>NC_067402.1:4811400-5173900 GCF_016432865.1 Antechinus flavipes
CCTTTGTGTGAAGCGACCTCAGCTTTCCTCCTTTACTTACTCATGATTGTCTGTTTCTGAGCTGCCCTAAGTCAGCTCCCACCTTCAGACGATTCCAAAGAGGGTTTATGTTGAATCAAAAATCAAATGCTCATCTTTGGCCCATGAGTGATAAGAATTGTGTTGCACTATTGACCCACAGCTAACACCGTATACTAAGATAAGGTTGAAATAGGTCCATGATCTAGAATTAAAGGATATTATAAACACATTAGAACATAGGATAGTTTACCTCTCAGACCTGTGGAAGAGGAAGGGATTTGTGGCCAAAGAAAAACTGGAGATCATTATCAGTTATCTAATTTAGCATGGTACTTGACAGTCTCACTAATGGAATTAGTACTTATTAGAATTCCACAAGATTCACACCTTTAAAAGAGCATATATAAGGAGGCGCTCTCACAAGCCCAATAAAGCACAAGCCCACTCCCGGAGGCAGAGTCATCTTCATTCCAACTTCCACCTTTGTGCTGGCTGGAGACATTGGGAGGACAAGAGGCTGAAGCTGGCAGAGGCAAAAGATTAGCCGCAAGAGCTCTTGGAACCAAGGAGAGAGAAAGGCCTCTAAGAAAGCTAGCTGGGCCCAAGGAAGGAGCAATACTTGGAAGAGAAAATAAAGGATTTGGACTTTGATTCCTGGGTGCATTTAGGGTGATTATACTGAACTGAAACTAAGGCTGCCTCCAGAAGCTCCCCAAGAAACCTGCTCCCAGAGAACATCATATTTTAGAGAAGAACATTACAACAAAATAGAAAAATTTGATTATATTAAGTTAAAAAAATTTTTGTACAAACAAAACTAATGCAGACAAGATTAGAAGGGAAACTCTAAATTGGGAAAACATTTTTACATTCAAAGGTTCTGATAAAGGCCTCATTTCTAAAATATATAGAGAATTGACTCAAATTTATAAGAATTCAAGCTATTATTCAATTGATAAATGGTCAAAGGATATGAACAAGCAATTTTCATATGAAGAAATTGAAATAATTTCTAGTCATATGAAAAGATTTTTTAAATCACTATTGATAAGAGAAATTGATAAGAGAAACAACACGCCTCTCAGATTGGCTAAGATGACAGGAAAAGAAATTGACAAATGTTGGAGAGGATATGGGAAAAGTGGGACTAATATATTGTTGGTGGAATTGGGAACTGATCCAACCACTCTGAAGAGTAATTTGGAACTAGGCTCAAAAAGTTATCAAACTGTGCATATTCTTTGATCCAGCAGTGTTACTACTGGGCTTATATCCCCAAAAAATCTTAAAGGAGGGAAAGGGACCCACATGTGCAAAAATGTTTGTGGCAGCCCTGTTAGTAGTGGCTAGAAACTGGAAACTGAGTGGATGCCCATCAGCTAGAGAATGGCTGAGCAAGTTAAGGTATATGAATGTTATAGTATATTATTGTGCTGTAAGAAATGACCAGCAGGATAATTTCAGAGAAGCCTGGAGAGACTTTCATGAATGGATGCTGAGGGAAATGAACAGAACCAGGAGATCTTTATAAACGGCAACAAGACTATCCGATGATCAGTTCTGATGGATGTGGCTCTCTTTAACAATAAGATAATTCAAACCAATTCCAATTGTTCAGTGATGAAGGGAGCGTCCACACCCAGAGAGAGAACTGTGGGAACAAGCGTGGATCACAACACAGCATTCTCACTCTTTTTGTTGTTGGTTGCTTGCATTCTCATTCTTTTTGTTTTTGTTTCTGCATTTTATTTTGCTTCTCTTTTTTCTTGTGCAGCATGATAATTGTATAAATATGTATGCATATATCGGATTTAACATATATATTCTGCCATATCTAACATATATTGGACTATTTGCCATCTAGGGGAGGGCATGGGGGAAGGAGGGAAATTGGAACACAGGGTTTTGCAAGGGCTAACGTTGAAGAATTGTCCACGTATGTTTTGAAAAATAAAAAGGTTAAAAAAACAACAACAAAAAACAATTATGTTGCACTGTCCACCTACTGCTACTCTTCTGACCTGCCCCCATCCTCCAGAGGTGTAACCAATCCCTCCTGGGGCTCAGCTTTCTTTTATGTACAATAACAGATAGGAATTGATGATCTTGAATGTCCTTTCCATCTCAATGCCCTTGGAGCATGGGGTTTATTCCCCCAAACCCACCCTGCCACTCATGCAAAGGGCCCCCCTTCTTTCCGCTCCCCCACAGTTCAGATCCTCAGAGTCACCTTCATTGCTTTCCTTATGTAACTAACTAGGTGCTGATTTTTCTTGGTCATGTCCATAATGTCTCCTAAGCATCCCTGCCTCTCCTTTCATAAATCGTCTCTCATCTCTCACCTATTCTGCAACAATCATGTTCTAATTGGTCTCTCCGATTCCTAACTGTCTCTGCTGTTCTCTCCTCCACCCAGCTGTCAGGTTTTATTCTCCAAATTTGTCAGTCTGCTACTCAAAACTGAACCAAAGCACTCTAAAGCACTAACCCACTGCTTCAGCTGACTTTTCAGTCTTATTTTCTATGACTGCCCTTCCTACACTCTCTGTTTCAAAGTTGTCTCCTTGCTGATGCTGTGGATAGAGCCCTTAGTCTAGAGTCAGAGATCTCTGAATTCTGAAAGTCATTTACTACTTGTGTGACCCTAGGCAAGTCTCTTCACTTTGCCTTAGTTTCTTCAACTGTGAAATGGATATAATAATAATACCAGTCTCCCAGGGTCGTTGTGAGGATAACTCTGTATCAGCGTTAAGTATCTCCCATATATAACACGATAATAACTCCTATTTATATGGCACTTACTGTGTGCCAGGCCTTACGCTAAACACTTATCTTAGCTGAATATTACAACAACACTGTGAGGCAGTTTCTATTATTGTCTCCATTTTGCAGGAGAAGAAACTGAGGCAGAGATTAAGTGATATGACTAAGGTCACACAGCTAGTAGGTATCAGAAACCAGATTTAAACTCTCTATTCCCAGCACTCTACCCACTGCACCATCTAGCCATCACGTCTCCCACCTTCATATCATTGCAGAGGTGATTCTCCATCTCTGGAATCCACTTCTTCTTCACTTCCCACATTTTTAAATCTGCTTCTCTCCAAGTCCTGCCCAGACACCACCTCCACCAGAGGACTCTCTGGGTCCTCCAGTTAATCATTGCTTGCTAATTTTATATTTTCTTATATACTTTGTATTTACTTATTTAAGTCAGAAGCACCTGAAATGATTATAGAGAGCTGGGACTCAAGAGAACAGATCTCTTCTTCATAGTCTTGCCCCATCCTTCACACAGATGTGTATGTGTGGGTACTGATCACTGCTAAAGGGAGAATGCCGGGTTAATGGGCTTTGGAGCTTGGGTTCCATATGGAAATATCACCAGGTCTAGGAGAAAATAATAAGCTGCTTCAGGATATTCTTTTGTCTGCTCATCCCAGGATCCAACTCAATGCCTTGAACAATTTTTTGTTTGAAGCGGAGATTTCATAGATTGGCGGACAATGCCTGTAAAAGCCCTGTTCGCTGATACAGAGAAGTAATTCATCTCTACCTTGATGCCTCTGTCCAAATGCTCAGCTCTTGATGAACTTTGAACTGAATGGCAGCTATCATAGATATGGTGAACTCAGCTTCTGCCAAGCATAGGACTGGCTTCAAATGCTATTTGCCCTTCAAGTCATCTGAAATGGATGTTGCATGAAGTCCCCTTACAGTGCTTTCCTTCTGAGATCTCCCATTGTCCTGTACCTTAAATAAACATATACGGATATATATAATATTATATTGTATGTGTATATATTATACATAAAACCCCCCTTGTTTTCTCCCATATATTATATTATAGCATATTATTTTATATTGTGTATATATATATTATACATAAAGTTCCCTTTGTTTTTCCCATATATTATTTTTTCCCATATATTATTATAGCATATTATATTATATTGCATGTATATATATATACATATTGCATAATATATATATTATATATTAAATCCCCCTTGTTTTTCCCATATATTGTATTATAGCATATTATATTATATTGTATGTGTGTACATTATACATTAAATTCCCCTTGTTTTTTCTCATATATTATATTATAGCATGTTATATTATATTGTATGTATATATATGATGCATAAAATTCCCCTTGTTTACTCCCATATTATAATATGAACTCCTGGTCAGGGACTTATTTTTTTTTGCATTTATAGCCCCAGACCTTAGCATAGTGCCTAATATTCTTAGTATAGAATAAAAGCTCGTTGACTGACTACCTCAGGGATCCTACAACCTCACAACCTGGTCTTGGCCAACCATTGTCCATCTAGAGTCCATGTGTGATCGGCACTATTCTGACTATTGAGCAATTCAAGCTCAGTGAATAAAGCGGACAGAAGCACAAGATGATGATCTTTTTTTCAGATAAAGGGGTCAGGAAGAAGTACAACAGAGCCTATGCCATGCTCAAAGGCCTTCTGCTGAATTTCCCCTAAGGAAGTTCTTTCAATATAGGCTGCTGTCACTGACCAACAGGAGACTTTGATTTCTGAGAGATGAAAAACACAGGCAAATGTCATTATCTCAGAGTTGCCCAGGGAAGAAGCTTAACCATACAATAAACAAGCCTAGTGTTTCCCTCTAAGCAGTAACTAATTAAAATAAATAGGACACTCTTGCTTTACTGCTTGTCTTCCTTCCTAAATTATGATTTTTGTATCGTTTCTGTAAATGGCTCTCCCTTTATTGCACCACAGAAGGGAGATCATTGGGATTGTGTGCCTGTTCATTATCTCATTTGGGTGTGCTTTAATTCCTGCAATATACACAGCCATGGTTGATGCATGAGAGGGGTGGGGGAAAGAGGGGATAGGGAAGAGAAAGGCAGAACATGCTGAAAAGAATTAGCTTCCCTTTAGCAGAACAAATTATTTCTTTGCTAAATATACTCGGGTTTTTTTTAACAAAGATAATCACAGAACACCAAAGGTATCTTGTGCTTTACATTAAAATAGTTATTTCATTTTTAATTAACTTTTTTGGAACAGTGTTTTCATTAATAACCCTAATGACCAATGTACCAGCTGATTATAAGTGCTTTTTAAACAAATCTATGAAAACACCATTTTCTCTCTTATTAGTCATGCACACACATCTCTCTCTCTCTCTCTCTCTCTCTCTCTCTCTCTCTCTCTCTCTGTGTGTGTGTGTGTGTGTGTGTGTGTGTGTGTGTGTGTATGTGTGTACATGTGCATGTATAATTGTTTGGATCTTGGATTTCATCCTCTGATTATTACAGAGAATCCTATGTCGATTTCACAGAGTCCTTTTAATCATACTGACAACACACCCATTTCTGAAATAGTAACTGGAGAAGGATATGTAATAACATGTCACTATCCTTTTAATTATAATTGAGATGAAGGCAGCTTCCATCTTTGGTCAGGATGCTCTACTAAGTGGGGATTCTAATCCCTCAGGCTGATCCTATCCCGAGGAAGGACACAGACTTTACACAATGGTAAAGGGCAACCCTAATAAGAAACCCAACTGTGATTTTCTTCTATGTGCATTCCTTATAAGGTAACATGGATGCAAAATTCAATGGTTCAGATCAATTTGTAATAGAATAAGATCTTAAGTAAAAGGGGGAAATGCAACAGTGATTTCAATTTGCTGTAATTAAGGTCTCATTTTTAGTTATAGACATTGAAGTCTTCAGTGAGGGTTGCCTTCCAGTATCTTCATTCTGGCTCAGTTTTTTAACCTGGTAAATGATGATTCTAGTCCCTCAAGTGGGAGCTCAATCAGACTTCAGTGGGAAGCACAGTGCATGAACACTAAGCACTTTGAAAGTCAAAGTCTGACTCCACATCCCTGCTTAGTCTTCAGAGCCCCATGGTGTCATTCCCATTTCATGGACTCTGAAGTCGCCAACATGATAGATACCCTACCATGCCTGTCAGATGACTTAAATTGCCTTGGACTTCATTTGGAAAGCAGTTTACTATTCCACATCATCCTTTTGAAACATCCACTGATCCCTTATATTTCTCAGGTATGAGCCTGCATAATCAACATTTAAGCCCGGAGCCATCACTGACAAAGAGAAGATGAAACCGTGGAGCTCCAGTTTCCACGATGACAGTTAATGGGTTTGCTGTATCTTGTTTCTTTCATTCAGACATAAATGACTGAAAGAGGGTGGGAAATTATCCTTCCTTCTAAGCACTTATCCCTGTGACTGCTTTGGGATGTCAAGTTGGCCCAGAAACCTGGCCACTCTGTAAAGTGAGCCCTCTTTGTCTTTGGAAAAGTGAATCTTCAGCACAATTCCGAAATGTACTGAGATGGACCTTGTTCAGAGGCCCAAGTCCCTAAGCTATATTTAATCTTTTATCCCTGTTAGCATGTGCCAGGAAAGTGATGTGAATCATCAGAAAGGATTACTAAAAATGAAAAAAATAATGCATTTAACAGAAACAAACCAGGGGAAAACAGCAAATAAATCCTAATTTCCTTTCTTAGCTGTAAGAATCCCATTATTGGGGTAGCCCAAGGTAAAAGACCATCGTGGATTTTTGGCTCAGTTTTTTTTTTTTCTTGAAGGCATCAGAGGTTATAGAAAAGGACAAGGGACAAGCCTTACTGTAATTTTTTAAAACTGAATTAATGTGGAGTTATTGTAGAGTGAAATGTCTACAAAACCCTTAATATGTTTCCCAATAGATTTGACCCTGACTTTATTTCAACAGAAAAGTCTAAACAGATTAACCAGTTGCTCAGTGGCTTTACCTCTCAGCAAGGAAGAAACTCCTTGACCAAGTAGCCAAATTATACCTGATTAAGTATTCCAAATACAATAGCCTCGACAAGTGAGTACACAGTCTTTCCCTGCAGATCTCCAGTGAGGAAAATGCCACAGGCTCCTATGTCACCCACTTCTATTTTGGGATACTTCTAATACTTAAAAAGATTTTTCCTGATTGAATTCAAAGTTCAAGCTTGGTATGTTTGCATAGAACACTTTCAATTGGTGGAGAGAATGGTTACTCAATATTGCAGACTTCCTTGAAGAGTGAAACTGGTGGGATACTTTGGGAGAAGGGAGACCTTGGTTCTCTTTTTTAGTGTGATTTCACATTGACATTCTTGGGGAGGAGTGATAGATCATAAAAAATAAACAAACCTTGAGAAGGCAAGCATGTAGAGAAAATCTGGCCATTCTGGTAAAAATAAAAATAATAATATTTGTGAAACAATTAGCACAGTACCTCACATATAGAATAGTATAGTATAGTAGTAGTAGCAGTAGTAGTAGTAGTAGTAGCAGCAGCAGCAGCAGCAGCAATCATAGTAGTAATAATAGTAGTAGTATAATAGGCACTGTACAAACACTAGCTATCATTATTTTATATCCCCAGTGAGCATTCCTTCTTAAAGACTTCAGGAAATTTCTCTATGAGTGAATTCATAAATTCTTTTACCAGGATGAAAGATCATTGACTTTGTATTTCTTCTTGGGGTTCTATTTGCTCTTTCTTTGGATAAATGGACTTACTTGCTGTTCACTGTTTCCGATGTTATTTTGTGTAATCAACATTTAGTGGAAAAAAATCAAGTCTTTAGCTATAAAATCGGGGTACTTTTACTTTTAAGATGGTGACCTTAAAGTAACCAGTAAATCAGCTAATAACAAAATCATTTTTGTAACTGATAAACATAATTGTAGTCTGGTACCTTCATCTCTCTTTAGCACAGAATTACCGTAGACAGTAATTCAAATCTCCCTAGAAGAGGGGATGGGGATAAGATTCGAGAGATGCATTTACATATATCCATTGGAGCCTCATTTAGACAAACCCATTTGGACATACATACTCCAAACCTAATTTTTTTGCAGCTTCCTCTGTTTGCTCTTATCTCTGTTCTCTGGGACAAGCAGAATGAATTTAATCCCTCATCCATGTGACAAGTGCTTCAAACTCTTGAAAATAGCTATTAAATTCTACATAAATCTTGTATTATAGGTTAACCCTAATCAGTTCTTTCAATCAACTCTCTGGTATGTATTTGGGAATCTCTACCATTGTGGCTATCCTTCACTGGATGGTCTCCAACTTCTCTATCCCATTCCAAAAATGTGATACTCGGAATTTATCATAATAGTCCATATTTGGTCTGGCCAATACAATAGATAGTGCTACTCCTGTCTTACTAGTCCTTGACTCTTTTGCTCACTTAGTTCAATCTATGACTGTAATTTTTTGGGTCTACATTTCCATCTAGAATCCATAACAAGATTTCAGTCCGCTAAAAGCCCCAGATCTTTACCAGAAGTGCCCCCTAAGCACATCTATTCCATTCTGTACTGATGGACTAACACAATGGGCTGCTTATTCAACTATATGTCATGATTGGGTCACGTTTTTATTCCTTGCTAGCCTTATTTCTTTCAAGTTCCTTGGTTCTCTTGAAGTAATTTAATGTTATTCTTAGGCTCAGTGTCTAACCAGTACAGCATCATCCACAAACAAAAGTATTAGGAGAATATCACCAGCTAAAAAGCCATCTTCCATTTGGATTCTTTCCACTTAGGCATCCTTTTATATCAACTTGATTTAGAGATTAGGGATATGGAAAATTTTCATGTGTTTGGTGAAGTTTTGTAGGTGTGTTGTTGTTGGCAGAGATCATTCGTGACTGCTTTATTGTGCCAAGTTAAATGTTTGGATTTTTTTAAATCAACAATATGTCATAAGATCTTGTAGTCCATTCTTCTCAGTAAAATTATGTTATTTGGAAGAAGTCATCAATTGTAAATAATTCTTTGTGAAGGTCTGCTTGTATCCTTTATAGGCTTTCATTAAGGATGTCCTTGAAAATATGCATAGGCCATTTTCATAAAGACTTGAGAAAATAAGTATATGGGTTGTTACTCAGGTGTCTTTTTGGCGACGCTATATCATCTCTGATTGTAATAAGTTTTTAATATTTCCCCCTTGGAGAGCCTGAAAATTCATCTTTGAGTCCTTTAAAAATTGTTATCAGCAAAATATATTTTGCTGTATTGGGTCCAGTTATTTTTCTCAACCTTGTTCTCTTGGTTGCAATTTCTATTTTTCATTAGGGATTAAAAATAGAATCTATAGAGTCCAACTGTGGGGAGTGGACATCATCAGTGATAAAAACAAATTGCTGATCCATAAATTCCCTTTCTTGCCTATGATTGTTCTTTCCACTTTTCTGTGAATGTTCTGATAATTGGGTTTTTTTGGGGGGGGTGGATCTTTGTTCAATCTTCCTATGGGACTATTTCTCATTCCGTTGCTTCTCTTTGATTTATTAGACATTCTGTTTATGATCACCCACCATTTTCTTCCAAAGAAATTTGTGTTCTAAATGAATATTGTTATTGGTTTCCATAGCCTTTTTTCTGAGCAAGATATACTATTTTCTGTTTGAGGACATTTTCACCCACCAATTACCTATTTGTGGTGATTGGTTTTCATCAAACTTATTTCTCTACAAAATTGTGAATATAAGATAGTTTTTTTCTTTTAATCATTTTTTTTGCCCCTAGAGTCATCAAGTCATTTAAAAAATTCCTGATTGATGTGTTTCTCCAACTTAATTTTTTTGCTAAAGTTGGTACTGATTTTGATCTTTCCTCTAACAAGTCATTGCTCTGAGGGAACAAAGCTGCTTAACTTAGAAAGTAGATCCATGACAATAATCACAATCCTTTGTTACCTCTTAAAACACAGGTCGATTTCATGTGTTGTGATGAAGTTCAGTATTTGCTATGTTCAGCATCATTTATCTCAATTCTTAAGGAAAAAAATAATGATATCTGAATCATCTACCTTGCCCTTGGATTCTGACATCTTTACTTTTGATTTGTATGCTGGAATTTTTCCTGTCTTATTACCTGCCCATCTCTGTGACTTTTCTGGGACTATCTCCAGATCTAGAATGTTCTGTCTTCTCACCTCTGTCAAATTTCCTTTGAGATTTACCTCACTGACTGAATGTGGATAACAATAGTATTTTCAACTTTTTTGTTTGCTTTTTTCCTTTCTAATTTTTTCCTCTTTGATCTTATTTTTCTTATACCACATGATAAATGTGGAAATATGTTTATAAGAATTGTACTTGTTTAATCTATATTGGATTACTTGTTGTCGAGGGGAGGGAAATCAGAGAAAGGGAGGGAAAAAGTTTTGGAACAAAAGGTTTTGCAAGGGTGAATGTTGGGAACTATCTTTGCATGCATTTTTAAAATAAAAGGCTATTAATAATTTTTTTAAAAAGAGATTTACCTCACCTCCCTCATTTTGCATGATTTTCCTGTTTTCCCCACGAATGAGGGAGAAATGATGCATAGACAGTTATAAATGAGTTAGATAATGAGGTGAAAAATCAAGGTACTAAAACAGAGAGAAAGAAGCAGGAGGAAAGAAGCAAGTACCAAGCAGTAAGATGTGGAGAAGATATTCTTTGATGGTACATGTAGACATCACAAGGGGTATGATTTATAGTATCCTTTGTTTTCTACCTTTACGAGAGTGCTATATCTCTATGGATAACATCCTGTTAAGGGGAATCAGAAGTTTTGGGGGCCCAAGATCCAGAGAGGTAGAAGATATGGTACTAGGGAGGAGATTCATGAATTACAAAATATAAAATTATGATAAGGAAGGAATAAGGGCAATATGAACTATCAGAGACACAGGAAAATTTCTACCATTTTGGCAAAGTGCCATGCTAGATGAAGGGGTGAACTTAGAGACAGGAATCTCAATGTTGCCTCAGATACTGATTAGTTGTGTAATTCTGGGCACATCATTTAACTTCTTCCAGCTTCAACTTTTTATCCACAAAATTGGAATAATAATAGGACTTATCCCACATATTGTAGTTGGGGAGATCAGTGAAATGATATATGTAAAGCATTTTGTAAAATTTAAAGCACTATGTAAATGTTATTTTACTCCTCCAAAACTATATGGGTGTTACAGACAGAGCAGGGGTTGGGGTGAGGGCGAGGTAAAAAAAAAAAAGACTGTGAAAATAAGGTTGACTTAAAATAGATTAAGGAAAAGTAAGTGAAAAGATAAAGGATTATAGTCATCTATAAATAGAATATAAAACAAAATCCTGATTCAGGAAAAAATAAAGATTAATTGAAGAAATTATAAAGTTGAACTTAAATGTAGATGATTCAGCAATCCAACAAAATGAAAACTAATTGTACATTGGATAAGAAATAAAAATCCCACCATCTGTGGCTTACAAGTAATTCACCTACATGGCAGATAAGGGACAGCCATCCAGAGGTACTCTCCTGTTGTGTTCTTTTTTCTTCTTTAAAATAATATAACAATGATGCAAACAAGATTAGAAGGAAAGCAACAAACTGGGAAAACATCTTCACAGTTAAAGGTTCTGATAAAGGCCTCATTTCCAAAATATAGAGAGAACTGACTCAAGTTTATAAGAAATCAAGCCATTCTCCAATGGATAAATGGTCAAAGGATACGAACAGACAATTTTCAGAGGATGAAATTGAAACTATTACCACTCATATGAAAGAGTGTTCCAAATCATTATTGATCAGAGAAATGCAAATTAAGACAACTCTGAGATACCACTACACATCTGTCAGATTGGCTAAGATGACAGGAAAAAATAATGATGAATGTTGGAGGGGATGCGGGAAAACTGGAACACTGATGCATTGTTGGTGGAACTGTGAACGAATCCAACCATTCTGGAGAGCAATCTGGAATTATGCCCAAAAAGTTACCAAATTGTGCATACCCTTTGATCCAGCAGTGTTTCTATTGGGCTTATATCCCAAAGAAATACTAAAGAAGGGAAAGGGACCTGTATGTGCTAAAATGTTTGTGGCAGCCCTGTTTGTAGTGGCTAAAACTGGAAATTGAATGGATGCCCATCAATTGGAGAATGGTTGGGTAAATTGTGGTATATGAGTGTTATGGAATATTATTGTTCTGTTAGAAATGACCAGCAGGATGAATACAGAGAGGCTTGGAGAGACCTACATGGACTGATGCTGAGTGAAATGAGCAGAACCAGGAGCTCACTTTACACTTCGACAACGATACTGTATGAGAATGTATTCTGATGGAAATGGATTTCTTTGACAAAAACTCAATTTCAATTGATAAATGATAGACAGAAGCAGCTACACCCAAAGAAAGAACACTGGGAAACGAATGTGAACTATTTGCATTTTTGTTTTTCTTTCCGAGTTGTTTTTTACCTTCTGAATCCAATTCTCCCTGTGCAACAAGAGAACTGCTCGGTTCTGCACACATACATTGTATCTAGGATATACGGCAACATATTTAACATATATAGGACTGCTTGCCATCTAGGGGAGGTGGGGGAGGGAGGGAGGGGAAAAATCGGAACAGAAGCGAGTGCAAGGGATAATGTTGTAAAAAAAATTACCCTGGCATGGATTCTGTCAATATAAAGTTATTATAAAATAAAATAAAATATTAAAAAAGTAATATAATAATGGTTCTTTCTGGGAGCGAGGGTTTCTTGAGGAGATTTTCTGGAGGCAGCCTTAGTTTTAGTTAAGAGTAATAATTACCCAAAACGCAGCCAGGTAATAAAAGTTCAGATCTTTATTGTCTCCAATATAGCCTGGTTAGCTTAGAGGCCTATCTCTTTGCTTTGTTCCAAGAGCTCTGGCTGCTTTGTCCTTTGCTTCTGCCTGTGCTTTCTTCAGCCTCCAGGGTCAGCACCAAGTTGAATCTTCTTGCCTCTGAGAGAGCCTTCTCAATCTTCAGCTGAACTCTCAACTTGTAGCTTCTTCCTCTGAAAACTCTTCTGACTGGCCCCTTTGAAGCTCTATTTATTTGAGAGAGAGGGATTGTGGAATGTGAGAGAGAAGGATTATGGGTTTCTCCCATAGTGCTCTCTGGCCCTAAGAGCTTCAAGGGAGGTGTGAATTCATAGAGTTACAAAGTTTACTTTATGAAACTCCCATACTTGTGAACTCCAATGAGTAAAGGTGTGAACACAAGCATTATATTAATTAGTTCTACTTAGTACCTTGTTTCAGGTTCTGGCCCAAAACATCTTCTTGTAAGCTCAGATCAATAATCTATCAACTCTCATGAGTTAGCAGTTTGTAAAGATTCCAATACTCTCCCAACATTTTCCTCCAAACTTTAAGTTAATTCCATAAATAAAACTTTGGTGAGGTAGACCTAACAAAAGATCATAGTGATTATTTTTTCTTGTCTAAGTACATTTAAAAATCTGTGAAATTAGTTGGAGGTCTGTCTGTAGCTCAAACTTGAGGTTATGACATCAATGACCACAGTAGCAGGAGTATCAAATTCTCTCAGTCAGAGATGATAAGAAGGCCAAACAATTCTTCAGAAGAAAAGATTACAAGGGGCCTTTTGCTGGCCCTGATTGGAAACTGTATTGCCCACACATAGTTTTGGGTTGCAGTTCCAGAGTGGAAAGGAGGGTTGTTAATTGATCATAAGGAATCAGGGCTCCTGATAACTCTTCCAAAGGAAAAAAAGAGCATTAATGTTTGTGGTTGAAGGGTAGCAAGGATCCTTCCTAGATAAAGGCTATAATGTTGATTAGAAGATCACTTACCATACCTCTCCCTGGATCATACACCCTTGGAAGTACCAAAAATTTGCAGATCCCCAGAACTAGCTCTGAAAACAGCTTCATGAAAAAGCCTGAAGCTTAAAATAGTATCTCTCCCTACCCAGGAGAACAAAGTTCAAGTTTAATCTAAAGTTGAAAATCAAGAAATAGGCTGAAAAAATAACCAAAGAAGAAAAAATAGTTTTTCCATTAAAAAGCTACCACAGTGACAGGAAAGACCAAGACATAAACTCAGAGGGAGACAACAACAAAAATATCTGCAATCAAAGTCTTAAATAAAAATGTCAATTGGGTCCAAAACCAACAAAAGTTTCTGGAAGAGTTAAATAAATAAGACTGGCAGAAGAAAAAAGTGGCAAAATAAATGATAGTGATACAAGGTTTAAAAAAGTTAAAATAATGGAGCAGAGTGATCGTGATTTCAGACAAAGCAAAAGAAAAGCCAAACCTGATTAAAAATTATAAACAGGGAAACTACATTATGTTAAAAAATACTATAGACAATGAAGTAATATCAAAAAAATTTACAGAAAGTTTCTTCAATAAAGGCCTCATAGCTCAAATATATACTGAGTGCAGAACTGAGTCAAAGTAATAACAATGAGAGCTATAATCTGTTTGATAGGATTTTAGTTTTTAAAAATTGAATCAATATTCATTAATAATATTCATCTTTCATTCTTTGCTATATTCTTTACTGGTTTGAGTATGGACACTATAGTTAACTCTTAAAAGAGAATCATTAGAGTCCTTCCTTCCTTCTTCCTTTCTTTCCTCCCTCTGTCCCTCCCTATCTTCCTTCTTCTGTTCGTTTCTTTCCTCCTTCCTTCTTTCCTTCCTTCTTTTTAAAAATAGGAGTTTTGAATTTTTCTCCATTTGTTCTTTAAATGTCTGGTTGCATTTTCTGATGAATTTATCAATACTAGGAGCCCCCTACCATTTTGCCTGTCCCCCATTTCTCTGTCTCTGTCTGTCTACAAACACACACACACACACACACACACACACACACACACACACACACACACACACTTTGGTAGTTCCTTTACAGTTAGCTCTATTTCTTTCCCTAAGATTGCATTGTTTGACATATCTATTTGGTTTTCAAGTCTATGTAAATTTTTGAGGGTATCCTATCTCCTTGTATTCTCTGTTTTATTATTATAAAACTGCATAGTAGACTGATATATACATACATATTTAATTTCTTCTAGTTTTATTGTGACTTTATGATGCTCATTTGCCATTTTATTTATTTAATTTTCTGCCCTCCTTCCTCTTTTAGGTTAAATTTTTCTCAATTTTGTTAATTAAAAAAACCAGATTTTTAGTTTTTGTTATTATTTCTATAACCTTTTGAGTTTGCAATTTAACTATTTTTCACTTAATTTTTAGTATCTTCTCTTTTATTCTCAGGATTTGTTTATTTATGGGATTTCTAATCTTAGATGCATATTAATTTAATATAGTCCCTTCAATTTTATTAATGTGTATAATTTTTCCATGAGCTGTAGCTATATCCCAGAATATTTTATATATTGTTTGAGTATTATAATTCTATTTTGCATAGATATCAATTTTTCTATGACTTCTTATTTGATCCATCATTTTAAAGGATTTAATTGTTAAGTTTCAATTTGGACTTTTATTTTTTGTCCTCCTTGAACTGAATACTGTTAAAATTTTTGATATATTCATTAGTTTTGCCTTTTTACATTTATTTGCAACATTTTTGTATCCTAACATATAGTCAATTGATGCAAAATATCTATATACTTCCAAGAGATACATATTTCTTTAACAATTATATGTAAAGACATATACACAAACATTACTTCAAATGCTATCTCCAATATATGTATAAAAGATATCAACAAATAATTCTCAAAAGAACCACAAACTATTAACAAATATCCGAAAATAATATGCAGAATGACCAAAACACTGTCATCCAAAATGATTGCTGGGAAATGACCAAGAGCAAGCATGGCCTCAAAAAAGAGATGAGAAGCCATTCCAGAGTATTCCTCGGCAAAAATGAAATCCCCAGGTGTTGAACATCACATGTATTTTTAGACATTTTGTCTTGTATTTAATTATATCAATGTTTCCCCACTCCTACTTTTTCTATGTTCTTTTTCTTTAAAAAAAATATTTTAAAATATCAGTTTTTGAGAGAGGAGAGGAGAGATACTGGAGACATTTTGGCAATGTAAAAACAAAAGGTATTGATAAAGATTTGTTTTTAAAAATAACTATTTTTGTACAAAATGTTTAGTCAGAGCTTTAATTATGTATTTTATCTTACCCCTTTATTATTTATATGTGAGGAGAGCTGATCCCCTAAGCTCTCATCTTTAACCAAAGGCATCACCACATACCAACTGCAAGTACATTATCTAGGAACAAAGTAACCAGTCTGAAGAACCCACATCTTCATTTAACCTTTGAAATGATGAAGACCAAAGGGACCCTTCTCCCCACCATGCTAATTAAGAGAAGGAATTGGTTTTTCAATGCACTTCTTCTGGCACTAATCTGGGCCATTTCTTATCGAACCAGAAGATCAGTGCTGACTTTATCTTTCCTTTCTTTTTTTGGTGAAGTTAGAAGCTAGTTGGTGGAGTGTTGGACTTGGAGTTAGGACTATATAAATTAAATTTCAACCTCCGGTAGTTGTCTCAGTTTCCTTATTTGTTACATGGGAAAATAATAGCACTTATGTCACAGGCCATATGAGGATCAAAAATAATTCATTTGAAAAGTTCAATCAAATATCAGGTATTGGGAAGGGAAGATACTAAGTGAGGTTTAGTCACATCCTTGATCTTTGTAATGTGAATAAACCCCACTTACAGACCACTTACAGACTGTGAATCAAAATCCTTTCTCAGAGCGCCTTTATTTTTCTCTGCTTCATTCCTAGTATAGACTGTTGCTATCCAATATATGGATTGTGTATGGTTGTTCTCCAAGGGTTTGCATGTATATGGGGGTGCACAAAATGATCTGTTTGATATTTAGTAGAGCATCAATCCTGAGGGTTTGGAAGCTTCTTAGTGTAAGTGTGTGAGGAGTGAAATATGGGTGCTTCAATACTTAAGAGCTGTAAAAATGAGAAAAACTGAGGCCTAAGCATACATGTAGCCCAGTGATCTAAGATTTTTTTATTGCTAGGCAAAGTAATAGTCACTGGCACACAGGACTGCTTGGCCTCTGCCCCATACTTAGAATTTCCAGGCCACCTTATAAGCTCTAATTAGGGAGAGCCCCACAGTGTCCCTATGAGGTGATGAAGTCCTCTGACCCCAGTTTACAGAACTTGCAGCTGAGGCCCAGAGGTGTCAAATAGGTGCCTGAGGCAATGAGTCTGGGCTCTGGGAAAGCCAGGGTTAGAAACCTCCCCTCTGCTCTTGTCTGGGACCTGATTGAACCTAGCAGTCCCTTTAGAATTGTAAATTTCTCCCCATCCCTTGCTTCTCTGTCTCTATGGAGTCCTGAATGAATGATTTCTCTGCCCTACTTTATTTTTGGTCAATATTTTTAAACACCAAGGGATTTCTTTGATGATACTTCTGCTGCTTTCTAATGGTGGGCTCAATTTCCCTAAGCTTTGAAGGTACCCTTCAACCCCGGACCACTGCCTTAGGTCAAAGAAAAAGAACAAAAAAGCAAAATGACTTCTTTACAAATTAACTTTACAAATTCCAAGGGAAAGAAGGAAAGGAGAAAACAAAAACATGTCCAAGTAAATGTAGAATTCCAGAGAATTGCAAGATTTTTCTTAAAAGAGAAATGCAAAGAAATAGAAAAGAACAAGATGGGAAAGACAAGAGAATTCTTCAAGAAAATTAAGAATATCAAGGAAAATTTTCATGTAAAAATACATGGCACAAAAAACAAAATAGTAGAGATTTAACAGAAATAGAAAAGATTAAAAAGAGGGGGCAAAAAATACACAAAAAAAACCATACAAAAAAGACCTCAACAACATTGATAACCACAATGGTGTGGATATTGATCTAGAACTAGACACCCTGGAAAATGCAGTCAAGTAGTCAAGTAGGAAACATTTCTATAGTAGGATAGTGGAGGAGATGGAATTCTAATGATCTATTTAAAATCCTAAAAGATGAGGCAGTGGATGTAAAGTCAAGATAGCAGAGAAAAGACAGCGACTTGACTGAACTCTTCCCCAAACTCCTCTGAATAACGTTAAACAATGTCAAAAAAAAAATCTGAAGTAGCAGAACCAACAAAAGGATGAAATGAAATAATTTTCCAGCCAAAGATTACTTGAAAAGTTGGAAGGACAGGGCTTTTTGGACCAGGTTGAGAGTGGAATGTTTTCCAGTGCAGGCCACACCAGCTCAGATCAGGCTCCCAGCAAATCAGGAGTAGACTTTGGAAGTGACTGAATTAGCAGCAATAGTGGATGCTTCTAAAACTCTCAATCCACAAATCTTAAGGGGAGTAAATAACAGGTTAGAAAAAGATTACAGAGCTCTTTTTGCTAGAACGGAGGGACAGAAGTGTGTTGCATTTCCTATACTTAGATCTGGATCCCAATCCAGTCTGGCAATTTCAGGGAGTAGCATTAGCACATCAGACCTTGTGGCAATAGGAGAGTGGTAATCCCTTTTCACAGTTATAAGGCAGAAAAGAGTGCTTGTGATCAGGCCAAGAAAGTAGCAAATACACTTAACTTCAGATCATACTACCTTGAAAAAATTGAAAACTTACAGATCACTAAAAGTATCTTTGAAAACTGCTGCACAAAAGTCCTAAAGTTTGGGATAGTACACTTTCTGCCCTGAACACAGAGCTAAACTTTAACACAGAGGTAAAATCCAAGAAATAGATTGGAGAATGAACAAGCAACAGAAAAATATTCTAACTATAGAAAATTTCTATGATGACAAAGATCAAAACACATTCAGAAGAAGGCAACAAAGTCAAAACTCTTATATCCAAAGCTTGTAAGAAAAAATATGAATTGGTTTTTAAAGGATTTTAAAAATCAAGTCAGAGAAGTAGACAAAAATGGGGAAGACAAATGAGAGTGAGGCAAGGAAATCATGAAAAAAGAGGAAACAGGTTGGTAAAGGAGGCACACACATACATACACAATACTGAAGAAAATGATATCTTAAAACCAATTGAGGACAAGTGGTAAAGGAAATACAATTCAGTGAAGAGAAGACTGCCTTGAAAAGCAGAATTGGCCAAACAGGAAAGAAAGTACAAAAGCTTGAAATACATGATTCCTTAAAAATTAGAATTGAGCAAGTGGAAGCTAATGACTTTATGAGACAACAGTAAATAATAAAACAAAACCCAAAAGTGAAAAAATAAATAAAAGACAATGTGAAGTATCTCATCGGAAAAATAACTGACCTGGAAAAATGATTAAGGTGAAATAATTCTAAAATTATTAGACTATCTGAAATCTACAATAAAAAAAAAGAACCCAAGAATCATCTTTCAGTGAATTATCAAGGAAAACTGCCCTGACATTCTGAAAGCATGGGGTAAAATAAAAATAAAAATAATCCACCAATCACTTTCTGAAAGAGATACCAAAATAAAAACTTCAAGGAGTATTACAACCACATCCTAGACCTCCCAGGTCAAGGAAAAAAAAATGTGCTAAGCAGTCAGAAAGAAACAATTAAATTGCCATGAAGCTACCATTAGAATAACACAAGATTTAGCAGCTTCTACATTAAGGCATCAAAGGGCTTAGAACATAATATTCTGTGGGATTGAGAAGCTAGGAATACAAGCAAGAATTTACCCAGCAAAATGGAGTATAATCCTTCAGAGGGTGGGGGGATGGATTTTCAATGAAATAGAATACTTTCAAGCATTCATGATGAAAAGAGCAAAGCTGAATACAAAATTTGATTTTCAAATATGACTCAAGAGAAGCATAAAAAGATAAACAAGAGGAAAAATAAAGATGAACAAGAAAAGCAAGTCATAAGGTAATTAATAAGGTTAAACTGCTTACATTCTTACATGCAAAGATGATACTTGTAATTCATAAGAACTTTCTTCTTATTAAGGCAATTCAGAAAGAATATGCAAAGGTAGAGGGAATAGCTTTGAATTTAATATGATGGGATGATATCTAAAAATAAAATTAAGGAGCAAGAAAGAAAAATGCATTGGAAGAAAAGGAAAAGGTGTGGTAGAATAGGGTAAATTATGTCACATAAAAGAGGCAATAAAAAATTTTTACAGTAAAAGATGGCAGGAAACATTTAAACATTCTCATTAGAATTGATTCAAAGAAAAAACAACATAAACACTGGGTGTAGAATCTTATCTTATCCTACAAAACAATTTTTTTTGATAAAAGCCTCATTTCTCTAATATATAGAAAATGAAGTCAAATTTATGGAAATAAGAGCCATCCATCAGTTGATAAATGATCAAAAAATATGAACAATTAGTTCTTAGATGAAACAATCAAAGATATTAATAGCCACATGGAAAAAATATTTAAAATAATTATCGATTAGAAAAATGTAAATTAAACTAGTTCTGAGGAACTACATGAAACTTATTAGATTTGCTGATAGGACAGAAAAGGAAAATGACAAATGCTGAAAAAGATGTGGGAAAATTGAAATACTAATGTTGATGGGGTTGTGAATCAATTTAACCATTATGTAGAACAATTTGGAACTATACTGAGTGGGCTATAAAACTATGTCTATCCTTTTACCCAATAATACCAGTACTGGGTCTGTATCTCCCCCCAAATTAAAAAACACAGAACAAAACAAAAAGCAAAAGAATCCATATGTACAAAAACATTTATAGTAGCTCTTTTCTTGTGACAAAAAAATTGGAAATTGAGATGATGTCCATTAATTGGGGAATGGATAAACAAATTGTGGCATATGACTGTGTTGGAATACTATTTTGCAATAAGAAATGATGAGTAGGATGTTCTCTAAAAAACTTTTTTGTGAACTGATGCAAGATTAAATGAGTGGAATCAGTAGGAAATTGTATACAATAAAAGAAATATTACAGGATAATCAGCTATTAATGCCTTAACTATCCTTAGCAAAACAATGATCTAAGACAATTCTGAAGGATCTATGATGAAAAATGTTATCCACTATTTGCAAAATGGAGTCTAACTGAGATGGAGTCTGAATACAGATCAAAGCATACTTTTTAAATTTTATTTTCTTTGTTTTCTATTTTACTTTTTTGTTTGTTTATTTAGTCTACGTTTTCTCAACATTATTATTATGTAAATATGTTTTGCATTATTACCTATGTATAGCCTATATTAAATTGCTCTTCTTCTCAATAAGAGAGATGAGGCAAGGGAAAAAAATTATGATTCAAAATTTTTAAAAATTAAAGTCAAAGTTATTTTAATGTATTTAGAGAAAATAAAAATTATTAAAAAAAAAAGATGACGCTGTTAAAGTATTGCACACAATATGCTAGCTAGTTTAGATAGCTCAACAGTGGCCACTGTTTGGAAAAGTTTGAATCAAAAAAGATTAGTTTACATCCCAATCCTAAAAAGGGGCAATAACAAGGAATGCTCAAATTACAAAACAATTACACTCGTTTTACACTCCAGCAAGGTTATGCTTATGTTCTGCAAGAAAGGATTAATAAATCCAGAAGAGCAGGATGGTTTTTGAAGAGGCAGGAGAACTATAAACTAAATTGCTAATGTTCACTGGAAAATGGCTTTCCAGAAAAACACTGGTTTCTGCTTCATTGATTACATTAAAGCTTCTTAATGTGTCCATCACCAAAAAAAAAAAAATATGGCAAGTTCTTAAACAGATGGTAGTACCATATCATTTTAGTTCTCTCCTGAGAAACCTGTATGTGAACTGACAAGCAACAGTCAGAACCAAGAATGAAACAACTGATTGGTTTAAGATTAGAAAAGAAGTATAACAAGATATATCGTCATCCTATTTCTATCAAGGTTGGGCCCTGAAATACATCTCAGAAAATAACAGTAAGCACCTGAAACTTAGGATATCATTCCCTCAGGACTATAACTTGATTAAAAGCTGCTAAAAACTAAAATAAAACACAGAAATTAAAATGAATAAGCAAAGAGGAAACAATTCAATAAAAGACAGCTACTGTGTAGATAGACAATATCTAAGTTCATCTTCAGAGAAAGATAAGGAGCTAAAAGAAAAAAACAAAAAAACACAACACTTTTTTCAGAAATGTCAAATGGCTCCCAGAACTTAAAAATTAGATAAGAGGGATTGGGGAAAAAATAGAAAAAATAATAAAAATTCAAGAAAAATTATGAAAGGAAAGTTAACCAATTTGAAGCAAAAAAATAAAAAAGGAAAATAAGGATTTAAAACTAAAATTGGGCAAGGAGAAGCTAATGGCATTCTAAGATGCCCCCAAAAATCATAAAACAATATCAAAAGAATGAAAAAATAGGAGAGAGAATGAAACATCTCATCAGAAAAATGACAGATCTGTAGAACAAATCAAGGAGAAATAATATAAGGATAGCCAGACTACCTGAAAAAATGATAAAAAGAGAATCTTGTTACAATATTACAAGAAATTATGAAGGAAAATTTCTCTGAAATTCTAGGACAAGAAGTCAAAGCAAAAAAAAAAAAAGAAAATTATCAATCACCAACTGAAAGAGGTTCCCAAAAGGAAAATTTATAGGAATATTAAAGCCAAGTTTGGAAACAATGAGCTTCAGGGGAAAATATTGGAAGGAATAAGAAAAAAATTAAATATCATGGAGCTGCAATAACTATTACACAAGACCTAGAAGCTAATACATTGAAGGATCATAGGTCTAGGAATACTATGTTCCATAAAGCAAAAGGGATTATTACTAAGAATAAATTGCCCAGCAAAGTTAAAGATGATTCTGAATGAAAATAAAATAGATATTTAATAAGCTGAAATTTTTTCAGGTTTTTGTAAGAAAAAACAAACAAATAAAAACAAAACAAATAAACAATCCAGAACTTAAGGGAAAATTTGACATAACATCCTCAAGAAAAATATAAGGTAAATACTGAAGACCAATTATAAGGAACTCAATAAAGTCAAATTGTTTACTCTTTATATGTGAAAATATTAGCATATTCATATAATTGCCATCATTATATTTGGGTAGTTTGAAAGAAAACTTGGGCAGAAGTGAGTATGATGAAGTGATTCTAAAAATAAATAAATAAATAAATGACTGTAGGGAGAGATAAAAAGGAGTAATTATCTCAAACAAATGAGGAATAAA
The DNA here is from genome assembly GCF_016432865.1 of Antechinus flavipes. Taxonomy (NCBI): domain Eukaryota; kingdom Metazoa; phylum Chordata; class Mammalia; order Dasyuromorphia; family Dasyuridae; genus Antechinus; species Antechinus flavipes. The sequence continues at coordinate 4,834,385 of NC_067402.1, forward strand.
AGTAAAATTTGATACAGAAGCTAGTAGGGGTGAGGGCAGGCAGTGCTAAAATATACCTATATGTATAAAAGTTTTAAATTCAGAGAGATAAGAAGGCAAGGAGATAGGTTGGGAAGAGAAGATAAAGGAAGAACTATTAGAAGACTGGGTAGGGTAAAGAATTGGAGGATAAAATAATGGGTAGAAGTAAAGCTGAGGAGTAAGGAAAAATAGGGTAAATAAGGTATAAAGAGAATGAGGAAAAAGCTGCAGGAAGAAAATACATAACAAGTAATTGTAGCTTAAAATGTAAGTGGGATGCATTTATACATAAAACAGAATAGAGAGCAGGTTAAAAATTTGAATTTGATATGTTGCTTTCAGAAAACATTAAAAATGAGAGATACACACAAAAATAAAATAAAGGGTAGAAGTAGCATTTATTATGTTAAAAAAAAGGATAGTAAACAGGATCTCAAAGATAAAATGATTTTATTAGAAGTGAAAAAATAGAGAAACTACATTATATGTCAGCAATATTATTCAGTTTTGTTTATGTCCTTTAATATACCTGAGCATATACCTGTCAAAACATTTTTACATAAAAGTAAACTCAGATATAACTATTTGAAGTAATATTCATTATCCATGGGTAGGTAAAGTCAATATGATTTTTAAATGATAATTTTACCTAACTAATCTATTTATTCTATGTCATCTCAATTAAGTTGCTAAAAAAAATTACTGTTAGAAAAAAAAATAACAAAGTTCATTTAGAAGAACAAAAGGTCAGTAAATTAAAAAAAAAACAGGAAAAAAGAAGTAAAAGAAATAGATTTGGCTATCTACTGTGTAGATAGACAATATCTAAGTTCATCTTCAGAGAAAGATAAGGAGCTAAAAGAAAAAACAAAACTTTTTTCAGTGAGAAATGTCAAATGGCTCCCAGAACTTAAAATGGGAAAAAGAAGTAAAAGAAATAGATTTGGCAATATCAGATCTTAAACTATATTATAAGGGAGAGAATTGTTGAAGTGGGAAAAAAGATAATTTTAATTATTTTAAATTAAAATCTTCTTTTATAAATTAAACCTTTGTAGACAAGGATAGAAGTAATGCAGAAAATTGTAGGGGAAAAAACTTTCATGCACATTCTCTAAAATAGGATGTGATTTTTTTTTGTGGAATACTGCTGTAGTGTAGGAAAGATGAGATTGTTGATTAAGAAAAAAACATAGAGAGCTTTGGATCTATGAAGAAAAATAGTTTTTTTTTCCTTCAGAGAAAGAGATAACATGTGGAAATAAGCATTGTATGGTCATATATGTGTATATATTTATGTGTGTAAGTTTATAGATAGCTATGTATATGTGTTAATATCCATGCTTAATTGTAGTCTTCTATAGGGTGAAAAGGGGAGGAAAGTAAAGTAAAATAATAAAAATAAAATAAATAAATAAAGTGAAAATGCAAGCAAAGAACAAAAGAAAGAAGCAAAGAAAAGCTGCACAGCTTTGAAAACAATATGTAATATTTATTATATATTTTTTCTTGAAATGAAAATTTATTGCTTTATATTCAATTCTCTCATGGTCTGCTGTATACATGATGTTTTTTTTTCTCGTTTTGCATTTAAATTTAAAATGAAACAATTAAAAAGAAAGAGATACTGCATAATAGAAGAGGACTTGAGTGAATGACTGAAAAACTGAAGGTGCCAGTGAACCTTTGTCTGAAGAAGAGATGTGTGGGGATGAGGGTAGAACAAGGACAGGCACCCACACTTTCCATTTCTGCTCACCTATATGGGAATGGAGAAGAAATTGGACAGTGCATGATAGAGATTTGCAAACAAGGTAACTGGTGTTTGAATCCAACTTTGCCCTATTATTGCAAGGCTTAGGGGAAGCCACTTCCCCTTGGGCTTCATCCAAATCAAGAGTGGGAGGGCTTTTGCTCTGCAAGGTCCATTTCAGCTCTCAATCCTATTACCTGAACAATTAGGTCAAATAATTAGATTGTCCATTCTAAGGGCCAAGACTAGCTCCATACAGATAAGCAGTTAATGTCTATGTGTTGTATTAAAGCTTGCAAAGATCTTTTAATATATGAGCTCCTTTGATCATCGCAGCAATTGTGTGTGAAAGATTCCAGTATGATACACATTTTGTAGGTGAACAAACTGAGGCAGAGAGAGTTTATGTTCCTTCCCCAAGGTCCAACAATTAGTGTTGGGGTTGTGATTCTCTGTCCTGTCCCCTACCTCAGCTAGCTGCTTCTACTCAGTTTCCTCTAGATGAGACATATCGATTCTAATCCAGGCCTTCTGAGCTGAACTCTGTCCATGGTGCTGGGTTCAGTTGAGTTTATTTGAATTCATCTCTTCCATCAGTCCAGGATGAGGTAAGAAAAACTCACCTGCATATTTCAGTGCTCATCTGTGGGGAGGGGAAGGGGGAGAAGGAGGGGCTGTCTTTGGGATGGGGCCAGAAAGACTTTGCAAACCTGATCCCATTCAGTCCCTACTGCAGGAGAGATTTTCCAAAGGATGGCCCTGATTATATATTTGTTTAAGTTTTTTGTTTGTTTGTTTCTGCTCAGTAATTGCCTTTAGGAGGCATGGGCAGTAGATAGAAATAATCCATATTAGGAGAAACCAGGGAATAAGCAGTGACTTTTTAATGATTATATCATCTGTTCATAAACAGAGGAACAAGGCTGCAAATTAGGTAAAACATTATATGGAGTCCTCTTCAGGCAGCTTTGAAACAGTGACCTCTGCACTGAGAGGCAGAAGCAGGGGGTTGGGGCTAGAATCAGAAAGATGGGGATTTGAATTGCACCCCTGTGCTGACCCTGTGACCCCGGGTAAGTGTGGCAGAGTGAAAAAAGCAGTAGGCATGAGTCTAAGGGTCTGTGTTCAAATCCCAGCTCTTGTTACTTGCACATGACCTCAAATAAGAATGTGGTGGGGTTTAGGAGAAACTTAAAGGAAGCCAGGGAAGTCAGGAGTCAGAGGGGAAGATGGATTGTCCCAGGCTCAGGAAATGGCAGAGAAAATGCTGAGAGCCAGAGATGGAAGGGATCAGGGGCACCAGACATCCCCCTCCCTCCACTCCTTAAGGTCTTTGGCTCTTACAGGAATGCTTGGTCATGCCCTCACTCTCATATGATGCTCCAACTCAGCCAAAGCCTCCTTCCTTTCAATTTCCTTATCTGTACAGTGATCAGTCATCCTCTCCCTGAGAGTCAAATGGACAAGCTCTGGACAAACCAAATAGTATTACTTGTCTTCCGGAGAAGAAATAAATGTGCAGTCCCAGAAGGCGGGGAAGGCCTGCTTGTTGATGCTTTGTTAATCTCAGAGCATGCTCAGGTACCAGTTCTTTGTACTGTGGACGCAGAAATTTTTGTTAAATAAAGGAAAGATGAGGACTGACTAAGGGTAGTAGAGAAAGTGCTGAAGCTGCAGGTGAGAGCCCCATCAAAGCCTGGTTGTGCCCCAACCTGCTGGATGGCAGCCACTTCCCTCTCTGAATGCCAATTTAAGTAGTCACCAGATGAAGGGGATGGATTCAGTGTGTGTTCTCACAGAGCTTTTTGGTCTCTCAAGCAGTAATTCTAAAGCCATTTTTCTCCTAGTATGTGTATATATATGTTCATGTAGGGGGAGGGGTTTAGGGGGAACCACATACAATTTTCTTCACTCACAGAAAACACTGAAATTATGATCAAGAAGAGGAAACATTCTTTCTTTGGGGGAGAAATCTTACATTTTCAAAAAGTAATTTCATTCCAAAATTCACTGTTTTAAATTCTGACCATAGTTTGAACCTATCAGAAAAAGGAAAATGTCCATTTTCCCAGGGCTTATGAGTAGAAATGCTATCCAAAGAACTGGTAAAGATGAAATAATGTGCAGACCCAAATTGTCCTGTGACCCAATCTCCTAAAAAGAGGTTCAGACAAGGGACTCTGTTGACAACTCCACCGTCCCTGCAAGGAATCAATATGGAAGATAAAAGAATTATTTACTAGAGAGGGGCCCTTGAAAATGGGCTTGAAAAGTCCCTATTAGGATCCACCTGAAGGTTTCCTTTAGCTGATGTTTGCCTGCTCCCCAAATGAGGCAGCAGGGAAACCCACTGAGGCTGATCCAATTTAGATATGCAAATTGTAGCTGGTGCCAAGGCTGGAAAAGCACGTATAATTTGAACCTTCAGTTGTAAGAAATAATATTTCTAATCTAAGGAAAACATGCCTCCATTGTCCATTTTCTCTGCTCCCCACATTAAAGCCCCACACCCCTTCACTTTTACTTTCAAGTTGTGCTTTCTCATCTCTTCCCAATGCTTTTTTCAAAAGAAAGAGGGGAAAAAGATGAAAGGATTCAGGAAGTTCACATCTTTAAAAGAGCCAGACAAGTTGGGTTGTGAAAGGTCAAGCAAGAACCTTCATGGAAAGCAGAAAAAGGAGCAGGAAAAGGGCAGCCTCTTGTTTCTATCACACGAGCCTGGGCTGCTGTTTTTGACCATCATAATGCTGGGTCTAGAGGACTGGGCTGCCCATATAAAAATCAGGTCAAGTCAGAGAAATGCCTTTTGGGCAAGAGTCTGATCATGAGCTAATTTAATAATAATTCTTCTTATGCCAGCAATCCTGGCATAGAGGAAGTAAGCAATAAAATTGGATTTGGGGCTTTTAGAGAGGAAACTTACTTCCCATTTTCAATAAAAGATCATACAAGGAATCATGAAACCAGGGATGACAGCAGCATCCCAACAATTCTCTGCAAATAGAAACAAAAATCAGACTCCCCAGTGTCTACATCAGTGTCTACTTCAATGTAGAGGCGCTCTGTTCCTCCCAAAGTGGACAGGTTTGGCATTTCCACATGGCCAGCACCTTCTTGCCATCAGACCCTGGACAGTGGCCAAATGGCCAATCGGAATTGGTTTTCTTCTGCATGAGTCTCAAGTTGGATGTTTTGTTTTAATTATTTGCTATTTAGTCAGGGGCTGAGTGAAGGAACTAAAACCACAGAACAAACTTTGCTTTTTTTATTTATACCTCCTCCTCTTCCCTAATTTCTTCATTGTCTTCTTGGTTACTTCAAAAACCCAGGGCTTTTGTCTCATCTCCACGAACATCCTTTTGCCCACTTTATTTGTTATATCTCCCTAATATCTCTCTCTCTCTCTCTCTCTCTCTCTCTCTCTCTCTCTCTCTCTCTCTCTCTCTCTCTCTCTCTGTGTGTGTGTGTGTGTGTGTGTATTTAATTTCCAGGGCCTCTTCTTGAGAAAATCTATGAATCATAACCTTTTTGTTCCACCATCTCTGTCTATCAGGTACAGAGGTTGTTTCTGAGCTTTAGGTTGTTTTGTGGCATCTTCCAGAACTAGCCACCCAGGGTAAGACAGAGAAAAAGAATCTTATTTGCAAAATTGAATTTTACTCTGGAGCCTGGGGGGAAGTCTATTCACAGACTTAGAGCGTATTTACATCATTGGTTCTCCCTCTTAGAAAAACAAACAAATAATGAAATCTTACTAACTCAAACTGTTTTATCCTTCTAGTACATGCACAATTTTAAAGATTTTATTAAGGTAGATTTATTTAAAATCTAAATTTAAATACCTAAATTTAAAATAAAAAAAATATATATATATAAGGTAGATTTTAAATCAACAATATGGATAAAAGCTTATCTACTTTGCATCTGTCCCAAAAATGGAGGGATAGCAGAGCAAGAGTCAAGATCCCAAATGGTCTTTTACAGACTAGAGCATTGGAATAAGTACTACACAGTAAAATCCAACACTGCAAATCTTATACTGTGGTTCAATTCTTCACAAGTACTAGGGAGACGTCACTGGGCAGAGCTTCATCAATTAGTGATGGGGACTTATGGACCACAAGCACCACATGCACATCAAAAGACACAGCAATCAAGGATGATCGCAGGAACTAGGGTACAGTAAGTGAGAAGGGGCAAACCCAGAGTTGGAGAGCACAGTCCTATTGTATTCTGCCACAGTCAGGTCTCAGCACACATGGTGAGAAAGACATTGAGAAGCTTGAGAAGCTTCAGTGTTGGAATACATGGGAGAGCTGCTGAAATACATGGGAGCCACCTAGCAGTAGCTGCTTGGAGATCCAATCCAGAATGGATCTCCTCTTGTGAGAGGATAAAACAAGGAGACAGAGGCCGTTGCTGTTCTCTGACCTCCCTGACCGAAGGCCTTTGTGTTGTTTGACCTCTCTCCTATTCCCTCTGCCTCCAATTTATCTCGTTCTCAGTCTGAAACACCTGTGTCAGCAAAGGCTGCCTTGCAACCCCTGCCGGTGTTCTGATCCACAGCTGTGGAGGCTCTCATTGACCTGTCCCTTAATATCAGAGGATGATGACCCAGATGGGCAGGGACCTCAACTTCACAGCAAAGAAAAATCAAATCAAAGGTAAAGGAAGGGGATTTGTTTTTTCGTAGGAAAAATGTCTGTGGATCTGAAGGCTTTTAATGGGGAAAAGGGAACCAACTCACTCTGCTTTGTTTCAGAAATGACAAATGGGTAGAAATCCTAAAGAGGATATTTTAATCTCCATAATAAGAACAACAATGACATTTAATATTTATCAGTTTCAAGGATTATAAAATACCTGAATATGTTATCTCATTTGGATGATGAAGGAAGTGATTTTATCCCCATTTTACAGATAAGAACTGTTGAGTAGCTTGGCCAGGATCACTTTGCCAGTAAATCCCCTATGCCTCTCTGAACTTATTTTAAGAATGAGCTGCCTCCAGAGCTGGTGGGGATTTCCTCTCCAGAAGTCTCCCAGCCATAGCTGGACACATCATCTCTGAGTGGTCCTCAGGCATCACCTCTGGCTGTCCCTTGGGTGTCATCCCCATGTTGTCCTTCAGTGTCACTTCTGGCTGTCCTTCAGGCATCTTAGACTCAGTGGGTCCCAAAACAGCCTCATCACCTTTCTTCTTGAGTCCCCTCCTCTCCCTGACATTCTGGTTTTCTAGGTTTGGGCTCATTTCTGACTTCTCCCTCTCTCCCCTCCACATTGTCTCTGCCTCCAATCATTTAGGTATTTATGAAGTGCTTGTTATGGGCAGCTAGGCGGCACAGGATATAGAACTCCTGGAGAGAGGCAGGAAATTCTGAGTTCAAATCTGACTTCAGACACTTACTAGCTATGTAACCCTAGGCAAGTCACTTCATCCTTTTTGCCTCAGTTTCTTATCTGTGAAATGAGTTGGGGAAGGCAATGTCAGCCACTCCAATATCTTTGTCTTAAATGGAGTCATGAAGAGTCAGACTGACCAATTATGTGTCAGCAATTGTGCTAAGCAGTGGGGACAGATCACTGCAATAGCTGTTAGTAGGTCTTCCTGCCTTGAGCCTCTTCCCACTCCCATCTGTCTTCCACTAAAATGATTTTCCTAAAACGCAGATTGGACCATGTCACTTGGCCAACAAAGTCACTCCCTATCCTTTCCAATGCAAAATCCTCTGTTTATCTTTCAAAACCCTCCTCGCCCAGCACCTCAGCATATTTCCAGTCTTCTTACCCCTTACTCCCTACCACTTACTCTTTAATGCAGTGACACCGGATTCCTGGATGTCCCATGAACAAGATCATCCATCTCTCAACTCCACACATTTTCTCTGACTGTCCTCCATGACTGGAATGCCTTTGCTCCTCATCCCACCTTCGGCATTAGCTTCCTTCAAAATCGCACCTTCTCCAGGAAGGCTCCCCAAGCCCTCTCCATTCCAGTGCCCTCTCTCTGGTGATGATTTCATATTTATCCCACAGTGAGCTTGTCTCCCCCATTTGTGATCTAATGGGATCTTCTTGGGGATCAGGGATTGTCTTTTGCCTGTTTTTTTTTTTTATTCCCACCATTTGACACAGTCTTGGTCACATAGCAGCTAATAAATAAATGTCTATGGATCAGTTGATGATATACAGAGTATGATTCCCCAATCTGCAGATAAAGAAGTGGACGTCCAAAAAGGCTAGGCCACTTACCCATGAGTCCATGGCTACTGAGGAGCAGAGCCTGGAACCTGCTTCCTTCCAATTATAGGTTTGGCCCATCTTCTGTCACCCGGTGGTGGTTCCCCAATGCTGCAATTAAATAAATGATAATTCAGTTACAACAGAATTTCCATCACACTATAAGGAATCTGAACTATACATATGCACACACAACATGTATGTATATATTATACAGCTACATGAAGCAGTATATAGAACACTAGCCCTGGAGTCAGGAGAATCTGAATTCACATCTAGTCTGAGACACTTAGGAGCTGTGTGACCCTTGATGGGTCACTTAATCATGCTTGCCTCAGTTCCTCATCTGTAAAGTAACCTTGAGAAGGAAATGACTAACCACTCCAGGATCTGTCAAGAAAACGCCCAAATGGGGTTACAGAGAATTAGACATGACTGAAATGACTCAACAGCACATATACATACATGTGTGCATGTATGTGTATGTGTGTGTATAAAACCTCAGTACTCATAGTCAGTTGGTTCCAGAAGGCACCATAGCTGCCGAAAATGACAACTATCAACCAATAGTTCCCATAAGGGGTATACCTCTATTCCTCAGCCTAACCATCCCTCCCCTCCCAATTCCCCAGCCCACCCAATCCAGCTCCTCTTCTTGACCCAACTCAATTAATCAACTCATGAGAGGAGCCAAGACCTTTATTCTCTCCCCTCCCCACCCCACGCAAGCTTCCTTGGGGTATAGGAGAGGTTAGATGTGGAGGTAGAAGCTGTGGCCCCATGCTCTCTGTTACTCAGCACTCTGGCCACTCCCCAGACTTGGAGCTGCTCTTGCCACCTCCACCTGGGCTCCCTCCACTGCTGTTCATGTCATCCTGTGGCTTCTGCTCTTGTTGCTTCTCCCCCTGCCCAGCATGCTTGTCATTCCATGTCCCTTCTAGCACTACAGTTTGGGGAGCAAGGAGACCATACGCTGCAGCCACACTGTGCTTCAGTCACTGCCCTGTGATCTGCCCACTGACGGGCACAACGTCAGGGCTCCAACCTGACAGTCTGGTGCACCCTTGTCTTCATTGGGGAGGGGCAGTGGGGACTGGGCAAGGTCCTGACCAACCTCCCCTCCCTGCTGCTGAGCCAGAAAACACCCAAGGGGATGAGAGCCCGGCAAGCTCCGAGTGCTTCTGTTGAGATGCCTCAAATACAGAATTCCATGAGTTTGGAAGCAGCTGAAAGCCAAAGTACCACCGTGTGTGAAAAAGCCTCCATTAGTTTGCCCTCAAAATTTGATGCTGTTGCCCTTTGAAAGCCCCTGTAGCTCTTAGGGCTGCAAAGGGGCTCTGGCACACAGCTGAGCCTGCCAGTGGGGGCACAGGATTCTGCTTATTCCCATAACTAAGCTTCTGGCCCCGCCTGGAACTCGCCCCTCCTCAATTGTCCATAGGTCCAGAGTTTCCCCAGCTAGCTCCTTGTGAGTAAGTAGAGCTCCCTCCCTTCACCTCTCTCCCCATCACGTTTTTGTCTTCAGGAGATCTTACAAAGAATAACTCCCAAGTTCCAGTAATCCCTGGCCTGTGAAATTCCTGATCTTGGACCCACGGCTGCTGCTCTGGCCTCGGTTTCCTTACGGTTCCCTGAGGACCATCAGCCCCAGCAGAGCCCAGCTGCTCCACGGGCAGGGTAGGGGTGGGGGATGGAAAATGTATTCTTTCAACTCTAATCTTCACCCGCACTGCTAACACAATCCAGTTAGTCTTGGCTGTTTCAACCTTGATTCAAGAACATTTTTGTTTAAAATACAAGATTATGTTAAATAATGAAACAGATATGTGAAAAAGTCTTACCTCTCAATTAAAAAAAAAAAAGTACGCTCCAACCATATCCCCATTTGGGGAAGAGAAGCATGTCTGTGTGATGTTTTTGTTAATTAAATTTGTCTCAAATGATGTGTACTTGGGATGGGTGCTCCATTCATCACTTAAGTGTAATAAATATGTGACATCCTTGAGTGTGACATCTGTCCACCTGAGGTCTGCTTTCGCTCTCCTGCCCTTTAAATGAAATTGTCGGTGGCTGGCAGCCCCATGGGGGCGCATCCAATGAGCATTTATGTAGACACACATTTGGGCCTTAGTATTTCAAATTGAGACTGCATTATTTTTGTTAATAAATATTGTTGGGCCTTGACACCCTGGTTTTTCCCCCGTCTCCTCCACGTTTCTCATCCAATATGAAAACATTTTTATTTAATCACCAATAACTCAAACCATGGGTAAAAGTGTTCCTTTTCAATCCCCTGAATTGTCCCCCCCCCATTTAAATTCTGCAAAAAGCTAAGCTGCTCAGAAGAAATTGCCTTTCCAATCTCACTGTGATTATCTCTTGGCTGTGGACACGTGTCTACAATGCCCAAACAGTGCAGCTGGGTACATACAGAAACCCCAGACTAGTAAATATTTGCTGTCCATTATAGTCTCTGCTTTGGTGATTAACAGTCCATAAAGAGATTTTAAGCAAAGCTATCAGTTTAATCTAGCAGGGCTTTACATATCTGACATGAGCCCAAAGCGGGCAGTTAGAGTAGCAAGTCAATGATGCAGCCACAGTTTCAGAAATAAGACAGGGAATTTTTAAAAACCCTGGGGAGTCACAGCCCCATTTCTTCCATCTGTGAGGCATGGGGTGAGGGGGATGGGAAGAGGTATGGTAATAAGCACAAAGGTTTGTGGGAGCTTGATGACTGAATTTAATGATGCTCCAGTGGAGAGGCTCAGAGAAGACCAGTTAGCTGCCCCACCGGATGGTATGTTCTGCTTGTTCCCCGTGGGAGGGCATTGACCTCCAATCACCCAAGAGAGGCTAGCTGCAATGTTGCTTCGTGTTGCTCAGTCCTTGAGTTATCTCTTAAATGGAGCCTTTTACTACCTCCTGGATAAAGCTAAAAAGCCACAACAATTTAGCTTTTCAAGAAATGTATTCCAATCCACCAAATGCCTTCATGTAACTCCCTAAAAGCAAAGAAAAACTAGATGAAATAACCTGTATATATATATATATATATGCATGCCAGCTAGTCCATTACATATAGAGGTCATTTTGTCTTCTGAAAAAGTGATTAGAAAAGAACAAATATGAATGAAAGGAAATTAATTTTTCACACTCTTACTCCATGATCATTCATAATAATAATAGTCATAAAGCGTATGTAGTATTTTACGATTTGTAAAGTGTTTTACAAAAATTAACCCATATGATCCCAATAACAACTCTATAAAGTAGGCGCTATTATCCCAGTTTTACAGGTGAGAACACAGACAAAAGTTAAGTGATTTTCCAGGGTCATACATCTAGCATAAGTTTCTGAGGTCAAATTGGAAGTCAGAACTTGTTGCAGATCCAACACTCTCCATTGGGCTACTTACCTACTATGTGTAGTGTAAGAAAATATTCCTGAAGAGATCACAGCTTTGTTTCCTGGAAGCTCAACCAGGACATTTGTAGAACCAAGAAAATACTTTAAATATGAAATATGCAAAGCAAAGGATGGTTGAGAACGTGGTCTCCACTCCGGATTGATACTCTGAGAAGTAATTGTTTTGTTAAGTAATAACGAGTGAAGAAAGTGCTAGATCACATCCTACAAGGACCAACAGTCCAAGGTCACACAGATGGTAAGTAGCAGGAGTGGTATATATTCTTCTGATTTCAAATGAAAGTTTATTTCCTTGTGCATTCTCCAAATGGCTTAATCTTCCACTAACATAAATGTAGTCCCATGTCCTTAATAAAGAACATAAACTGGTGTCTTCTATGGTCATGTTTCACAACTATATCTATGGACTCAAAAGACTATGACATGATTTAACAACAATGAATTATAAGGTATCCTGTCAGCAAGGTGAGAATTGAGAAACAGTCAAAGAGGAATTGAAATAACAATAAAGCAACATGAACAATAAAAGGGAAAAATGATGTGCCCATTCAATTCCTAGGAAATATCTTAGAATATGTAGAAACATGAGGTTGGACAAAAACACCAGCTATTAACACACTGAGTGAACTTAGAGATACCCAGGTTAGAAAGAAATGCTTTCAAAGATTTCTATCCTGAGGTATCTATTCAAATCCTAATGCAACAGATTCTCTCATCTCTCTGGTAGTTCATGTGCCAATGATGGGAAGAAGCCTCTGAAGAGTCCCGAGTCAGGGATATGTTTGCCCACACAACTAACCCAAAGAGATACATGGGAAGGATGGAAAGGTCGGGCTGAGATGACATAGAGATGGACAGATGCAATGGAACATAACTAATATGCAGACACATATACAAACAGATGGAGAACATTTCTAAATATCTGTGCTTTCAAATTTTATGTTTCTACTTTTTTTGGTCTAGACACAGAATATAAAAAGCTAAGAAGAAAAGTGGACAAAATAGCTCATCAAAAAGAAAATGATATGTCCCATGAATGGTATCTTTCACAGCTGAAGTGTCAACTCCGGACACCAGATTTCGGTACAACTTTTATAAATTGCTTGAAAAGTCTAAAGAATGTGAGCCATGCCAGTAAAGACTCTAGAGACCATGCAGTCACAAGCTTCTGTTCAAAGTATAGGAGATATTTAGTTCAGAAAAGAGAAACCTGGAGGGAAACCGAGGAGTTGTCTGTAAGACTGAAGGGCTGCCCTGAAGAAGAATAATGAGACTCCTGAAGACAAAACTAGGAAGAACATGTGAAAGTCTATGATGTGTCAGTTTCATCTGGATGTCAGGAAGAACTTTCCATCATTCAGAACTTTGCCAGAGTGAAATGAGTTTCATTGGGTAGTAATGGGTCCTTCATTCCTTGATGTCTTTAAGTGGAATTGGGATGCCCACTTGACAGGGATGAACAGGGGTTCCTGTTCAGTCATGTATTGAACCAGAGAGACTCTGAGCTTCTGTCCAAATCAGAGATTTGGACTCACCATCTGTAGGGTATAAAGGTGAATTCTCCCCTAATAGCAAATTTTAGCTAATAACAATGACTAACATTTATATACTACTTATCATGTGCCACTCACTATGCTAGCCAATTTATAACTATTATTTCATTTGATCCTACAATTACTCTGAGAGCTAGGGCTATTTTCAAAATGAGGAAACTGAGGGAAATAGAAGTTAAGTAGCTTGCCCAGGCTCATGTTGGAAACAAGTGTCTGAGGATGAATTTAAACTCAAACACTAAACTGAAATCAAAAACTGTGCTATCTTAGTTTCATTGATCTCTGCACCCTCTCTCACCAAGTGCCCCTACAAACAATTGTACCTATGGAAAGATCCCTGACTTAGCTGAGATTTCCTTCTGTAACCATCAAAGCATAGAATCTTGGGTTCCAGGGACCTTGGAAGTAGAATCATGTAAGTTTTCATTGAATGTAGGAAGTCATTCTGTAACATTCCTGACCAAAGACCATTCAGTCTTTCCTGAAATCCCTTCTTGCAAATTCCTATTGAAACAGCTCATTGAATTCATAGAAACCTTAACTTTCAGAATGGTTTTCTCTGTCTTGAGATGAAATTTGCTTCTTTGTAATTTCTATTTGTTGATCCTAGTTGTGCTCTCTGAATATATATGAAATAATAGCCTTCTCCCTCTCCTGAAAATCCTCTGAATGCCTTCATGAAGCTATCTGATCTGCTATCTTTCTCTGCTTTAGGTTAAGCATCCTCAGGATTTAAGTCTTTCTTCACATGATATGCTTCCAGATCTTACTCCAGTTTGGTAGACTTCTTCTAGGCATGTTCAAGGTTATAAATATATCTCTTAAATTGTGGCACCCACAACTGATCATCACAGATCATGGTAGGGAAATTACATCCTTGGATATGGAATTATCTACTAATCCAGTCTAAGACTTTGTTCATCTATATAGTGATCACCACACAGAAATTAAAATGATCTTATGCCAATTGATATCCACAGGTCTTTTTCATAGCAACTGTTGTTGTCATCTCACTCCCATCTTACACTTGTGAAACTGATTTTTTTTCAAATCTAAATATAGATGAACATATCATCCCACTAAATTCTCTTTCTAAAAAAATTGGTTCTTCACCTCAAATTAAGATAATTTTTCAGAATTAAATATGCCAAAATATGTCTAAATAATTTTGATAATTGAGATATATTATGTGTAGAGATGGTTGTGGAACAGTAAACGTATATATTAAATCCAGTGTATCCTATGCTGAAATGATCATGTGTCAGTGACTTAATCTCTCCTTTCCTCTCCTGTTTTCTCTTGCTTTCCCCTTTTCTCTCTTGTTTTCTACCTCACCAGGTTATTTAGATGTTGGCTAAGGAATCGGTGGCTAAAGGATGAAGGACCTGTTTCCTAAATAAGGGGGTTATTTTAACTTAATTAGAGAATGAAGAAAAGACATATAATTCCAATCTGTTTCTTCAAGTGAACCAAATTTTTCCAATACTATATCAGTGGAAATATAGTAGATTTTATTTTGAATCCAAGTACCTTATAAACAGGACAATTAATGGTCATAGCATCATAAGATCATATATCTACATCTGAAAGGGACCTCTAAAATCACCTAACAAAACTTTTACAGTAAAGAAGCAGAAGCCCATCTAAAGAGGTAAAACCGCAGTCCAAGGTAACACAGATAGTAAGCAGCAGGAGTGGTATATATTCTTCTGATTTTAAATAAGAGGTCATGTTCCTGTGTATCCTCCAAATGTCTTAACCCTCCACTAACCTAAATATAGACCCATAGCCTTAATATTATGATGGTGACGGTCCTTGAGTTAGTGCCAGATGGTGATAAGCTTAAAAAAAAAATAGGAGAGCTGAGACTTGAGGAAAGAAGACTTGAAAGATGTCATTATGGAGAGAAGGGATTGGATTTGTTTAGCCCTAGAGGAGAGAATTAGTGGTAATAGAGGAGGGAGGTACATAGAAGCAGATTTTGTGAGTGAAGATGTGAGGGAAATCTCATTAACCTTTGGTGGTACTGACCGCCCCAGGAGGTGGTGGGTCCCTCAGCAATGCCAGTCTTTAAGCAAACATTGGACGGCATTTTGTCAGACATGTTTTACAAGACATTCTTGTCAGAGTTTAAGGGTTTAGCCTAGCTGACCACCTAGGTCCCTTCGAACTCCAAGACCTTGTGATGCTGGAACTAGCTGAGAGGGTCAGAAAAATGGCCCTCGAAATGGCTAATATGGTTTCCCAGAAATCACCATCAACCCTTGTCCTGTGAGACATCTTCATTGCTGGCAATCCCAAGGCAATTAAAGCAGAATAAAAGCAGATTTCAGTGACAGTCTCATCTATAAATGAAGGTAATTATCTAAATTTATTGTGGATGATCTCCGGTGGGAAACTGAACTAGAGAAGAAGGACATTTGTTAAAGAAGAAGAGGACAATCTAAAGGGATGAACAAAGAGATAAGTCACTATTTATTGAACACATACACCTATTTAGTCAAATGAGGACTCCAGGTAACCCATAAAGGAAATATGGGCTAAAGAAGTCATAAGAAATTATATATCAGAAGAGGATTATCTAAAGGCAGAAGAAAGTTGTTACCAACCATCTGGTACAATGCAAGAGTCTGGGGTCATAGCTCACCCTCTGTTGTTTATCACTTATATGACCTGAGAAAAATGATTTTACCTCCCTGGGCCTATAACATCCCTATAACAAGAGAGTGAGGCTAGATGGCCCTTACGTAGTTTCCAGCTCTGGATCCATGATTCAATGAATTTAAACAATATGTCAGATTCTCTCATTTACATTTCCAGAGAAGAAAAAAGCTCAACATTCAGATGCAGATATGACCTTTTTCCTAGGATTAAGCAAGAGCAAAATGGCAATACATGGATCTTTCTATGAAAGACTCTAATTAGCACAGTGGATAATATGAAAATTACCCTTATCTTATCTGTGGCCATAGTCACAGCTCCTTAATATAGTTCAATGGACTCCTTCCTCCAATTTAATGCATCAGGTTATTCTAGTGGCCTAGCCTCTGAAGGTGACACTGAGATTTAACAGCCTTCCCATGTATACAAGCTACTAGAGTTCCTCTGAAACAAACCAGACTGCTCTGAAATTCAGATCTAGGATGAATGAAAGGATGACTGGCTTGGTTTTGTCTCACCCCTTGATACATAAGGCTTATCTGGGGTTTGCTAGTATACCATATGCCAGGGTGTCCCGGGGTCTTCAGGGACTGTTGAACTGTTAGGCTTTTCCTGTTGACTCCAAAGACTGTTTTTTATTTATTACACTGATTTGACATAAGGGTCCCATTTTATTGGAAAATAATGAAGACCAAGGGCATGGAAGGAAGGACATTTCACATGATGCAAAGACTGACAAAGCAAAATGAAATTAAAACGAGAATCATTTTGTTAAGTGATGACTTAGATGGCTACTAAGCATGGTGATAATTACATCTATCTGGAGGGTTTCCAAGCAAAGGAAAATTCTTACTTGCTACTAGCACAGTAATGATGAAAAAGAGCAGAGTTCTCGGAGAAATAGAGGGAGAGATCTTGGGTTCGAATTCTAGTTCCATTCCTAGTTGCCATTATGACCTTGAGTACATCATTCAAATCTCAATGGACCTCAGTTTATTCATTTATAAAATGAGCAACCTGGATTAAATGATGGCTAAGTTCCTTGCTATAATGAAATGAGTGACTAAAATGACAAGAGAAGTGATGTCATCTTCTGGAGAATGGAAGAGCGACCCAACCAGAGAAGAAACACACAGACAAATTGGTCTAATTTTTATGATGCCAGTAGAAGGCATTTTTCTATCATTTCAATATGAAGTTGATATTACCATACTTGGAAAGTCTGTATAGATCATCAGGTGCTTGAGGGTAGGAACATATTAGGCACTTAAGCAATGCAGGAATTCCTGGAGATTTCTGCCACAGCTCTCCATGGAAAGTGTCAAATGAACAAATCTTGCCATTTCCCTGCTTTCAAAGAATTCTGCTTTACTCAAGACTAATTTTTTCCATCAGAGAGTTAGTGGGGCACAAGGGAGTATTTCAATCCATTCTCAACTCCACTGTCAAAGTGAACTTCCTTTTAAATGGGTTTAACTATATCACCCTGTTTCACTCCTATGTCACTCCAATTCAATAAATTCTAGTAGTTCCTTATGCTCTCCAGGATTAATCCTTTGTTTGGCTTTTAAAGCCTTTCCTAACCATGTTGCTTCATGCCTTTCCATTCTTCTCAGACCTTACTCTTCTCCCTGCCACTATCAGAGTCACTGGCCTGTTTGCTGTTCCTCCCACAAGACACTTCCTCTCCTGACTTTATGCATTTTCATCTGTTATCCCCATGTCTAGAATGATCCCTCTCCTCTTGTGACTTAACAAAAAACAGAATAAATTGAACATCCTCTTCCATTTCCCTCATCTGACTCAGCTATGAAATAATGTTTTGCTAATCCATTGTGGTACAGTAATTTAATTGATGTTAAACTGTTTATAATTCACGTTCTCTTTGAAATATGAAACAGGCAGGAAAAAAAACTTGTATCTTTGATTCCCCCCTCATTTCCTTCTCCCTCCCAATTCTTTGTGGCACCATCTGGCCTAGAAGATTTGTAATCACTGGTGTCTGGAAAAGATTCCTAACCCTTCCCCAATGATGAAATCCCAATCCACAAAGTGTTCCAAAATCCACTGCTCCAACCAGTCCACCTGCGATCTTTCTCTGACATCTAATGAATAAATCATTGTATTCATTACAGCAACTGGGTCATACTTCTGGGTAATGTCCCATGCATGTGAACACATAGGCACATGTGTGTACATGTAATGCCACATTCAAAAGTCAGACACAAAGGACTCTGCTAAGATTCCCATAATTCATTAGATGAGCATTAGAAACAAGTATTTTGAAAGCAATGAAAAAAAATCCTTTTAATTGAATACCCATAAATAAATCATTGTTAACATTAGTTATTAACAGCTAAAATATTTCAAAAGCTTGAGTTCTTTCACTTTTACCAACAACTCAGCATGGTGTCTGGCTGGAGAGGACAGGGTGAAAATCTTGTTTTAAGGATTGAGAACTTCCCAGGGTGAGTGTGACCTTCACAGCATTAGCCCCTGCTTGTCTGAGTAAATGACCTTCAAGAGTGGTTGTGGTCACAAGATTCATCACTTAACAATAAATGACATGGGCACAGTGATTTTGGCTTTAAAATACTTTGAGTGCTTTGACAATGTGAGGTAGGATGGGAGAAGGGATTATTATTATTTTATGGATAAGAAAACTAAGACACAGAGAAATTAGATATTGTATCCAAGGGCACATGGGTTTTATGTGTGAGTATGAGTGTTCAAGTTTAAGTCTTCTGACTTCAAAGCCAAGGGTTTATTCCATTCCACTGCAGCTGGCCATCGCTCTTAGAGATAAGCCTTTCTGACTCTATCTGGGAAGATCCTTGAATGACAGAGAAGGAAGACAATGGGTCTTTGTATCATATTTTTTTGTATATTAGGTAAGTGCTGTAAATGTGATTGTTCCCATTTTATCAATGAGCACACCAAAGTCAGGGGGATGAAGTGACCTGATCATGGCATCAGAGCTATTACATGTCAATCCAGATTTGAACTAGGACTTCTTGACTATGTATCCAACATTCTCTCCGTTATTCCACAGGGTCAGTTCATCTATGGATCTGTATTCAAAGCCTGCCCTGCTCGGGAAGATCTGTTAGAGTGTGAGCCAACTTCGTTTTGGAGAGGTCAGGATCACAGTCATATCAGAAGGCCTTCAAGGAGACACGAACTCCCATAAGTTACCTTATAATTAGCTGGCCTCAGTCAGTGTAGTATGCCATCATTCACTGTCAACTTCCATAAGAAAGAGTTGGCATGAACATAATTTCTGCCATTTTAAGTGAAATAAGCTAAGATGACAGCAACTAATTTTAAAACAGCTCATAGTTCTAAAAACGTCCAAATGCTTACAGATTGTGTTCCCCATAACCACCAAGGGAGTTCAGTAGGGCAAACATT
Organism: Antechinus flavipes; assembly: GCF_016432865.1. NCBI lineage: Eukaryota > Metazoa > Chordata > Mammalia > Dasyuromorphia > Dasyuridae > Antechinus > Antechinus flavipes. The sequence continues at coordinate 4,853,454 of NC_067402.1, forward strand.
ACCACTGGAACAGTGTGTATCATCATAGTTTTTTTCAATAATTTGAAGGTCCTCAGGGATGAGACTTGTTCTGTTTGACCCCAGAAGCAGAACTAGAAACAGAGGGAAGAAGAAAATGCAAGATGGATATAAGAAAGCAAAGCTTTATCAATTGGAGCTGTCCAAATGTTGGAATGGTCTGCCTGGGAGGCAGAAGTCAGTGCTTCAAAATAGGGCATTCAACGATGGCTGCTTTGGAATATATTGCCCTAAAAATTCTTGTTCAGCTGCTGGTTGAAATCAATGGCTTCTGGGGCCACTTTGATCCATGAGATTATGTAGAGGATTTCTAGGGAACACCGACAAATTCCTCCTACATTTTCCTGCTTATCTTCCATCACCCTTGCTCTTTCACCTTTCCCTCACCTCTCCCATCAGTCTCACCATTCTCCCTTGGCCTCACCCTGTTACATCATTTCCACTCTTCTTCTTCACTCATAACCATCTCTACCTTCACCCTTTCTCCTAATCCCACTCTATCATGCTCATCCTCTTTCCCTAACCTTACTTCTTCCATCACCCTCACTCTTCGATTTTCCCTCACCTCTGTTTCTTCCATTACTCTCATCATTTGCCATTGCTATCTTGCATTCAAGATCTTTGACAGTGCCTTATTTGTCCTTCCCTGAACCTGCTCCTTTGTTATTTTCCCCAATACTTACAGTATCACATGACATGGCTAAGCAGGTTGGCTCTCTTTCCCTCAGCTGTCACTGCACTCAGCAGAATGTTCTCCAGACACACTGGTGCTTTTGGCCTCTCTACAAGATGACTGCAATGTTCTTTAAAGATCACTGGAAATTTTCAGCTGATATAGAATCCAAAAGTCCTCCTACTTGCAGGTCTGTTAATAGGCTCTGGATTTCAATCCTCTTTTGGACAGGGAGCTAAATTCTGCTCTTGACAGTAGGTGTGCTGAGACTTCAGTTTATAAAGTAGCCATGAGTCATCGGTGTTTGGCAAAGTCACTGTCCTTGCATTGGTTCTGCTGTTCTCAACACTGGAGCTTAAATCCATCACCTCTTCATTAAGCATTTTTAGCCCCTCAATATATCCTGAGCCTAAAGAAGTGAGACTGATTATTCTTCCCAAGGCTTCTTTATGTTTTGTGAACACACTCTGAACAAGCTTATAAGAATGCTTATAAAGTATTAAGTGAGGGAGAACTATAGTTCCCCTCTCCTAAATTCCTCACTGCTTTCAATGGCTACCATTTTCCTTTTATAGACCTCCTTTCTTATACCTCTAAATCTAGTCACTAATTGGATGGCATTAAGCACAAAATTTCAGGATGGGAAGGACCCAAGTCACCATTTAGTCCAAGAAGTTATTGTTTAATCATTTTTCAGTCATGTCCAACTATTTGTGACTTCTTTTGGAGAGTTTTCTCAGCAAAGATACTGCAGTGGTTTGCCAATTCCACTGCCTACTTATTTGCCAGAGAAGGAAACTGAAGCAAACAGGGTTAAGTGACTTGTTCAGGGTCACATAGCTACTAAATATCTGAGACCAAATTTGAACTCGGGAATGTGAGTCTTCAGATTCCAAGCTCAGCTCTCTATCACTGCACTTCCTTGTTGTCCCTACTTAATCCAAAACACAGTGAAAAATAATTCCCATGAAAATGTATCAAGCAGATGGTTCTCTAGCTTCTGTTTGAAGTCCTCTGGTAAGAGAGAACCAGTCCACATCATCAGGAAGCCCCTTCAATTTTAGGAGGGCTCAAATTGCCAGGAGAAATCGTTTTGTTTTGTTTTCTTGGCACCACACTTAAGTTTGCCTCTTTGGGACTTCTACTTATTGCTTCTCGTCAATGGTTCTTTAACAAGCTTCTAATTTCTATTCCTCTCTCTCCACTCCCATGGCATCTGCCTTTGTACAGGCCCTCACTGCCTAATGCAAATATAAATGTTTCCATATATATACACACGTTTTGGGTGAATCCCAAATAGTAATCCCATTAGAAATGCATCCTCCTTGAAGGCAAAGACTGAATGGTTTGCTTTTATTTGCATCCTTAGCACTTCACCTGGTGCCTAGAAAATAGCAATTCTTAATGCCCTCCCACCTTTCAGTCTCCGTCTCTATTTGTGTGGTTTCTCTCTCTCACACACAGCTACCTTTCTATTCATCTGTATGTATGTATGTATGTCTCTATCCACACAAAGGTTTTCCAATACCTAACACTCAAAACTTTATAATTGAGAGAATTGCTCATCTTGGTTTGGGCAAATTCAGCCATCCAGTAAAGAAAAGGCAATTGGTTCTCTGAGAATTTTGGACAGTGGGACTTCTGTGTTAGAGTGGATAGAGTGCCAAGCCTGAAGTTAGGAAAATTCATCTTCTTGGATTCAGATCTGAACTCAAACACTTATTATTTCTGTGACGCTTGCCAAATACTTAATCCTGCTTGCCTCAGTTTCCTTACTTAGTTATAAAATGATCTGGAGAAGGAGATTAGAAAACTCTTCACTATTTTTGCTAAGAAAACCCCAAATGGAATCATAAAAAGTTAAACATAATTTTAAAAATGACTGAACCAAATCTTATTTTATTTAGCAGTTATTTCTTGTGAATTTATATTAAAAATACATTTAGAAACTTTGAATCATCTGTTAAATACATCAGGGAAGCTGAGCATTTAAAAATTTGAAAGGGAAAAATCATTTTGTGACTTAAGCAATCATTTTGATATATCTCTTTTTAATGGTAGCTTCTTATGGAATAAAATATTATTTATAAGGAGTATGATAATAAGTAATAAATGTTTGTTGGCTTTAGAGGAAATAGGCCACAATTCATATTTTATGAAATGGAAATTTACTAAGTATTTCAAATATATTAAATAAAATAAAATCCAACCTCTTGCATTCATTGATTGGAAAAGCTATAAATCAGCCAGCATGAAGTTATCTTGCATAGCAAAAAAATTATATCTTTGGGGAATTCAAGGATGTTGGAATGGTTATCAATTATTGGTGACAGTACTATACCCAGTGAAATCTCTTGGATGTAAGACACAGCTCTGTAGTGGATCTCCTTAAGATTTGCTCAAATTCAGCTGTAACTTCTAAAGTTGACCCAAGCAAACATACATGACCTTTCCTCTTCAGTTTTCTCTAAGTAAGTAGACAATGAGAAGGTCTCTCATTTCTACAAAGCAGATTTTTTTCCTGATTATTTATTGCTTCCATCTGCCTTCTCAATTTTAAGAATAGGCAAAGAAAAGATTAAAGGATAAAGATGACAGTGAGGGCACTCAAAACATTTGGATGAGGAGAACACATGGACATTTTATTCATTTTAGGTAGAAAATAACACTTTCCTAAGTGATCACAGGAGAATTGGGTAACTGAATGCCTTTCTCAGAAATTTTATTTGTGACAGTTCATTCTAGCCTTCAAAGAAATAAAATGAATGGTCTATTCTGATTATTATAGGTGTCTATATTTTATCTTAAATTATGAACTGCCCAAAGTGGCAAAAATGAGCTCATGCAGCTTTTGTGTAAAAGACTCCCTAATGACCAAAGGGGCCTGGATCCATTAATCACCAACTCCCCTTACAAGCACGCGGGGTTACAAGGCAAAACTCATAAAGATTTTTTTCACAACATAATAGACACAGCTAGAATTCACTTCAAAAAAATCATTTTAAAATTCATAAATTCACTGTAATCAATTAGTGAATAACAGTATTTATCATTCAAGTATTAGGATACAAGCTCACCTTCAGTAGCCTCACTGGAAGCATCTTTGTGGCAGCTCCAAGAGCAAGGAACATCACAGAGATGACATGAAAGAACACTGTTCAGGGATTGGACTTCTACCACTAAAACTCCTAGTTTGAAATTTCTCAGAATACATAGTTTGGGAGTGACTTGGATTTGTCCAAGATGACATTTTTGAAAAACACTATTCTTAAATACATATTTGTCAATGGAATGTCTAGGTGACTCATTGATTGTAGGTAAAAGTTCCCTTCTAATGCTCTGATTCCAGGAGAGATAATGTGTTAAAATCTCAAGAATATTTAGGGGCTTGTATTCCTTATGCATTGATTTATTTCTGTTTGGCTTATAAGATGTAGCAAGGTTCCTATTTACATTTCTGGCAATAAATTTTTCTAAGTATTTACTTGGTGCTAAATTGGTGAAAAGATGCGATGTTGCAAGGGGACTTTAGCCGGAAATGCAACAAATGCAATGCAATACAATAAGCTTTGATTAAGCATCTACTGGGTGCTCCACAAAGAGCAAATTATGCTACTTATTCTAAGTGTTTTCAGAACAGCCACCATAAAGTTGAGAAATCTAAATAAAATCACAAATCTATTATAATAATAATTAATATTCAGAGAAAAATTCAATTATTTTAAGGTTATATGAATGTTGGGGGTGGGTAGGAAATGCACAAAAATATGCTCAGGAAATATGCCCTGCTTTTTTTTCATCCTAGACAAATTAGTGCCCTGGGGCTTTAGACTTTGAAATAGAAACTTAACCTTGAGATGGTAAGTAGAGGGGAAAAAAATTCATGGAAGTTTCAGCATTGATTAACTTTGTTTTCGTATTATCTTGATTGAATTAAAAAGGAAAGAGACAAAACTCTTAATACTAAGTGCAATTGGTCACTGAGGGAAAAGAGTGAAAACTGAAGAGATGGTATATGGAGATTATTCACTAGAAATCTTTGTTTCAGGAGAATGAGGAAAATTAATCAGAAACAAGCATCTCTCAAGAGAGAATGAAGGCATATTAAAAGGATGCAGGATTGTACTCAAACAAGGGAGTGAAAGTTGAGCATCCTGAGCCTCCTGGAAAATCTTTTCTTTACCTGGTCCAGAGTTTCATGGAAGTATTCAGAACAATCACAAAATCTGCACCAAAAACTTACATTCAGAGGAGGAGACAGCCTGGAAGTTAATAATTGAAGTCAATGGTATCATTCTCTTTTATGTTTGAAGATGGCACTGCTAGGAAATCCTATGTTCATAAATAACCAATGATGGCTTACAGGGCCCTGCTAAATTACAAAGAGCAGGGACAAGAAAAAAGAAATGTGCTGAACAGAATTTACCATGGATAGCCAACTTTTGATAGCATATTTTACCAATGATCTATTCAGAATTAAAAAGTTATTTAGTGTGAAAGTTGTTAAGGCCTGCCTTAGATGAAAAATGATGGAAGAGAAATATGAATTTTGAGGATATTTAAATATTTTACTATAAATTATACTGATGAAGAGAAAGCCTTTGACAAAAAAAAGCTTTCCAAATGAATTTACTTTAAAAATCCCAAAGAGCATAGGCACAGAAGGGCCCTTTTATTATAATCAGAAGTAAATGTTTTAAAATATGCACAAACTTTTTTTACAGTGGAGAAATGGAGATTCCTACCTATCAACAAGGGAAATATTCCTCTACTCAGCATACATATATATTGCTGAAGCTTTGGGGTTAAGTGACTTGCTTAAGGTCACACAGCTAGGAAGTGTTAAGATTTAAACTCAGAGCCTCCTGACTTCAGGGCTGGTGCTTTGTCTACTGTACCACCTAACTGCCCCAAACTCATTATAGTTTTACATAGTAATATCTATGCTAGCTTTATCAAAAGTGATGCAAACAGGATTAAAAATGGAAAACTAGCAAAGGGAACATAAAATTATATGGCTGGTATGATATTATTTTCAGAAAACTCCACAAGAAATTTATAAAAATATTAAAAGGTATTAACAACTTCAGCAATGTAACAGGACATATAGACATGTACATATTTATGTTCCCATGTGTACATGTAGAAGTATAAAATCATCAATATTTCTGTATAATATTAGCAAAAACCAGGAAGAAATGCTGATTCCATTCAAAAGCTAATCCTATACAGAATATCATTTATTCTCACAACACCAATAGTTATACAAACACAATTATAAAGCAATCTTTAGCGAAATAAAAGGAAACAAATTGGAGAAATATCTATTGTTAATGGGTGTGCTGATATAACACAAATGGCAATACTTTAATTTATTGACCATGGGTTATGCCATTCAAACTACTGGGGAAACACTTTCCAGAATTTGACAAAAGAATAGCAATATTGATCTGGAAAAACAGTTTTAAAACTAAAGGAAAATAAGGTAGATGAATGGCTATAAAGGGAGCATAGAATTACCAGATCTCAAAGTATTATAAAGCAATAGTCATCAAAATAATTTGGTGTGAGAAAATAATAACTACCATAGCAACCAGTCAGCAAATCAGCTTCAGTAAGGGAGAAACCAAAAGCTCAGGGTCATTTGAACCCAAGAATGTAAATTCCTAGATGAAAGTCACCCTTTGAGCAGGCATTGCTGGGAAAACCAAATAGCAATTTGTCAGAAAATCAGATCAAGCCAATGCTTTTATAGTGTTCCACAATAAATTCAAAATAGATACATAAACTAAATATAAGAGATAATTCCATAAAATAAACTGGAAGTGAATGAAATTGATTTTCTTTTATGACTATGAGGAAAGAAGAAATTCTTAACCAAATAGTGGCTAGGGGAGATCAGAGAAGATAAAAGGGAGAACTCTGACAACATGAATTGTTCAAAAAATCTTTTTTCATGGACAAAATCAATGACTATGAAAATCAAAGAAAAATGTAGAAAAGGACAAGATCTGAATCAAATACCACTGATGAAGGTCTGTTGTCCACAATGGACGATGAAGTAAGCCAAGCATATAATGCCAAGAGGATTTATGCCCTATGAGATGAAATGAATGGTTTTCAAAAGAAAAGTTGAAAATTACAAATGGCTATAAGAAAACATTCCAAATCACTAATAATAATAGAAATGCAAATTAAGACAACTCTGAAGTTGTAACTTTAACCAAATAAATTGGTAAAGATAAAGATGCTGGTGATCCTTATTGGGTAAATTGCAAGAAAATAAGCAAATTGGCATATTATTAATAGAGTTTTCTGGATATCAATTTAGAATTATGCTAAAAATGGAACTTGCTTATCCATATCTTTGGAACCACCACTAGACACATACCAGAAGGAATAAAAGAGAGAAATGAAGGTTTACTTTTTTCACAAACATGCATAGTAACACTCTTTGCCATAAAGAAATGGACATAAAAAAGATGGCCATTGATTTGCGAATGACGGGGGAAAAAATCACAACTATGGTAAATGAATACAATAGAACTTAGAGGATCAATCAGAAGTGATGAATATGGGGAAATCAAGGGTAGGAATATTTCCATGAACTAATTCAGAACCAAATAAGCAGAATCTGGAGAATAATATTCAATCATTCAGTATTTGGAAGATTCCTTTGGGCCAGCAATTATACTGAATACTAAAGATACATAGACAAGAAATGAAACAATCCCTACTCACAAAGGGCTAGAAACACCAAGTACCTACATAACTCTATATAGCAAGAGTTTTAAATAAAGAAATCAAACTATATTCAAGAGACCTCAATCCAAGATAACTTTGAAGAAGACAACTGCAGATCAGATCAGAAAAGGCATCATGTAGAAAATGATGCTTGAGCTGTCTTAAAAGAACACAGGGACTCCATGAGATCATTGTTGTTTGTCCTTTGTTCTTGGAGAGGATTATGACATCAGGGAGATGATGTCATGATATGCATTTAGAAGGGCAATAATGTGCAAAAATATGGAAAGAAAGGAGAAGAGTTCCTGTGCTTGGCTTACTTCATTGTCCATTGTGGACAACAGACCTTCATCAGTGGAATTTGATTCAGATCTTGTCCTAGTCTACATTTTTCTTTGATTTTCATAGTCATTGATTTTGTTCATGAAAAAAGATTTTTTGAACAATTTATGTTGTCAGAGTTCTCCCTTTTATCTTTTCTGATCTCCCTTAGCCACTGTTCGGCTATATAGTCGAGTCAATAAGCTTTTATTAAGTGGCTACTATATGTCAGCCACTGTAGGGATACAAGAAAATGTGCAAAAAAAGTCCCTGTTCACCCTATTTACCCAATATAATTTACCCAATAAACAAAGGGAAACTATGTGCAAATAACTATGTATTATTGAGAGCAGAATTTCACAAAGGGCAGACTCAGGCTGTTCTCCAACTGAGATATCATTTATTGGTAGGGTTATGTAGTTTAGTAAAAAGAGGTCTCATATCCCAATTGTGCCAAAAGCAAGGACCCACTGCTTTTATATAACTTTATATAACTTTTAAAGGTAGTTATATCTTCCTTCTGATTGGTCTGACAATTTATCATTGGTTCTCCCCTGACAAATGGAAGGCAACCTTGATTGGTAGGCGGGATGGCCTTCAGGTGTGGCTAATTGCCTCATTCTCTGACTAGCCACTTTATGAGGACCAGCTGCTTCTAGCAATTTTGCCTAGAATATATAAGCCCTCTCAACCAATTCTTTGTGCTTTTGGCTTCTCCATTGGAGGTCACCTCAAATTTTAATTGGAAGAGACAAGGACATGAGAATTGTCCCCTGGAGAGAGCCTAATTTAGGCTGCCTTCTGTGCTTGAAGAGACCGGACCCGGCAGGTAAGCAGATACTTGAGGGCTGGGAGTAGTCCTTTTATTCAATCCTATTCTTTAAAAACTGCCTGCCTTTCAGAAGTATGGCTCTGTCAAAAGATAAAATATAGATCCCATAGAAATATTGGTTATTAGATAAGAGTAGTACACCATTAAAGGTGAGTTATAGATTATCTTAGAAAGCATGAAGATGAACAAAACTGGGGGAAAGTTTTTTGTTTGTTTGTTTGTTTTTGTTTTTGTTTTTTGTAGAAGGTGAGATGTTAACTGAGAATTGAAGGAAATCAGGAAAGACAGGAAGTAGTGGGAGGAAGGAGAGGGTTCCAGGTATTGAGGGTAGACATCAAAAAATGCCCAAAGGTAAGGAGTTGGGGTCTGAGTAGGACCAATCCAAAGGTATTATGATTCGGTGTATAATAACATATTACACATAGAATTCCATGTCTGATGGGTTAGAAATAGGTTTCAAAGGAAAGTAGAGGAGTTACATTTTATCCTAGAGGCAATAAAAAGAAACTGGGGCTGATAATAGGGAAGTCACATGGAACAGAAAAATGAATAGGAGAGAACCTTGGAGAACATCCTCAGTTAGAAGGTATGCTTTGGATGACAGCCACCTAGCAAGGGAGAGAACCAGGACAAAGCAGTCACTCAATCCAAATATTTGCTTTTTCCATTTCTCCAAGTCTGCTTTTAAGGAGTTGTTTTCTTCAGTCAATTTTTGTGCTTCCTTTTCCAAGTTGTTGGTTTCCCCCCAGAAAAATTCCATAATTCTCCTGCAATACTCTGATTTTGTTTTCCCATTTTTCTTCTAAGATCCTTTTTGAACTCTTTCAAGAGAGACTTTTGAGTTTAAGGCATTTTGCCTTTGCTGCTTTCTCTGGGTTTGTGTTCTAATCTTATCTATCATCTAATTTCCCCCAAAATAAATAGTTAAATGGCAAAAATAAATAGTTGAAGATAATTATATTAGAGGAAATCAGATAGGATTTCCTTGAGGAGACTTCTTGCCAAGTTTAGGGCTAGTAGCTTTGCCTCCCAGAATTAACTGCCTACTATTCAGGGGACAGTCCCCTTTCAAATTCTCTCACCTATTCTTTTTTTAGTTCTCTCCTGACTTCTGGTGAACCTTCCTCCAGGTCCCCTCTCTTTCCATATTTCCTGAAATTCCTCACTGAGACATCTTGCTCTGTCAGATGCTCAGCTCCATAATACTTAATGTATTTCTCATCCACCATAGTTTCATTTTTGAAGAGGCTCTCCTGATAGGATGAGTGAATTCTCAGGGGTGGGAGATACAACAAGCTTGCAGGAAGGTGGGCAGAGAAGTAATGGTCAGACCCCCAAATTAATGGCCTATTTGAAAGCCCTTATGGTTAGGACTTGCAGGCTCACCAAGTGCTTTCTTGTGCTATCTTGCCTGTGAGAAGCGTTCTCCAGGTTTCACCAATGGAGAGGTTAGTGTGGCATAAAGATAAAGTGCTGGGTTTGGATCACAAAGTCTTAAGTCCAAATCCTTAATTCTACCTTAACTGTGTTATCATAAGGAAGACATTGAACATCTCGGCTTCAAGCAACTCTGTAAGACTCTGAATAACAGTTGAATTGATACCCAGAATTCCATAGGGCAAAAAAAAATGATGAATCAATCACAGATTCTTTCTGTAATAACATCCAAAGATGGTTATATATTTTCCCAGATAGAGTTCAGACCAAGACTCAAACTTAATTCAAATGACTTCTAGATAAGGGCATAGAGATGCTGGGATTCTGAGGAGACATGGCAGGCCCATTTATAACCAAAGAAATTGGCTGGAACCAGGGCATATTATCCACTGCAAATAAAAATTCTGAAGCTTTGGTGGACGTCTGCCAAATCTGGACAAGAGAATATCTGCTCCCTGAGCTTCCCTGAATGATGGTTCCTTATGAGTTCTTGACTCAATGGACTTTGCATCTTCTGATGGGGGTTCTTGTCAGCAATCAATCTCCAAAAAACATGTCTTTATTAAGTGATTTCTATACCCCAGACTCTTGAATCTCAGTGTTCTCTGGACACACTCATATTTAACTTTCCCTGACTTTCTCTATTATTTTCCACTATTCCCACTCAAATTTTGTTTAGTTATTAGCACTAACTATAATCTTTTTCATAGGCTATAAGCAACCACCTTATCTGTTGCAGTCACCAGCTTTCTTGAAAGCTTTCCCAAAGATTCCCTGGACATTATAGCTTTTCAGTAAGGATTTATTTTATCCTGACATCTTTTTATTCAATTTTCAAATCATCAAAGAAAAAAGGTTCAGTGTCAGGGCACTTTCTAAAGCTTTTTACTTGTGTCCAAAATGAGACTTGTAGTCTTTGTGTAAGTTGACATTTGATTTACCTTTGAAAGAGAGGGTTCATCTCTAGTCACTCTCCCATTCTCTATGGGGAAAAAAAGCCATTCTTTATAAAGAAACACTTCTGCATTTAACCAGAGTATAATAAACACTGTTGGGGAAGATACCATAATGATCAAACATCTTCATTTCTAGAAAAATATCCCACTCTCCTTCTTGCTGGCTGAGGAGAGAGAATGTTGAGGCCTGGGGGACTGCCAGAGAAAATGCCCAGAGTTGAGAGATGGTGTGTCTTGTTTGTGGGACAGCCAGAAGGCCCGAGTTATTCTGTCAGTGTACCTAGTGAGGAGTAGATCTATGAAGATGGGAAAGATCCTTTGTCTTCAGGGAATTTTCCATTAGGAATGTATGCCAAGGCCCAGGCTCCAGGATCTCAATTCCATTGGTGGCTAATTCCGCTCATACCAGACTTTGTCCTTGGCCTGAGACTTGGATAAAGGCAGAAGTGACATGTTTATCCAGTCTACAGCTGACAAACTCAAGAGGATCTTAATAGGGTCTCAGATCATTGAACTGAATCTAATCAGATGAAAGTCAATATAAATAAATATAAATCTTGGATGCAAAAAAATAAATTTCACAGATATAAGATGGAGGTAACTCACTCGCCCAAGCCCTTGTCAAATTTTGCCTTCCTACCTTCACAACATATAGTATATATCCCCTTCACTCCATTCATACAGTTGTCAAGTTATTTTAGGACTTCATTGTTTCATATGTGGATAATTTAAATAGCCTTACAAGAAGGTTTTCCAAGCTCCTCCCATCCTAACAACAGATAGCATCTTCCCCTCTCAGATTACCTTCTATCTACTTGGTAGCTAGCATATCACTTAGTGATTTATATGTTTACATTTACAAGAAACTGGTAGTCTCTTCCATTCAAATGTAAGCCTTTTGAGTGCTGGACCCATATTTTAAATTTTCTTTTTAAGCCCAATATTTAGTAGAGTGCTTGATTTAGAGTCATACTTAGCAAAGATTTGTTAACTGACTGACTAGTCAATCTGGCTAGGTCCCAGGCCAACCTCTCTCCCCACCCCCATTGACTTTTGGGGCCATAATTGGTACAGAGTTAATGTAAGTATCAATTGTTTCTGTTTTGACCAGATACCCACTCACAGATTGATAATTTTGATAATTTTTTTGAGTAAGTAGAAGTGACCATTCTCTACCCCATTTCTTGCCTAGCCTTAATTACTGAATGGGTAGTTACCTCAGTCAAACTGAGACCTGTTACACATTTTAGGCCGAGGTCTCCTACAGCATCCAGGGCCACATCCATTTTCCTAATTTATAGCTGTCCATTGGGACCAGATGCCTCCGGAGGGGACAGTGAGGCAGATGAGTTTGCCCACCCCTTCCTCACTTCAATCCAATTCACTTGCAAGTCATGGTGTTGCCATCCTGACATCATGGTCCTCTTTGAGAACAAAAAACAAACAACAATGGCTGACTCTGCTTCTGAAGAGAAAACATTTCATTGTACCATCTGGTTCCAACCAGTCAGGCAGGTTATTCTCTACAAGAATATTCCATTGTTCTTTTCCACATTTTCATATTGATCATTGCCTCTGTCTGAATTGTGTTTTCTCCTCAATTTCACATCTTGGAATTCCTAACTTATTTTGTGACTTAACTCAAAAACCCCTTCTTCAGAATATTTCTCTGATCACCTAGTTCTTAACAGTATTTCCCCCTAAAAGCTATCTTTTAATCATGTACCTGCACGCAATTTTTACTTTCCCCACCATCCCCAGGGGATGTAAGTCACTTAAGGATAGGAACCAGGTTTATTTTTGTCATTTTTGGATGCAGTCCCTTGCACAAAACCAGTACATAAATGTCAGTTGAGCAGGATTATATGAAAGGGTGAGACTAGGAATGGTCTCTAGCCCTCAGCAGGAAACCATCATATCATGAAGTTGTTACTGGGTTTTTTCCACACAAAACTAATGAAACTAGAAATACCTCCTGTCACCAGATCTCTTCCTCTGCGCATCCAGACTTGAAGATATCTTCACCTGGATTTATCAAGAACAGGGCAAGATTCAAATGAGGCTGAACCCATAACACAAGTATTTTTTTCAAATACATATGATAACAACAGAGCAGGCGATTGAGCTCTCTCCTTGGTGTTACATAAAATATAGTGGAACAGTTTAATTGGCAGGTGCACCCTAAGACTTATTCATGGCCTCACAGACACCCAATGCCATTCCTGGAGCCCCTGGCATAAAGGGAAAGAAATAAATTAACATGATCAATTTAGACAAGATCAACATATAACCTCTTTTTTGACTTCATCTCAGATATTTCCAGGTTTCTTTGTCTGTTTAAAAAATAATCACTCTAAGAAGCTCCCAATGTTCACACTTCCTCCACGGATGCTTTCTGCAGTTTCTCAGTCACTTTGAACCTGAAAGAATTCTTTGGAACTGATCTGCTTAGGATTACTCAGAATGTATTTGAAATATCCAGGGTTTCCTGCTCCTAAATCCAGGCTGCTATCCAGTAAGACACAATGCATTTCTCATTATAGTCAGTGAGATTTAGAACAGATACATAACAAAGTTACCAAGATACAAATCATATTAGGCAGAAGATAAGAAAGAGGTACTTTCTCTTTACCACCCAAAATCAAGATCTCTCTCAACAGTCCCTCGCTACCTTCACTTGTCAATTGAATGTCACTTCAGCGTACAGCCTTGGCTACAGGAGAATTCTCAGGTGGGTTTCCCATTAGTCGTATGAATATTCATTTATACAACAGACACTGCCCCCCTTCCTCCTCCCCAGGTGTCTTGCAGTGCTTGACTGATCATAGAAAAGGTCTGTTACCTTCCTTTCATTCATATTTTGGGTGTTTTAGAAACTGGTTTAAAAGAGCATTTCTTTCTAATTCAGCCAAAAAGCAGTATGTAAAAATTTGTACATGGAGAAAGTCGATAATTGGGAGAGGAAGAAAGAGTCTGGCAGAACTGTAGGGAGGTTCACAGCTCACAGGACGTGAGAGAGACAATAAGATCAGGGGCACAGCTGACTTGCACATTGGTCCAAGCATCCAATAACAGCAGATGCTCAGCCTCGGCAACTGGCCTGGAACGGGACAGTCGTGAGAGGAGGACTGAAACAGAACTAGATGCCAGGCTAGGAGGGGATGGCACAGCAAACTGGGCCAGGCATGGCAAGGCTTGGTTTAGGTTGGACTGAACATTGTTTAATCTTTCCAGAGATAAAGGAAAATGGTCTACATGATTGCAAATCGTTGTATTTTGAGATTGAGGGGCCAATTGGAGATAATTTAACAGTTTGGCTAGTATTTTATCCCACAGGCCCACTTTGGAGAAAGTTAGCTGAAGGGTTTATTTGTGCTATCATGTAACAGTGAGGCAGTGTAGATCACCTTTGGGAGAAGTCAGAGTAACTAATGCAACCCGTGATCTTAGTCTAATAAGTAAATGAATGAATGAATAAAAGAATAAGTAGAAAAATAAATAAAAATAATAATAAACTTTGGATTTTGATATCTAAGTTCATAGCCTCATAGTTTTAGAGCAAGGGAGAATCTCAGAAGTTTACATGTGATGAAAATGAAATTGAGCAAGGGGGAGGAACTTCTTCAAGGTGACACAAGCAGCAGAGCCAGTCCACTAACTGAAGTCCTCCAGATGCAACCTTCTGTCTGTCAGCATATTGCCTTTTCCTAGAACCTTGTTTGGGCAAATGTTTGAACCTTGGATGCACTCATTTAACTTCATGTTATATACAAGAGTAAGAGAGCTGGATTTGAGGGTTTCAGGCTCTACCTCTCCTCCTTTGTACAAAGAGCTATACCTTTTTTATCTTTTATCTGCCTTTTTCTGTAAAATGGGAGAGTTCAACTAGACTCTTTCAAAGCTAATTTCTAGCACTAAGGGGTTCCAGTGTCAGTCCATTAGGGATCTGTAAGATAGAGAGGTTAAAACTCTCTTTCCCAATGTAAATAGTCTAATCTATGGCCCTTAGCAGATAAGTCTTGGAAAATTGCCAGGATCTTGGAAAAGTTAAATCACTTTCCCAGGGTTATACAGCTAGTGTCAGAGGTGGTATTTGACCCTCAACTTCCTGGTCTTGTTCTTAATCCATGATGCCACAAGACCTCTCTGATGGTTATGGAACAGTGCTCATTCTGATACTAAAGTATGGCCACAGTATTCTTTTGTACAAAAGGAATTATTGATAATTTTAGTTCAAAGATCTTCTCATTTTTCTCCAACACACCAATGAAGCCTTCATCTTACACTGAATTAATGAAGTGTTGTCATGGGAGGGGGTTGTGTCTATGGAAATGAAGAGGCAACTTTAATCACATGGCTTTAGTTTTGAGAATCAATATTTTTGAAAGGGTGAAATTCATGAGGGTGGCTAAAATATGGGTGGGCCATTATCACCACTATCCATCTCAGAGACAAGGAATCAATTGACAAGTTGGCCATTGGTGAATTATGTTAGGACTGAATTCTGTTGAGAGCGAATGGCCAGCTGAGGCCATTTCTGAGGGCTGTTAACTGGACTCAGGCCCCCACTTGGTCTCCTGAGGCTCAGACTCTCTGGCAAAAACCCAAACTGAGGACCGAGAAGCATTCTCTACATCTGAGCCTGACTGAATTGAAAAAGAAAGTATTGTCCCATGTTTAACATTGAGGATATTTCACATTAATCCTGTCTCTTCATCCAGATCCTCAGAATGAAAATGAGAAGCTTTTCTGCTTTAATGAATGCACACATACAGTATCCATGTTTACTTTGCAAGGCTGTGGGCTCAAGTTGCCTGTGCCAAAAGAAAAGTAGAAAACCAATTTCCATTCATAATCACTCTGATTTCTAGCTCAATTAAGTCCCTGCCCATGGTTTGTTGCCTTCCTGGTTAGCATAAGTTCCACATCACAGCTAGAGCTCCAGGCTGTGGAACCTCAAGCCTTCAATTTACAGGTGAGGAAAATAGATCTCAGAAAAGGAGTCATGGGCAGCTAGACCCAGCTGTTTATTTCCAATCATTAGTTGCCCACATAGACCATTATGGACATCTCTGCTCTTATTTGGCTAGTCTGAGGCCATACAGCCAGCAAATAGTAGAACTGATAGGGGACCTCAGGTTTCTGCCCCAGTCATCCTTTTTTTTTTTTTTTTAATTTCCTCCTATTTTTTTTTGTTTTTATTTCTTTGATCATTTCTAAAATTTTATTTAATATTTTCCCCAGTTACATTCAAATGAACTTTTTTCAATTAATTAATTTATTTATAAGATTTTTTTTTGTTCTAGGTTCTCTTTCTTATCTCCCCCACAATTAAGAAACCACATGTGAAGTTAATGCACAATATTTCCATAAAAGTCAAGTTGTGAAAAAAAAAACATAGATTTCCCAACATAATGAAAATACAAACTCTTGAGAAGAATAGAGAATGCTTCGATCTATATTCAGACTCAGTCAGTTCCTTCTCTGGGTATAGATAGGATTTTTCACTTTAAGTCCTTCAGAATGGTTGTGATGATTGTATTACTGAGAATAACAAAGTCATTTACTGCTGATCATCCCAGAACATTGCCATTACCTTGTATATAGTACAATTCACTTTGTTCATGGAGGACTTTCCAGATTTTTTTCCTGACAGCTTCCTGTTCATCTTTTCCCAGAGAACAGTAATATTTCACTAGAGAAACTTGCTGTATATATATATATATATATATATATATATATATATATATATATATATGCAATTACTATTGTTAATGTATTCCCCTATTTATTCTCTCTCCTTTCACCCTATCCCTCATCAAAAGTGTTGTGCTACTGAATACTCCCAGTATGTCTTCTCTTTTATCTTCCAACCCTCCCTTCCCATATCCCATTCCCCTCCTGTAGAATAAGATAGATTTCTACATTCCTATTGAGTATGTATGTTATTTCCTATTTGACAATTCTGATGAGAGTAAGTTTCACTCACTACCCCTCTCCTCTCCCTGTTCCCCTTTACTGTAAAAGCTTTTTCTTGCCTCTTTTTAATGGCAGATAATTTGCACCATTCTAGCTCTCCCTTTCCCTTTCTCCCAGTACATTCCTCTCTCACTTTTTCATTTAATCATTTTTAAAGATATTATCCCTTCATATTCAACCCATGTTCTCTATCTATATATACTCTTAACTTCCATAATAATGAGAAAGTTCTAATGAGTTACAAGTATCATCCTCCCATGTAGAAATGTAAGCAGATAAACCTTACCAAGTTCCTTATGAGAGCACTTTCATTGGCTTCCATTTGCTCAATTTCCATTTTAAGGAATTATTTTCTTCAGTGGATTTTTGGCCCAATTGACCAATTATCTTTTTTAAGGTATCTTTCTCTTCATTAGCTTTTTGTATTTCCTTTCACGCCTTTCTCAGTTCTTTCCCTGATTTTTCCTCTATCTCTCTTGATTTTCAGGGTGCCTTCTGAGCTCTTGTGTGGCCTAAGCTCAATTCTTATTTTTCTTGGAGGCTTTGAATGTAGGAGCTTTGACTTTGTTATCTTCTGGGTGCATGTTTTTATCCACACGACCATAATAACTTTCAATGGTCAGAACCTTTTTTTTTGTTTGTTTTCTATTCGTTTTAATAGCCTATTCCTTGACTTTTAACTTTTTGTTAAAGTGGGGCTCTATTTCTAGGGTTATGCCTTGTCCCAAGTTTCTGGGATGGGGGGGAGGGTTGCAACTATTTTTAGAAATTCTTCTAGGAATCTGACCATAAGCACTCTCTGCCCTGGAGCTATTAGGTTAGGAGGGAGAACCCAGTAGTGCCTGCAAAAAAAGATTGTGTGGATCAGCTGTGTGCAAATCCAAAAGCAGGATGGAGTTGCAGATCAGCCTGTTCCCAAGGCAGATGCTGAGCAGACAGTCACACACAAGTGAAAAGTTTCTCTTGTGTCATCTTGGTACCAATTTTTATTATACTATTTATCATACTTGCCATTGTGATAAAGCATTATTATACAAGGTAAATCACTTCTGAATAACTTTAATCAAAAGAGATTATGGAATAATATCTATCATCTTTAAAAATGTCTAAACAATAAAAAATTTATAATCCAGAAAGGGAAATCCACTCATCAGATTGCCTAAGTTGACAAAAAAGAAAAATGACAACTGTTGTAGAGACTTCTGGAAAACAAGCAATTGATGAAGTGTTGATGGTACAGTGACTTGGTTATGACTTCTGAAAAGCAATTCGGAAGCAAGAACAGCTAGTGATCAAATGGGGCAAACCCTTTGACTTAGGTGGTTGGCTCTATACCCATGAGATCAATGAAAAAAAAGGAAACCTTTGTATAAAAATATTTATAGCAGTCCTTTTTGTAGTAGCAAAGAGCTAAAAATGTAGGCGGTATCTACCAGTGAGGGAATGGTAGAATAAATTATGGTGTGTAATTGGGTACATGCTGCTAAATGTTTGACAACTGCATCTTAAGGGGGGAAAAAGGTGCACATGACATACTCTTAAGTTTAGTCTATTAACATTTTCTTTATCACTTTAAGTGTAGATAATTAACAAAACACTAAGGCCCTAATTTAAAAATAATACAAAAAATGAGTCTTTATTCCTTCAAATGCATATGTTTGGCAACAATGGTTTAAGTATATTTCAATTTTAAGCATGTCAACATCCTTTTTATCTCATGGTGTTCAGAATTTTTTTTAATGTATGAAACATGCAACTTATGTACCTGCAAGCAGAATAAGCATCAAATACATAGTTTGCTTGACTTTATTATTAATAAAAATCCCTCCATTGTATTTATATCTCCATGTAACTATATCAACTATTCAATAAACAACCCACAGGACAGAGGAAAGATGAAATTCATTAAACAAATGTTAATCTGATAAGAATGAGTTTCTGATGGTGGTGAATGTTATAAATTATAGAGTGCCCCCTCACCCCCTTCTCTATTGTCATCTGGCTACATAATAAAGAGCCAGCATCTCTCTGCAGAGACACAGGGGAATGAATTCCCCCTGGATTGAGCTCAGGCCCCTTGGTGGTAATCTTTGCTGCTTAATGCAGCCATCATTCAGGGCAGGATGGCATTCCCCATGGCTTTAAAGTGCCTGCTTATGCGAAAAGCTTCTCTGTACTAAAAGCCAGTAGTTAAGGACACCTGCTAAATTAAGGAAACCAATTACACAGCTCCCACATTTATTTGATGGAGATCAAATGCTTTCCTTCCCCCCACCCCACCAAGGAAATCTAAAGAAACTGCTGCCACAGAAGGAAGCAGTCAGTTGCCTATAAAAAAGGGGCAAATTGTTCCTGATGGATTGTCCAGATGTTTGCAACTCATCACACCTTCAGAAGTGATGTTTGCTGCCTATAAATATCACTCCACTTCTCTGGGATGAAAGACAGTACTTAATGCCAATTATGGCCCCCATCTTAATAGATCCCTCATATTGAAAATGTATTTTATATCCAAACCCAACTGTTTCCACCAAGATCAATCCTAAAGCAAATGCGTGACGAGGAATTAAATCATCTTCTGCTTCCTTGGCCTCCTGATTTATGAGGAGGGTATTGTAGGATTGATGGTGAATACACAATTTACAATTTTAAAATTTTATTTACAATATTTTACAATGTTATTTATAATCATTAGTAAGGGGGAGGGGCAGCAGAGAAATAATGAGTGTGGTTCTAGGCTCACCTACTAGAAATGATAAGCACACCCTAGTACTCTAGGGATGTTAGAGACATTTAATTACATTCCCTGGAGAAACTGAGGTGTTTTCTCCCACCTAAAAGGGGCCATTTGAATCTAGAATTCTCATTTTGATAAATATATTTACAATGTCTATATTTGGGAACAAAAGAATATAATGAGATGTGAAAACTAATGAACTTGTAAGCTTTTTTGTAGATCTTAAAGCACTATAGGAATGCAAGTCATTATTACCATTTTGAGGGAAAGTCTCTTCACTGGCTCTTAGGTTCCTCTCTATAGAACAAGGTGGGGAAGTGGTACATAAATATAAGGGAAGATGAATGTGCCATAAGAAATGGTGAGTATAAGGAATTCTGAGAAGCAGCAGAAGACTTATCTGAATAAATGCAAAGTGAAACAAACAGAACTAGGGGAAAAAATCACAATGAATCACAAAATTGAAAAGGAGCTCAATGGCCATTTAGTCAAACATAGATATAATAGGAATATCTACTATAACATATTGAAAAGGTGGTAATTTAGTCTCTGCTTGAATACTTCCAAGGATGGAGACCCTATTATCTTTCAAGCAAGTCCACTTCCAATTTTTAAAAAATTTCCCCCCAAAATAAGCCTAATTTACCTCTTTGCAATGTTGCCCCATTTCTTCTTGTGCTGTCCTCAGGGACCAAAGAGAATAATTCTAATCCATCCTCTGTGCCAGCTCTTTTAATATTTGAAGACATTGATTATGTTTCCCCTGTCTTACCTTCTCCAGGTTAAACACAAACATCTTTAACTGATTCTCATATGAAGATAAAACAATATATAATAATTTTTAAATGGAAATGACTAAATTTGTGATATATGACTGTAATGGAATATACTTATCTGATTGATTTTAGAAAAACATGGAAAGACTTGCATGAAATAATGAAGAGTGAAATGAAACAGAACCAAGAGAACACTGTACACAGAAACAGCAAAACTGAGTTTTATGTATATGTGTGTGTGTGTATGTGTGTGTGTATATATATATATACATATATATATGTATTATACATACGTACATACACAAACACATACAAACACATATTTGTATCTAATGATAGTCTTTCCTAAGGTAGAATGGGTAGGAAAAGAATAAAAAGTGCAGATCAGAGAACAAAAGAAAACTTAGAAGCCTAACAAAGCAGGGTAGCTTTGAAAACGATGTATTTATTACATGTTTTTTTAATAAACAGTATTAAATGGGAATTTATGGCTTTATATTTATATCTTTTTATGTTGTGATGGGTATGTGGAGATATTTTTTGTCTTTTTGTATACGAGACCAAAAAATTTTAAGAATTAAACTAAGCATTGTGTATTATACTAACCAAGCTTAACCATCAAGAAAAAAATGAGAAAATATACTTCTGTTTTCACAGTTAAGATGAGATGTGGGTTGGGGTAAAGGAATGATAAGTATGGAATATTTCATACACTATCAGATATGATTGATGTATGTGAATTGGGTTTTAATTTTTATTACAAGAAGTTGCTCATTGGGTAAGAGAAAGTAAATGAAAATATTGGGAAATGAAGGTTACATAAGATTGTAACACAGAAGATTGTAAAGTCTTTAAGGTTCTAGGGAAAGAGTCAAGAACCCTACTTCTGCTAGTAATTTGTAACTTTAGATATGGGACAGAAATGCTTATGCTATAGACTTTGAACGGGATAAATGTGAGGGGGGAGAATGGATAAACCTTAAAGAATTATAAACAAATGAGAGCTATGATGTTGAGGATATTGAGGAGGATTTCCTATGGTCCTTTGATCTGAATAAATTTCTATTCCCATTATTTTATTTTCTGTATTTCAGATCATTAGCTTCACCATGCCATGAAGTAAGGCACAGATCACATCAAGAGACTATGACACTTCCGGCATGATGCAGAGCTACTTTCTGAAATTCTGGAAAATTCTGGTAATCCTAAACCTTGTCACTGAGTAGCTTTCACCATTTCCTGGGGGAGTAAAAGCCCTTCATTTAAGGACTGTTGACTGCATGTGTTAAGTGTCCAATAAATGGTGATGAATTAATAGTAGGATCAAAAACAAAGTATAACCTTTTCCAATTATTTTCTGCTCAAATCCTACTATGGGATGAAAAACAAAGATGAAAAGAGCCCCAATAAGTCATCTAAACAATACTCATCTTCAGCTTACCAGAATTTAACAAGCTTTCAAAGTAATTAGCCATGTCAATTGATGCAACATATTTGTACATACTAAAGATAAGATAAAAAATATGTAAAATTACAAAATTGACTTATAGTTAATATTTACTTTCCCAATTAGAATAATAACAGATTATAGTAAAATTATTTGAAATTTTTTTAAATCTTGTAACAATTGACTCAACTGACATGATTAGTTCTTCTATTAAGCCCTATTTGCCAAATAATACATACAGGGAGCAAGGACCAGATTTTGCACAATAGGTACTTAGTACTTTTTCACTTGGATTCAGAATGGGATTTAGACCACTGTAGGTAATCTAGAGCAAAACAAGTCTGAATCCCTGTTGGAAGCAATAATTAAGCTGTTTTTCATAAATGAGAACTTTAACAAGGAGCCATTATGTTATTACTCCAATTTGTGATCTCATTGATTTTTACAAATTACAATCTGTCCAATGGCTGCTAATCCTGTGACATTTTTCATACGTTCCCCAAAATGAATCACAGGATGTCTTCCCATGTCAATGATATCATTGCAGCCAAAGAAATGATGAATATTAGAATTTAGGGGAAAATATTAAGTTGAATAAACTATTGTGAAACAAAATGAACAGAACCATGGGAATAATTTGCATAATATCCATGATAACATAAAAGACACAATATGCTAGGACACTGGATTTCACATCAATGCAATGACCAATCTGAAATCCCAGAGGAATAGGGAACAAGCCAAAATTTTTTCTCTAGGTCAGGAGTTCTAAGTCTTTCTTATTTCACGATCTCCTCTGGCAGTCTGGTAAAACCTATGAACCCCTTCTTGGAATATGTTTTTAATGTGGAAAAAGTTAAATACTTAAGGATTTTCAAGCCTTATATAACCAATATAATTGGTTATTTATTTATATATATTTAAATATGGCTATTGGCATTTTTTTATGTTCACAGACTACAAGGTAAGAATCAATACCTGCCCAAGACAGAAATAATAGACCACATGTGTACCACATAGGTGGAATGAGACAGAATCAACATGTCTCTTTGGTTTCCTTGACTGACTTTTGTTGTTGTTGTTGTTGTTCTAAAAGGATTCATTTTTAGGGATCAGAGGAAATTCTATTGGAAAATATTATTTTTAAAGCATCGTGAAAATATAGTATGAGAAATCTTCAAGCTTGATATGTTGGTTATGGGTGATAGAACCTTAGAATTCTACCAATTGTGATTTTAGGATCAAATGTGAAAACCAACATCTGCATTTGGAATTTTTTTTAGCCTGGTCATTTTATCACCTCCTTTCAGAATGTTCTCACAACAGGACAATAGCCCAGTATATGTGATAAATCTTTATTACTTTTATCACATTTCCGGCCTTTGTTATTCTAGTGCACACTTTCCCAAGACCCTGTTTTGGAATTACAGGAGCAATAGCAGGAAATCCTATCCAAAGAAACAATATGCAAAAGTCCCAGATTGTGTTGGGATGTTAAGAATTTAACTTTGTGGCCTGTGATAATTACTTAACTTTCACTTAATTTATTGTAGCACAAGACAATGATAACTAAAAGTTAACAGAAACAATTTAGAAAGGAAACAAAGATTAAATGGGACCATAGCCTTCTCCCTAAATGAAACATTTCAGGAAGTAAAAGGGCTCTGACTTTACAAAGTTTCCTTGAAATTGGTCCTATATGGAATGTTTCACCTGTCTAATGGATGCTCAGATGAATTTATGACTGAACTAAGATGATTTGATCAACAGCCAAGGCCTTCTGACTTTAGTACTTGTATGCAACTCTTCAGTAATGCTGATTCTCAGTGAAAAAGACTCTAAATTACTGAAGTCTTCATTTGTCCATTTAATACCTACCTCTGTCAGTCAGGTGACACTACCAACTTTATTCATCTGACCTTGAGATCAGAATATAAAAATAAAAAAAAAAATTATGAGTCTGGTCTTTTTCTCTAGCCTGCCAAGGAAATTGGAATTTCCATTTGTCTTCATGATAACAGACAGATGAATCCCATTCTTGCTTCATTTTTATGAACTTCTCTAAGACAGCTTTAAAATTCCCCTACATGTTTGAATTATTTTATTTTCCAATTAAATCTATAAGACATGAGTAAGATTGAAAGTAAAAATAAATAAATAAATAAATCCTAGCCTTTGCTTGGATTGTAGCTCAAAAACTGTTATATACAAGGATAGGTCAAAATAACAGATGGTATTTGGGTGAAACTTTATGCATAAGTTTTAAAACCTCAAAATGAGAACCACGCTGCTTGTGCTATACTGGCATAAGAGTCATCAAATTATAGATTTTTCCCCACTGAATGGTACCATGGCAGCCATCTAGTTAGACATATATTTATATCTCATTGGGATTTCTCTGACTGATAGCAAGGGTTTTTTTTTTTTTTTCCTTCCTACATCAGGTTGAAATTTGCCTCTGGATTAGAAAGGTCCGTTTCAGAGTCTGGCTCCTAATAGCCAGATTCTTCCATCTGAAAGGTCTCAATATGATGAACATGAACCCTAGGCCCACTAGGGCCAGTATTGTACCTGAAGCCTCCCATGACATTTCTTTGTCAATGAGAAGCACCCAAAGCCTTCCTCCCAAGGTTGTACAAGGCTCAGAGAAGATAATATACCAAAAGATTCTGCAAATCTAAAATACCATATAATGCTTTTATTAGTAAACAGCAATATGCAGAAAGCTAGTTATATAATTTACAAAAGTTTATTAAAATCATTTAAAGTGAATCATTTTTGCAAATATGGCAGCTTTCAAAGTGCCTAAATATCTGTTTATTGATGCCACTATTCCAAAAAAGACTTCTTTCCTTTCCCCTTCCTTTCCTTTTCTTTCCTCTTCCTTTTCTTTCCTTTCCCCTCTTCTCTTCTCTCCTCCTCCCCTTTTACTCTTTTCTCCTCTTTTCTTTGCTGAGACCATGTATCCCTATTCTTCTCAGGCTGGGAATGCAAGGACCATTCATTGTCTAACTAAGGATCCCTTAGGCTTTGATCTGCTTTGCTATGTAAACATTGGGCAAACTGGTGCCCAAATTGGTGGGGTTTACCTTTGGGGCAAACTGTAGTGAGAGCTCAACCTATTTATACTGAGTTCAGTTTTGACATCTCCTTTGCTTAGGCTACAGATATTGAGACTGCTGAGCTCTAGTGATCCATGAGCTTCAGCCTCCCTGCTAGCTAGCAGTATAAATGTGCTAGATTTCCTTAAAACTAAATTTTGATTGACATCATTAATGAGGATGTCATGTGACCTTCAGCCCACAGACACTCCTCCCCTCATTAAATACTAACCAAAGGGTTACTTTGCTGGCCCTTGGAGGACAGACAAATACACAACTGTCACCACCTAGTCTAGAGTGAGGATTACAGTGGGTGAGATGGGTCACTGGAGACCATGTAAGCTATTGAATATTTTGTAGGCAAACGTGATGGTTAACAGAGGGGAACAGACACTGCATATTGAGCAATGAAGGAAATATTTTCAAAATGATTACAATTCCCTTATCAGCTATGCTCAAGTTATGTTAAAAACTCATTATATTAAAATGCACAGGGATAGGGGAAGAGAGAGAGAAAGACAGAGATAGACACACAGAGATATAGAGAGAGACAAAGAGAGAGAGATCATGCTTGTGCCAGATTTCTATCTAGCATTTTCAGGGCTTCCTAGTTAAATAATTGGAGGCACTGTTAAGACACATATAAAGCATGGAATTATGCTGGAGGTCATCTAGTCTACTAGAGGAAACTGAGGTCTGGAGAAGTTAAGTGATCTCCATAGTCTGCATTTCCTGCACTGATAATCAAAATAGAAAAGGAAATGGCTACTGTTAGACCCAATGGGCAAGAAAGGAAAGTATAGGCAAGATGGCACATTCCCTCAGAAAGGAAACTCAAGTTTGAAGAGCTGTCCTTTTGATGTGGTTGAACTCAGAATTACATGGGGATTTGTAAGGACTTTGATGCTGCTTCTGTATCAAGAAGACTTTGCAATTAGACTTGGAGCCTGAGGAGCAAAAGAAATAACCCCATTGGACATGTGTATTTATGGGAGAAGCAGATTATTTTATTTCAGTATATAAATGAACTAAGATGGAGAATACTTGGGAGATAAAATACCCCTTGCTAAATTCAAAGGTTTGAAAAGTCATTCTCAGTCACCAGGCTCTATAGAAAAGCAAACACTTCTCTCTAAATCCTTGAAGAAGCAAACTGACAGTCCTCTATCCACTGTCAAATTGCCACTCCAGGAAGACAGTTCTTTACAAGAAGGTAATTTCCTTAAATGCACAGCATTAATTCCAAACTGTATACCCCAAAACTACCCTCAACTTTTATGAAATGCTGAATTTTTTTCAAACCAAAGGCATTAAAAAATATACCTATTTACATTAAGTATCATAAAGTAACTTTTATGGGTCATGAAGATTTCCAGTAGAAACTTGAAGATTATCAAGATGCTATCAAACTGAGCAATGTACTGAATTTTGTTCAATTCAAGTAATATTTATTAAGTATTTATGTACTTAATACACATGAAGTTGGAGATGATGTCGAAGGTCATCTGGTCCATCACAGGAAACTGGGGTTTGGCGATGTTAAGTGTTCTATCCAGTATCACACAAGTAATAAATAGCTAAGGCACGTGTACAAGGTATGAATTAAAAATGGGAATCATATAGACAAAATGAAAAGCAATCTCTGCCATCAAAGAATTTCTATTTTGCTGGGGAGACATATATCTAAGTAAAATGTAATCCGTGCCCCAGGGCTCCCAAATTTCTAGTGTTACAAAGATCTGCCCCAGTCTAGTGGGCTATACCAAAATATAAATTCTCTTATGGCTCATTATGTAAGCACTCAAGAGTTTATATTAGGAAATCTCCAAATATATTTATGTCTAGGTGTTCCTTGTTAATGTGGAAGGCAGCATTCCCAGGTCCCCTAAAAGTCGTTATGGTAAATAATGTATATCATTGAGAGGACGGTCTTTGCTTCATTCCATGGAAAGCATAGAATACAACAAAGAATCACTTAGACCAGAGAGAGGAGAAACCTAAAGCATTCACACTTTAGAGTATTTTGCATGTTAGAATGCATTCCTTAAAAGAAAACTAAAAAAATCTGTCAGGGCAATACTTGAAAATTCCAATGTGATCCCCTCTTTTTTCTCAGAGAGTCCTGCCCAATATTGACTTTCCAGATCGCTGGTGCCATCATATAGTTTGTGTTCCTTCTTAGAGGCAAACACATATTAGGACTATTAACAGATCCTTCCCATCAGACCTACATTTCTTAAAAAATCAATGTAATAGCAAGTATAATAAATCCTCAATAGACATAGATTAATAAAATGCATTTGCAATATCTGTAGGGATTTAGAAAAAGTGTGGGTAAAAGGAAGATATTGGAAGATAAGGCAGCAAGTTGGGGAAAAATGTACTTTCAGGAAGTGACAGATTCAGGAGGAGATATAATGATATTGGCCATAGGATAGATGACACATTAATGTCCCGGTGGGTGTCCAGAATTCTGTCTACTTGCAGGAAAAAGTACTTTAATTCATATTTCATTACCAAACAAATGGTAAGGAATCTTCACTTCTAAATGCAACCTTTGGACTCCTTCAAAGTAACAAAGGTGTTCCCAGCACTACCTGAGGATGATAGTGATTGACATTAAAGCCTCTATTATACAATAAAAATGACATCCATCGCTAGTAGGGGACGAAAGTTGTTTATTAAGAACCTGTGGTTTTCCAGAAATTGTTAGCACTTTAAAAATATTCTTTCACTTGATCCTCATAATAATCCTGGAAAGTAGGTGCTATCCCACTTAAGGCAACTGAGGCATTCAGAGGTTAAAGTGACTTGATGGGGTTACACAGCCAATATGAGTTTAAGATGAGGTTTGAGCTCATGTTTTCCCATTTTCAGGTCCAAAGCTTTATTGACTGTAGTATAAAAAACCTCTAAGAGAACACAGTGTCTCAGGAATAATAATAAGTAGTATTACCATTTGCATTATTATTGTTGTATATGTCTTTCTACTATTCTTCAAGTTATTTGCAAATGTGATTCAGAGAGCTGAGTGTGCTCTGTAATATGGAGGTTTTATAAGAACACTGTGTTAAAAAAAATATGGGCTTTCAAAACCACGTCATTGAGACATTCAATCAAAAAGAAAGCTTACTATGGATTAGATGCTATGTCAAATACTGCAGATAGAAAAAATAATGGCAATTTTAAAAATATATTTTCTATCAATCCTACTCACAATGAACTTACATTCAAATGGAACCAGCCACAAATACAAGTCTGTATGTGTATATATACATATATAGTATGTCTATACACATAGGTATATATGTGTGTATACATATGTATACACATAAATACATATTTGTATATATGTGTATATGTATAGAATGACTCCAAAAATATCAATGAATACTTGACTGGAAGGGAGGAGACTGGCAGGTGAAGGCATCAGGAAAAGCTTTATGTAGAAGGTGGCACCTGCTCTGAGTCTTAAAGGAAAAAAAGGGATTTGATGAAGACAAGGCAAACCGAGAGAGCTTTCTAGGCAGGAATTATGACAGTGACAATGACATGGAAATAAAAGAAGGTGGATCATGTTTGAGGAAACTAGAGAAAGCCTACTTGGTTGAATTTGAGAGTTTGATAGGAAAAATACCAAGTAAAACTGGAAAGGATGGGGCTTTGACATGGAGACCTCTAAAGGCAAAACCGAGGAGTTCATATTTATCCTAGAAGCAAGAGAATACCACTAGAGTACAAAATAAGGAAATAATTCCACAACATATGAACTTAAGGGAAACTACTCTGACAGGTTTGTGAAGTATAGAATGTAGTCATGAGAAGGATGAGACTAGAAGGAAAGTTAGAAGACATCATAATAAGCCTCAGGTACAGAAAGTCTCGGACAAAGCATTATGCTTGGGGAAAAAAATACTCAAGAAAATGATGTATACTGTCATAGCTATGTTGTTGAGCAAATGAATAATTTTGACTACTATAAATAACCAAAGTAACTATAAAGGACACATGAAGGAAGATGCTATCTGCACCCAGAGAAAGAACTGATAAAGATAAGTATGTATAGAATGATTTTACATTATAACTTTATTTTATATTTAAAAGGAATCACATTATTTATTATAACCATTATAACATGTCATGAACATGCTTGTTTTATTCCATAAAGTTTGAAAAATAAAAACTTTACTTATTAAAATAGTCATAGAGGAGTCATTTTTTTTAATTGATAAAATTACATATCCTAAACTAATATCTAGAATTCATAGTAGATTCCTTTTACCACAATGGCCAAGGGAGTTCTAATTATTTTTAATTAAATTAGGAATGAAATAACAAAAGGTATCATTATTTAATTATTTAATAATTATTTAAAATATAAGGGTCTTCCAGAGACAAAATCAATATAGGTAGGATGAGAAGGAAAACATTAAAAAGGAAAATATTTTTATGAAATATCTCTGATAAGAATCTGACATTGAATAGGATTATTGATATAAAATTGGATGTAATTATTATATAGGATAAAGAGCTATTACCCTAAAGATAAATAGTCAAAGATAAATACCCACGGTGCTCAAAGTGAGAACTATTAGCTACCACATGGAAGAATGTTCTACATTGTTAATAATAAGAAAAATTTAAATTATACAAATCTAAGGCTTCACCTCACACCTGAAAACTGGCAAAGATCAAAATAGTGTTAGAGAGGATGTTATTCTAACAGTGGATCTGGGAATTGATCCAAACATTTTAGAATGGAGCCTGCAATTAACTTTTTTAAAGTGACTAAAATGTCCATAGTCTTACACAGAGATCTCATTTCATCATCACACTAGGGCTTTGAAGAAACCTCCAAAAGAACCTACTCTAAAAATTTCATTTGACAAATGAGGAAACTTAATCTAGGCTGGTTAAGTGAATCCCCCAAGTTCATGTGGGTTGTTCACGTAAAAGAATAGATTTGCACTAATGTCTTCTAATGCTAGAGATAGCAGTCTCTGTTGTACCACACTGCTTCCCGATGGAAAAAATGACTACCCCATAAAAATAAAATGAATAAGAATCATCAGAGAACTACAGAAAATAATTTTAAAACTATATTAGAGTGAAATTTGAGCAGAAAAATACTATACACAGTGACTACAGCTCTATATAAGGAAAGAACAAAATTAACATCAACAATTATGAAACTGACAGCTGTCTAATTATAGTGACCACCTTGTCCCCAAGGGAATTAAGAACAGTTCCCTTCTTTCCTCCATTACAGAGACAGAGAACTATGGATATGAAATATCGCATACAGGCATACAAAGCAATGTGGTGCTAGTTTTTTCCCCTCTAAACTGCTTTTCTTTCTTTTTAAATCTTTGTTATGAAGTAATGACTTGTTGAAAAGAAGAAAGAGTCAGGGAGGGAATATTATAAAACTGCATCAATAAAATGATCTAATTTTTTAAGGTGGGGTTTGGATCAGGGTGCAGCTTTGGACCATTGAAAGCCTAGGGTCATTTCCCACATTCAGTCCAATTTAGCTCTTCTTCCGTTCATTTATCCAATTGCAAGATACATGGCCTATAGTCATTCAGTGGCGCATTTGGAAATGGATCATTGTCAAAAGAGGCAAAGGCAAATGAGGTAAAGCAGATGCACAGTCTAAGACCTGCCTTGGCACCTGTTCAACACCTAGAGCCTTGGAGGAGGTTTCTAGCATGTTGGGTGTGGCCTCTTTGGAGATCTCATTGGAGGGTATAAGGAAAAGTGACCTGGGAAGAAAAGGCAAGGATGTGTTATTATAAACTGCCTTCTGTCTATCTGCATCAGCAAGATCCCCGAGTTAAAGACCGAAATGTAGTATTTATATTCAGCTACACACACACACACACACACACACACACACACACACACACACACACACACACGAAGGGCCTCACATCCAAAATGCTGTTCTGTGGAAATAAAGATACAAAAGAATGAGCCCTTGCCCACAAGAAGCTTTAGTTTTATTGACTGTACTTTTCTCAGATTTTGAAAAAAAATATTCCTTATATTCAGTCCTTCTCCTGCATGCACTGGTCTTCTAAAAATGGCAAGCAGATTCCACCTCCCTTCTGTACTATCCATCTTGGGTGTCTAGAAGCTCATCTAAGGCTCATTAATGATGCTTGTGAACAGACAAAGGTCGGTAGAGCCCTGGGTATTGCTTTCATCTCCACCCAGAGTCACATGTTCTGCCTGCACAAAAGGCTGAAAACATGTCACAAGAGAATTATCTTTATAGAAAATAAAAAGTAGGAATTAAACAGGAAAATCATGCCCAGTCACAACCACACATTATAATGACCTTCTAGCAATTAGACTTAACTCTCACATAGATGCCTTTGGCACTTGTTCAATGCCTTTCTCATTATTTAAGTACTCTCTGCTTGTATGAGCAAGGTGCCCTTTTTGGATCTATCTCCTTAAAAAAAAAAAGTTGGCACAAGGGAACATCAGAACTTTATATCCCTTAGAGGAGATCTTTTCAATTCTTTGAAAATGTCATTATTTCCATTTTCTGATATATTAGGATGTACTATAATGTAGAAGAGTATTATTAATTCAGATACTCAAGAGTTATGTAACATATGCTAAAAGTTCTTCTAAAAGTGATTTGTTTTAATGCCTTGATTTCAAAATCTCAGCAACATCATTAGTGTGTATAGTCCTTCATCAGTAAAGATCACTTTAAATTGACTCACCTTTTATGATCCTTGTCAATTAACAATCACCAGACTTTAAAATAATTTTATTGATGTTTTTAGTTCCTTACATCATCATAATATCCCATGTCTTCTTCTCTGTGACTCTATCCTTCCTGAGAGCCATTCCATATGATAAAAAACATATAACTGATTGATAACTTTAAGAAAGCCTGAAAACATGTGCACCTACTGTAGACCTCCCACCTTTGTAGGTTAGAGGTGTCTTTTCAACTCTATTTGAAATTAATTTGATCTTTACAGTTTTGTTACTTTTTCTTTTGTTGTTGTTATTGGTTTGATGTGTCATTGTTCCTTCAATTTACATTATTGTATTCTTTATGTGTACTACACTCTTTTTGGTTCTGCTTACTTCACTCTGCACCAGTTCATAGAGAGCTTTCCATTGTTCTCTGAGTTCACATATACATATATATATATATATATATATATATATATATATATATATATATATATATATATATATATATACACACATATATATCATTAATTCCTACAAAGCTGTAGTTTTCATTACATTCATATATCACTATTTGTTTAGCCATTTCCCAATCAATCTTTGCTTCCAATTTTTAGCTATTACCAAAAGTACTGCTATAAATTATTTGAAGGATATCCAGATTTTTTTTCCCCTCCTTATTGATGGTTTCCTTGGGATTTAATCTTAGTAATGGAGTCTCTGGTTCAAAGGGAATGGATATTTTAGTCATTTTATTTGCATAATTCCAAAAATATTTTCCAAAATGATGGCACTATTCTACAACTTCATCATAAATGTATTAGTGTGCTTATCTTCTCACAAGCCTTCCAACATTGATTGCTACCATTTTTGTAATTTTTGCCACTTTGCAAGGTGTGATATAAAACATTAGAGTTGCTTTGACTTATCTATTTCTTATTATTCTTTATTTGGAGTATTTTTAATGTAGCTGTGAATACTTTGCAGACTTTTGGAAACTTCATATCTTTTGAATGTTTATTACTTTTATATATGTTTATTAATTATGTATATGTCTTGTATATCAAACCCTTGTCAGAAAACGAAAGAATTTTTTTTCCAATTCAAATTTTCTTCTTCTCCTACATATATTAATGTTGGTACAGAAGTTTTTGAGTTTCAAGTAATCAAAATTATCTGTTCTATTATTTGTAATTGCCTTTATCTTTTTGTTTAGTTAAGGATACATTTCTAACCTATAGTTGTGAGAGGTTTGTTTCTCGTCTGATTTTTAAATAATAGTGGAGGAAAGAAGGCATCTTTGCTTTATTCCTTCGTTTATCAGAAAAGATTCTTCTATATCCTTATTACAAACTGTGCTTGATGTTCAATTAAATGGGTACTTTTGTGACATTAAAACGACTCTATATCTATATTTTGTAGAACTTTTGGCATAAAAGATATTGTTCTTTGTCAAAATCTTTCTCTTCATCTATTGAAATCATACAGTTTTGGATCTTTTGCTTTTTAATATGATAATTATGTTGATTGTTTCCTAATGTTGAACACCAGATTCTCTATGATCATTTACTACTTTGCATTATGTACTTAATCTATTCCATTGATCCACAATTTTGTTTCTTAATTATTACCAGATTGTTTTGGTGTTTGTCACTTTGTAAAATAGTTTGAAGTCTGTAATTGTTAGACCATCTTCCTTCACTTTTTTAAAATTATTGATTACCTTGACATTCTTTATCTTTTGTTCTTCCAGATAAATTTTCTATTTTTCTAGTTTTTAAAATAAGTCTTTGGTTTCTCTGATAGTTTGATGTCTATGGTATTGAATAAGTAAATTAAATTAAGTAGGATTGTTATTTTTATATATTGACTTGTTCTATTTTTGAGCAATTAATATTTTTCTGTTTGTTCAGCTCTGTCTTTATTTGTATAAAAAAGTATTTTAATTGTGTTCATATAATCCCTGAGTTTGTTTTATCTTGGCTGGCAAACTCCCAAATAGTTTATATTGTCTGCCGTTATTTTGAATGAAATTTCTCTTTCTATATCTTGCTGCAGGATTTTGTTAGTAGTCTATAGAAATGCTACATTTTCTTCTCCTTTTCCTGACAAATGCAGAACAATTTTGCATTATTGTTGATATTGTTGTTATTGTTATTATTGTATTTGAAGGTCTTTCTCCTGATGACTTATAAAATTTGTTGTTTTTGAATGAATTGGTAAATTTGCCCAATATGTTCTTGAAGTTTGCAACTTGGGTTTTTTCCTGGTGGTGATCTGTGAATTTTTTCCATTGGATTTTCATTTTTAATATTCAGAAGTTCTGGACATTTAAAAAAAATTAATGTCATTTGGTGTTAAGTTTGTTGTTGTTTTTCTGTCATGTTCTTTTGGGCGTCCTTTGATTCTTAGGTAGTGTCTACACATACTATCTTCAAGATCCATATGTTTTCTTAGCTAGTGAAAATATTTTCTTTTAATGTTCTTTTTTTCTTTCTTTGCTTC
Source organism: Antechinus flavipes (assembly GCF_016432865.1). Classification (NCBI taxonomy): domain Eukaryota; kingdom Metazoa; phylum Chordata; class Mammalia; order Dasyuromorphia; family Dasyuridae; genus Antechinus; species Antechinus flavipes. The sequence continues at coordinate 4,887,700 of NC_067402.1, forward strand.
TTTTCCAGACTCTTGCACTTTCATGTATCTATATCTCTAATCTATTGTTCCCTCTTGTTTCTTTGATGAAGCTTGGCATTGAAGATTTAAGTTTTATTATTCTCTTCTTTATTTATGCCTTGCAGAATATAATTCCCATAATTCTCATTCCTCTTTTAAACTTTCAGAAACAGCATGTTGTGGTTCCATGTCCTCCTCAACTTCCACAGGGTTCTCTGTTTCATCAAATATTAGATCATTTTCCTTTATTTTGCAGTGTTTGTGAATAGATGTCTGAACTCATTTATTAGATGTAGGGGTCATACTTCCTTCTCTTATTATTATTCTTCCTGTTGATTTGTGTTCAAGGTTTTTGAAATTTCTTTTTCCTGAAATCTACGGTACTTTCCATCTTTTTTCCCCTCTTCTTATTTTCCTTATCTTCCGATTCCCTCCTCTCTGATTAATGTTTCTTTGGAGGCTGCATCTCAAAGCATCTTAACCTCTTCCCACACTGAGCAACAAACAGATCATTCATATAAGTCGTTGTACTAAATTACTTCTTTGGGGTCAGAACTGGCCCCAAGTAGATGCTTTATTCTTCCCTCAGGTTCAGGTAGCACCCCATATACACATTGTCCTTTCCCGATGACTTGTCTTATTCCCCCTTTTCCTTAGTTCTTTGGTCCAATATTGGCAGTTCAGAGCCTGCTGGTACCACCTATTTAGAATCTACTTTCACGGACAGTGAGAGTTCAAAGTTTACAGCCTCAGTGCTTCCAGATTGTAGTTCTTATAGGCATTTATTCTTGAGGACTCTGGCTAAACTTGCTGTTGAGGCCCAAAGAAATTTTCACAGTCCAGCGGCAAGATCTGTGGCTCGGGAAAAATGCAGGGGGAACTGGAGTTGATGGACTGGATTCTTCATGTATCTCTGTGTTATCTTATTGGATCTGCTAATGCAAGCTCACTGCAATTAGTGGGAGTGGGAAGAGGGAGATAGGTATTGAGGGAACTCAGAACCAGTGAGCATCAGTTCCTGAATTTGAAGTTTGTTTTTTTTTTTTACCTTGTTTTAGATTCTTAGTATCCCAGAACATGGAAACAACTGATATTGCTATATTTTAGGTGTATAATTTCTGTTTTGTGAGGTTTGAGAGATTGTGGGGATTGGAGAAAATATCTATTCTATCATTTTGAATCTTACATGACCCAAAAGTCAGTCTTATATTTATTTTTAAGTGCCAACTATAGACCAGTCATTGCATTTAGTACAGGGATGCAAATTTTTTTAAAAACATTAGAATTCCTGGCTTCATGAATCTTGGATTCTATCAATTAATATTACATATTTGCATGTAAATGTATATATATGGATGTATATGTATATTATATATGTATGTATGTAAAGCCAATATAATTATTTGATTTGGAGTGAGGAAACTATTAACAACTGGAATTCATGACTGCATTATATGGATTAAAAATTAAATAAAAATTTGAAATAAAATTAGTTCTCAGTCAAAAAGGAAAATTAGTTCCTACATTCGATACAATGCTGTGCTTGTTTTCTTCTTGGCCAAGGAAGAGAAAGGCTGTAATAACATGATGCTTGCTCCTAATGAGAAGGTCCTGAAAGGCCACATATCATTTTCATGTAGAAGAAGGATTGCTAAGGGAAGTCTTTGCAATCCAATAATAGGGAATTCCACATGGGAATAAAAGATTTCGGTAAGTGTTCAGAATTTCTGATCTAGTTTTATTCCAAGTTTTTCAGTCTCTTGAATTCTTCTCTCTAAGCCTCATTATGAGTTCTACATTAATATTTTACCATTTTACAAAACTTTTCTGGCATTGGGGACTGTCCTTAGTCTTCAGACATCTGAATCCTTTGGTCACCAAATAATCACAGAAGCAAAGACTGTTCAAGCTGGGAGAGACTTCAGAGGTTGTCCAAGCCAACACATGCTGACCATGGATTCTCTCTATAAAAGTGTTCTCTTTCAGTAGGAAGTGGAGGATTCCTATCTCTCTTACATGCTGCTATTCCTTCAGTACCAGCCTCAGAGCCCAACTCTTTCACATGAATTTTCCTGGTCCCCCCAGATTCTAATGTCTCCCCTGCTTCAAGATTTCTTCTATCATTTTTGTACCTGTAAATATATCCTTTAAAATATAAGTTCCTTGTGGACAAACATTGTTTGCTCTCATTTTCATGTGCCTTGAGCTTATTCCAACATCTTGTATAGAGTAGAGACTTTTAAAATGCTTGTTGTTTAGTTAATTGGCCAAGCTTAACAACATAGCTGTTATTATGCCAGCCAATGAAGAGAAGAGCCTAAAGGGAAAGAACTGAGAAAAAGGGAGGTAGGGGCTTTGTAAAATAAGAAATCCTGTAGCCTCCACCCCCAACTTTTCATGCTTCTCCCAAAGAGAGCATGCTTGAAATGGCCACAAGCAAGTTTCTCATCTAGCTAGTTTGTAGGAGACTAATAACAACAAAGTGAGTCTCCCCCTAGGTCAGAAAACAACTGCTAACAAACAGGGGAAGAAGAGAAATAGACTATGTTCTTATCTCTTTAGCCAAATGTCCTGGAAGATTAAAAAAAAAGAATCTTTCCAGTTCTGGGAGCTGTTTTATTTCTGGTATTGGATAAATATATAACAACCACTGATAAAGGTGTTGGGTTTTAGGGTTCACTTGACTCATTGGATCTCTCCTGGTTTTCCAAATTAGGACCCAGAAATGAGTTTCTTTACAGAGAGAAAAGGTTCTACAATTGAATCAGAAGAAATATTTCCTTTATGGGAAGAAGATACAACATGATAACAATATTTGAAGAGAATGATAAAGCACTGACAACTGGTGAGCAATGGGATAGTATGAGAAGTATGAGACATATGCTTGTATGGGAATGGGGTAATGAAACAGGAGTAAAGTCTTTGCAGGTCCGTCTTTTTTTGTAGAATGATAGAAGTAAATTTCTCCCTCTCCCTCAACATCAGAAATGCTCAAAAATAGACCAACACTCCTAATACTGAGGGATAGGTGGAAGTTCACTTCTATCATTCTGCTTATCTTTATATTAAAATGAAGTTGTTCCCAAAATGATCCAGGGGACACTATCACCAGAAAAACTCTAGCTGGTGAGGCAGGTTACGAGAGGGAGAAGAGGCTCAGTACTAGTAATAATATGATTGCAGAACCTAGGAAGCAAGACTGTTACCTAGTTCCAGAACACTTATCACCACTCTAACCTTGAGAAACAATTATTGGGGCAACAAGTTCTGAAATACTGTGTTCCCTCCCAGAAGAGGGAGTACAAAACAGATCTCAACTGTGTGGATAAACACTAGATTCAGTCCTGTAGAACCTGACCTCGAATTAGAGAAGACTAGCCTCTTCCCCTTTACATTCTTTGGCTCATTAAATCACTGGTTGTCCTTTCCAGGACTGATGGAATGTTTTCTGGAGACTTTGGTCCTTACTAAAAATCCAAATCCAATTTAATGAAATCTTCAGACCTCTTGAACTCATAAAGTCACCTCTAAGCTTTGACCCATCCATTACCTAACATCATGAAAAAAACAAATATATGCATGAACAAACACAACTCAGAAAATAAGACTCTCAAGCAGGACACACTGTTTAGATTCCCAAGTGTTCATGGCCGTATGGTTGCTGAGAAATTATGACAATCACTCACTCTCCCTCTAAAATTCTCTCAGAAAGCAGTTTGAAACAGTATTGATGTTATTTACAGATGGAAAGGAAGAGAGAACCTCTAAGAGGTGCTTATTCTTTTTATAAATTTATGTCATCACCTATTCTGGCTCCACAACCAAGAAACCAGTACCAAAGCTCCAACAAGCATGAAAGGCAATGCTAAACTTGCTTCCCAAGATGGTTCCCATAGGCCAATTTGGCCTCACTAAAACTGGTTTTTAGTGACTGTTTTTTCACAAATTCTAGCTTTTACTCCTAACAGATCCTAAAAGGAAGGAAGACCTTCTTTAAAAAAAAACCTCTCAAAGTTTCCATATATCTTTAAATATCATGAGAATTCAGGCCCTTTTCCCTTGATGATTAAAGTTAAAATATTTTGTTGTTTTGTCCAAATCACCCAAAGTTCCAAGAAAACTGCCAACTCTTGATCCCATGCCTATCTATAGAAAAGTGCTCAGGATAGTGAAGAGCTAAGGTTCTTTCCATATAAGAATAGATTAAATAAAAATGGGATGCTTCTCCTGGAAAAGCCACAAGTGACATGAGAACTATCTTCAAAACTGTGAAGGTCAAACATGTGAAAGAGGCTTTAGCCTTGCTCTGCTTAGCTGCAGAAAGCAGACTTAAAAACAATTATTGGACATTGCAGACATAAGTTTTGGCTTTGTGTCATGGAAACAAATAAAGCAAACCACACAACAGTAATCTCAAAATGCAAGGGACTATATTGAGAGGTTGTCAGGATTTACAGGAGGAGATCTTCGATTCAACAATAGAGATACACAAAATATTTGGGAGGATCCCCCTCTGGAGATCTATGTTATCTATGGGGCCCCATCCAATTCTAAGATTCTGTTCTTCAAACTCTTTTTGGAGAATATAGGTGGCATCTCATTTTATGGCAAAGTAAAAGACCACCAGGTCATTCAACCCTGAATTCCCTAAAGTGAGAGCCTATATCCACTTAAGGGGAATTTTAATTAAACAGTGTCTCTCTTTTGTACTTTAAATATATTTAGCTTGCAAGTAATGGGATAATGGACTTATTCTCAGTGTCACAGAAGTCCCCAAATTAGGCTCACCAGAAAAGGACAGGCCTAGTCAATTTTTTTTTATCATTAAGACTTACAGACATTAATACATTTTAAATATGTCTGTTCCCTTCCATCAAAGTTTATTGTCTTTCAAGTAATTTCCCTGGATTCTCTCTAATTTCTTCAATGACCCAATGTTAAGGCTTGCATGATCTTGCTAGAAGGTAATTCCACACCTAGTCTTTGATTGTGTTAAAACTCTTGGCCAGATATCTGTTGGGAGATGGTGCTCTTTATCTTACTCATGCCTTCTGATTGCATTGTTTTGATCAGCAGGAGAAGAAGTTATTTAAATTGACATCTGATTGAATCAAGCTCAGATTAATCCATTTTTTTTTGCCCAAGAGAAATGTAAAACCAGATGTTCCCCTGCTTCTGTTCTGTGATGGAAAATCTTTTCACCCTAAAAATCTATTTGATCTCTCTCTCCTCTTTCTACCCTCTCACCCTAACCTGTCTTCCTCCCTTTTCCTTTTTTTTTTATTCTTCTCCTGACCTTTCCCTCTGAGTTTTATTTTATTTTATTTCATTTTTTTCTTTTGGCTACCAGGTAATTCTCATGCTGAAATCTGTTACCATTCAATAAAAGGCTCCCCAGTTATAATAAATTGTTCCAGTCAGCTCATCCCTCTGCACTTTTTTTTCTTTTGAACTCATGTTAATTCTAGATAATTTCTTCCCTTGGAAGAAAAGTGGAAATCTAAAATGTCTCTAATTTGACACAAATGGCACCTAACCCTTTCCCAGTATTAACATATTAATACGTTAATATAAAATTATATTATTATTATTACCATCATTATCTCAATCTCATTTTTAATGGAGCTCAGAGACAGTCCTGGGATGTCATTATCCTGCTGTTATTGCTTCATATTCAGTGTTCTAGAAACCTTTGTACAGGTAGCTAAAATAATTGCTTTTTTGTAATTGAATAAAAGTATGAGAAGATAACCTCACACCCTCACAGAGTTCACCATAAGCCTCTTTGGGACCAGCAGACAGAACAGGGATCATAATGAAGCCTTTATCATACACAAGTTTGAAGATCTCTACTTTGAACAGGTTTTTCTTTTACATAGCTTAGGGGTGTCTTTTGGGGCAGTTAGGTGGTTCAGTGGATAGAGTGTCAGGTACAGAACCAGAAAGACCCATCTTCTTGAGTTAAAACCTGGGCAAGTCATTTAATCTTGTTTGCCTCAGTTTCTTCATCTGTAAAATTATCTGGAGAAGGAAATATCTAACCACTCCAGTACTCCTGTCAAGAAAAGCCCAAATGGAATTCTGAAGAGTCAGACATGACTAAAAAATAACTGAATAATAATGAGTCTTTGAAACAATAACATTTATTAAATTATTGTTCTTAAGTTTTTATCAGTCAATACAATGCCCTAAGGTGACATATCCAGCTGACAATCACTCAATTCCAGAATAGTTTCTTGGTCAAGTTATGGTGGATACATTGAGGTCTGTATTTGTGGTATGAAGATTTATCATCTGGCTGTTCATGAGACATAGTAAGCTTTTGAGATTATAATAATAGTCACCAAAGCATAATTTAGGTTCCATGTTTTTTTGCAGTCTTCAGTGTTATGTTGCACAGATTACAAAATCATTATGACGGTAATAATTGTGGTGAAGATAGTGGTAGTGATGATGATGGCTGGTAGGGACTAAGTCATTGATCTCTATCCAAATGCCTAAGGGGTTTTTTCCAAACATCTTTTCCCTGTAGGTTCTTAAGAGATGACTTAATACTGATTCCTTTTTATACATTGCCATTCTGTCTGAGTATCACCATCAGCATAGATGGCTCATGGTAGTACTACTAGAATCATGACTTTTCTCTTGGGAATATGAATGGGCAAAATCATTGGCAAATGGTTTTCTAAACTGTGATTGAGAACCAATCACCTCCAACAGTAGCTCATTTCACTTTGGGACAGCTCTCATTATTAAGAAGTCTTTCCTTACAGGGACCATAATCTGTCTCTCTGGACAAATGTAATAAATGGTGATATAGATTTAATATAAGATACCAAGGACCTAGATTAGGATGGAGGCAATAGGGAAGAAAGGGGGGAATGTATTTGAGAGGCATATGAAGGAAAAAAATCAGTAAGACATTAGTGACAGAATTGGTTTGGGGACAGTAAGACAGGGTTATGTGAAAGTTCACACTGAAATTCTGATTCAGAAAGAATGAAAGAAAACAACTATCATGGACAGAGTCTACACTTTGTTGATTCCTTTGCAAAAGAATAGATAGATATCTGGATAAATGGACATAACATGTTAAATGTTTATACTCTTTGCTAAACACTATTTTAAGTACCAGGAATACAAATACAACTTTTAAAAATACCCCAACCATCAAGACCATCATATTCATGAAAGAAGATTTCTCATTAACTGGGGAATGGCTGAATAAGCTGTCATATAAAAGTAATGGAATGTGCAGTAAGAAATGATGAACAGGCAAATTTCAGGAAAATCTGGAAAAACTTGTACAAACTGATGCATAGTGAAACACTCAGGAGCAGGAAAACATTGTATGCAGCATCAACAATATTATATGATGGTCAACTATGAATGACTTGGCTCTTCTTCACAACTCAATGATCCAAGACAAGTACAAAAGACCCATAAAGAAAAATGTTATCCATATCCAGATAAAGAACTGGTGGAGTCTAAATGTATCTCAAAGTATTTTTATTTACTTTATTCTTTCTTGTCTTTTTTCTTTTTATCTGTTTCTCCTTTTATAACTGAGATGAATATGGAAATATGTTTTATATAATGCATGAATGAATTATATCCAACCACTTACTTATATATCAATCCACTCAAGGGAAGGGGAGGGAGAGGCAGAAAATCTTGTAAAAATGAATGCTAAAAATTTCCTTGACGTGTATCTGGAGATAAGTAAAATACTATTTAATAAAACTTAAAAAAAAAAGACATTCACATTCAGATAATGGATGACAACATTTTTAAAATGGATTGGAAAAAGGAGGTGGAGTATGGAGGCCAGTCTTAAGGCTTCTGGGAAGTCCATAGAGTTAGGAATAGAACAAGAACTGAAGTGATTATAACCTGGTACCTCATGAAGTAGTCATCTAGTGTAGGAATTCACCAATGAGATAAGAAGGACTCAGGGCAAAGGCATCTTCAGGGTTAAAAGGCTATTGGCAAGGAAGGAGAAAAGTTTGGAGAATGAAGGGTAAGGCAAAGAGTTTGGGGTAAAATAATAAAATCATTGAATCTCAGATCTAGAAAGGACCTTACAGGTCTTCTCATCTAGCCTTGAATGCAAAGATAATTGCTCTCACCACCATCTCTAATGAAGGCTCTGCAGTCATCCAGTCATGTCTGATTCTTCATCACCCCATGGACTATATTATACCAGGTTCTTCTATCCACACTGTCTCTCAAAGTCTGCCCAAGTTTACATTCATTATTTTCATGATATTATCTATCTATCCCTTCACCTGTCATTTCCTTTTCCTTTTCCTTTCAATCTTTTCCAGTATCAAGTTCTTTTCTAATGAGTCCATCTTCTCAGCATGTGGCCAAAGTATTTTAGCTTCAACTTCAATATTTGGCCTTCCAGTGAATAGCCTGAATTAATTTTTTAAGGGTCGACTGATTTGATTTCCTTATTGATCAAGGAACTCTCAAAAGCCTTCTCCAGTACCACAGTTCAAAAGCATTGATTCTGCAGGACAGCTTTCTTTGGAGTCCAGTTCTCACAACCATATATTGCTACAAAAAAAAAAAATCACAACTTTGATGAAACAGACTTGTAAGCAAGGTGATATCTCTGATTTTCAGTCTGTGGTCCATATTTGCTATAGTTTCCCCTCTCCCCCCAAGAAGCAATAGTATTTTAATTTCATGGAAGCAATTGTCATCTAAAGTGATCTCTGAGCACAAGAATATAGCATCTGATACTGTTTCCAAATCTTTTCCTCTAATGGTCAGGAAATGATGAGACTGGGGGTGGAGCCAAAGTGAAGAGTAGACAGGTCTTTGAGCTCTTCCTGATTTCCTTCAATCAAGCTTGATCAAGCTTCTGAACAGATTTTGGAGTGACTGAACCCAGAAATATTCAGGGTATAATAATTTTTCAGTATAATATATCTTGGAAGAATTTCAGGAAATGTCTGTCTCATCTGGGGGGGCAAATGGAGCCCTACCCAGGTGCTTCATGGGGAGGCTCAGGACAGAGAGGTCAGCTCAGGGAATCTAGAAGGAGGCTCTTAGCCAAAATCAAGCAGCATTAGCCAGTGGATTAACAGGCAAGCTTTGAGACCTCCAATGCAACTACAGAAGGTAAACCCTTTGAACTACATCTTGGTATTAGGGGTAAACTTAGAGGATATAGTATAATTTGAATTTATTGTGATGAAACAAACAAAAAAAAAAGAAACTAGAGAAAATGGATTGTACTGGAAGAAGAAGAAAGGGAAAGTAAAATAAGGTTAATTACATCTCAAGAGGCAAAAAAAAGACCATTACAATTGAAGAAAAGAAGGGAGGGAGATGAACATTGTGTGAACCTTAACATCAACAGATTTGGTTCAAAGAGAGAATGTCAGAAATATTTAATTTCATAGAATAACTTGTCTCACCCTATAAGGAAGTGTTAAGGACCATGCCTAAGTGCATTGTAAGGGGCAGGTCAGTTCTCCAAGAGCCTCCACAGCTGTGAACAATTGAAGGAGTTGCAAATCAGCCTTTACTGACACACAGGTGTTGCTTGTGGACTGGAAAAATAAATTGGAGGCAGAGGAGAGAGGAGAGAGGTCAGAGAACAGCAACTGCCTCTCAGTCTCCTTGAACCACCATCATCTCTCACAAGAAGAGAAGAAAAAGCTACCAGAGGTAAAGCAAAGTTACATATTGTGTTTCCAACAGGAAAATAAGAGGGCAAAAGGCAAAAACCTTCCTCCCAAAGGAAAGGCAAAAGTTAGTAGAAGGGGAAAAGGATAAGAAGGGGGAGAGGCTGTAAAAGGGGAGGGCTGTTTGAAGAAGATGACTGTCAGAAACAAAACACTGGGGAGAAGGGAAAGAGGAGAAAAAAAGAGAAAATATATCTTAGGGAAAATAAAATGGTGGGAAATACATAGTTAGGAATTTTAACTGTGAATATGAATGGGATGAATTCTCCCATAAAACAGATGCAAATAACATACTGAATTAAAAGCTAGGGAAAAAAATCCTACAACATATTGTTTACAAGAAACAGATTTAAAGCAGAGTGATACATTCAGAGTAAAGGTAAAATGTGGAGCAAAATCTATTATGCTTTAGCTGAAGTAAAAAAGGCAGGGGTAGCAATCCTGATAGCAGATCAAGCAAAAGGAAAAATAGATCCAATTATAAGAGATAAGGAAGAAAACTACATTTTGCTAAAGGATACTATAGGTAATGAAATTATTAAACATGTATGTACTAAGTGGTATAGCCTCCAAATTCCTGGAAGAAAAGTTAAGAGAGATCAAAGAAGAAATAGACAGCAAAACTATACTAGTGGGGAATCTTAACCTTGTTCTATCAGAACTAGATAAATTGAACCACAAAACAAATAAGAAAAAAGCAAGCAAATAGAATTTTAGAAAAGTTAGGTATGATAGACCTCTGGAAAAAATTGAATGTAGACAGAAAGGAATATACTTTTTTCTTGGTGGTACATGGAACCTACACAAAAATTGATCAGTATTAGGGCATAAAAACTTCAAAATCAACTGCAGAAAGGCAGAAATAGTACATGAGATTTTTTCAGATCATGATGTGATAAAAATTACATGTAATAAAAGGCCAATAAAAAAACAGACCAAAAATTAATTGAAAACCAAGTAATCTGATCCTAAAGAATGAGTGAGTGACAACAAATCATAGACACAATCAATAATTTCATCCAAGAAAATAACAATGGACAGCATACCAAAATTTATGGGATGCAGCCAAAGCATTTCTTAGGGGAAGTTTTATATCTCTAGATGCTTACTTGCATAAAATAAAGAAAGAGATGATTAATAAATTGGGCATGCACCTAAAAAAACCTAGAAAAATTATAAGCCCCCCAATTAAATACTAAATTTGAAATTCTGAAAATAAAAGGGGAGAAAACTACATCTTTGTCAGGGCAGTTAGAAAGAATATACTTAGAGAGTGTAAGTGTAGGTTGACTTTAATGTGATGGTATCAAAAAGATATTAAGTATGGAAAAGGGTTTATATTGGCAGAAGAGGAAAAGAGGGGTAAAATAAGATTAATTACATCACATGAAGAAGCACAAAAGACCTATTATAATTGAAGGGAAGAGGAAAAACATTCTTTGAATCTTAATCTCATCAAATTTGGCTCAGAGAGGGAATATCATACATACTTAATTTGGTATAGACATTTGTCTCACCCTATAATAGGAAAGGAAGGGGGAAAAGAAAGGAAGGCTAATAAAGGGAAGCTAGAAATAGAAGAAGAAAAGGACAAGAAAGTGGGGGCTGAAAATGGGAAGCCTGATTGAGGAAAGTTTTGGTCAGAAGCAAAACACTGGTGAGAAGGAAAAGGATGAAAGGAAAGAGAAGTGTAATGAGAAAAGTAGGATGACAGGAAATAGTCATTTTAATTGTGAATGTGAATGGAAGTGGGTAGCAGAGTGGATTAAAAGCCAGAATACTATAATATGTTGTTTACAAGAAACACATTTGAAGCATAAAAATACACATAAAGATAAAAGGTTGGAGCAGAATTTATTATGCTTCAGCTGAACTTAAAAAAAAAAAAAGGCAAGAAGAGTGATGCTGATCTCAGATCAAGCAAAAGATAGGAAGGAAACTACATCTTGTTAAAGAGTACTATAGACAATGAAGTGGTATCAATACTAAACATAAATATACCAAGTTATTTGACATAAATTCCTAGAAGTTAAGTGAGCTGCATGAAGAAATAGACCACAAAAAGTACTAGTGGGGGATCTCACCATCCCCCTCTCAGAATTAGATAAATCTAAACACAAAATAAATAAGAAAGAAGTTAAGGAATTGAACAGAATTCTTAAAAGTTAGATATGATAGACCTTTGGAGAAAATTAAATGGATATAGAAAGAAATATATATTTTTCTCAATGATACATGGTACCTACACAAATGTTGACTATGACCAAGGGCAGAAAAACCTTATAATCAAATGCAGAAAGACAGAACTAGTAAACTTATCATTTTCAGATCATGATGCAATAAAAATTACATGTAATAAAAGGCAAGGGAAATGTAGACCAAAAATTAACTGGAAACTAAATAATCTATTCCTAAAGAATGAATGGGTCAAACCACAAAGCATAGAAGCAATAGATAATTTCATCCAAGACAATGACAATAATGAGACAACATATCAAAATTTATGGAAAGCAGCCAAAGCAGTTCTTAAGGGAAATTTTATATTTCTAAATAGTTATAGCAATAAAAGAGAGAAAGAGGAGATCAATGAATTGAGCATGCAATTAAAAAGCTGGAAAAAATGTAAAAACCCCAATTAAATATCAAATTTTTTTATCAAAAGATGGATTAATAAAATTGAAAATAAGAAAATTATTGAACTAATGAATAAAACTAAGAGTGTTTTATTTTTTTAAAAAAGATAAACTTTTGGTTAATTTGATTAGCAAAAGGAAAGGAAAAAAAAAACAAATTACTAGTATCAAAAATGAAAAGGAAGAGAAAATTAAAGCAATAATTAGGAGCTATTTTGCTTAATTATACCTGATAATTTATAAATAAATCTGATAATCTAAGTGAAATGGATGAATACTTACAAAAATTTAGATTGTTCAGATTAACAGATGAGGAAATAAATTGCTTAAATAGTCCATTTTAGAAAAAAAACTAAACTGAAGAAGCTATTAAGAAATTCCCTAAAAAAATCTTCAGGGCAAGATGGATTTACAAATTAATTCTATCAAATATTTAAAGAACAATTAATTCCAACACTATTTAAACCATTTTGAAAAAATAGGGGAAAATGGAGTCATGCCAAATTCCTTTTATGACAGAAATATGATGCTGATACCTAAATCAGGAAGGGTCAAAATAAAGAAAATTCTAGGCAATTTTCTTAATGAATATTGATGCAAACAATCTTAAATAAAATATTAACAAAGAGATTACAGCAATTTATTACCAAGATAATATACTATAACCACTATAACAAGTAAGAGTGATACCAGAAATGGAGGGCCGATTCAATATCAGAAAAATTATTAGCCTAAAAGACTATATCAATAACCAAACTAACAGAAGTTATGTGATTATCTCAATAGATGCAGAAAAAGCATTTGACAAAATAAAACATCCATTCCTAGTAAGAACCACTAGAGTATAGAAATAAATGGAGTTTTCCTTAAAATGATAAATAGTGATTACTTAAAACCATTATATATAATGGAGATAATCTAGAAGCATTCTCAATAAGATGAAACAAAGTTGCCAATTATCACCACTTTCATTCAATATTGTACTAAAAATGCTTTAGCAATAAAAGAAAAAAGAAATTAGAGTAGGTAATGAAGAAATTAAATTATCATTCTTTGCAGAATCTTAGAGAATCAACTAAAAAATTACTGGAAACAATTAACAACTTTAGTAAAGATACAGGATGTAAAATACACCCACATAAATCATCAGCATTTCTATATTGCCAATAAAGTCCAGCAATAAGAGATAGAAAGAGAAATTCCATTTAAAATAACTGTAGGTAATATAAAATATTTGGATGTCTACCTGACAAAACAAAGCCAGAAATTATATGAACACACTTACAAAACACCTTTCACACAAATAAAGTAGATGTAAGCAACTGGGAGAATATTAAATACTCATGGGTAGGCTGAGCCAATATAATAAAAATGGCAATTTTACCTAAATCAATCTACTTATTCAGTGCCATACCGAATTCATCTGGAAGAACAAAAGATCAAGAATTTTAAGTAAATTGATGAAAAAATGCAAAGGAAGATGTCCCAGCTGTACCAGATATAAAACTATATTATAAAATAGCAATCACTAAAAGAATTTGGTACTGATTAAGAAATAGAGTAATGGATCAGTGGAATAGATTAGGTTTACAAGACACAATAGTCAGTGAATACAGTAATCTAGTGTTTGATGAACCCAAAGACTCCAACTTCTGGGAAAGAAACACATAATTTGAAAAAAAAAATTGCTGAGAAAACTGGATAATTGTATGACAGAAACTAGGCATTGACCAACACCTGACATTCTATCAAAATAAAGTTGAAATGGGTTCATGATTTAGACATAAAAGGTGATACTATAAGCAAAGTAGGAGAGCTAGAGATAGTCTACCCCTCAAATCTGTGGATAAGAGACAAATCTGTGGCCAAAGAGAACTAGAGAACATTATGAAATGCAAATGGATACTTTTGATTGTTTTAAATTAAAAAGGTTTTGTACAAATAAAACCAATGCAACCAAAATCAAAAGGGAAATAGAAATCTGGAAGGGGGAGGGATTTTACATCCAGTGTTTCTGATAAAGGCTTCATTTCTAAAATATTTTGAGAATTGACTCGAATTTATTGGAATACAAGTCATTCCCCAATTATGGACAAATAAGTGGCCAAAGGATATGAACATACAATTTTCAGATGAAGGAAGTAAAGCCATTTCTACTCATATGAAAAAATGCTCTAAATCACTATTGATCAAAGAGATGCAAATTAAACCAAGTCTGAGGTAACAATTCATACCTCTCATATTAGCTAAAATGACAGCGAAAGATAATGATAAGTGTTGGAGGGGATGTGGGAAAACAGGGACATTAATACATTGTTGGTGAAATTATGAACTGATCCAACCATCAGTTTTAAGCTATTTGGTGAACAATTTGGAACTATGCCCAAAGGGCTATAAAATTGTGCATACCCTTTGATCCAATATAATGTCTCTACAGAATCTGTATTCCAAAGAGATCCACATGTACAAAACTATTTGTAGCAGCCCTTTCTGTAGTGGCAAGGACCTGGAAACTGAGTAGATGTCCATCAGTTAGGGAATGGCTGAATGAGTTATGATATATGACTGTTGTGGAATATAATTGTTCTATAAGAAATGACTGGAAGGCTGATTTCAGAAAGGTCTGGATACCACAAACCATGATCGACTTGGTTCTTTTCAATAAGAAAATGTTTCAGGGCAATTCCAATAGTTACAAAACTATTTAGCTCCATTACAAAACTGGAGAGAGCCATGTATACCCAGAGAGAGGACAATGGGAGCTAACTGTGAATCACAACATAGCACTTTGATCTTTTTTGTTGTTTGCTTGCTTTTTTTTTTCTTTCTTATGTTTTTCTCCCTTTTCATCTGACATGACATGACAACTCTGGTAATATATTTAGAGGAATTAAACATGTTTAATCTATATTGGATTGATCTTTCTCTAGGAGGAGAGGAAGAAGGATGGAGGGAGAAAAATTTGGGATGCAAGATTTTGCAAGGGTGAATGCTAAAAACAAAATGTATGCATTTTGAAAAATGAAAAGCTATTATTAGTAAAAGGAAGTGATGGGACCAGTTACCAAGATCTTAATTTTTTATGTTAATCTTCAAGCCTTTTGTACAAATCTTTTTAATGTTTTTAAATTCTCCTCTTTCACCCTCCTCAAAAAAAGTTTTTTACTTCCACTTCACTTTGTGCAAGCAGAGTGCTATCATCTTTGTATCTGAGATTGTTGATATTTCTCCTAGTGACCCAAATTCCAGCTTTTGATTTATCCAGTCTGCCATTTTGCATGATGTGTTCAACATATAAGTTGTACAGCTTTGTTGTAGTACTTTTACTATCTTAAACCAACCAGTTGTTCCATATTTTGTTCTAACTATTGCTTATTGACCTCAGAAGAAAAGCATGATGATGTAGCGCTTTCATCTCTTTGAAGACTTGCCGCATTTCACTGTGATTCTCACAGTCAAAGGCTTTAGTGTAGTCAATGAAACAGAAGTAGACGATTTTCTGGAGTTCCCAGGATTTCTTGATAATGCACAAAATGTTTTTGATTTGGTTTCTAGTTCCTTTGCCTCTTCAATAATAGCCTACTCTTTCATAATTCTCAGTTTAATTATTACTGTATTTAAGAGAATCTTAAGCATACCTTGCTGAGATGTGAAATGATTGTAATTTTTTGGTAATTTGAACATTCCCTGGCATTGTCATTTAGGAGTGGGTTATAGACTGAACTTTTCTAATTCAGTGTGTGTGTGTATGTATGTGATTCAAAATTAGGACTGAGGAGTGGGTTTTTTGTAAAAATTAAAAAAAAACTTTATAATGAGTTATGGAGAAGAGAGTTAAAAATAAAGAATAGAGACATAGAGAGTGAAATTCTGAGAAGTATTGGAGACATCAAATACTGAACATAAGTAACAATGGGGTCACTGTCCCAAAGTCCTGGATTTAATATCCTGGATTAAAATTAGTCCTGGATTTAATAAGCTGAGGAAGAATCAGTAGCAGCAAATTACTGTTGATTAGAGAATTGTTTTTAATTCTGAGGTATTACCTCCCATCTATAAGATAGGCAAATATGACAGAAAAGAAAAATGATAAATGTTGGAGAAGATGTGGGAAAATAGGGACACTTATGGACTGTTAGTGAAGTAGTAAACTGATACAACCATTCTGAAGAGCAATTTGGAGCTATGCCCAAAGGCCAATCATACTGTGATTATCTTTTCATCCAGTAATATTAGATCTGTACCACTACCAACAAAATCATAATAAAATGGAAAGGATCTGCATGTAGAAAAATATAGCAGCAATTTTTGTGGTGGCAAAAGATTGAAAATTGGGGAATGGCTGAACAAGCTGTGGTATATAAATGTAAAGGAATACTATTGTGTTGTAATAAATGATGAACAGATAGATTTCAGGAAAAAAAACTTTCATAAACTGATGCAAAATAAAATGAGCAGAACTAGAATATTGTGCAATCATCATCTATAATTGACTTAGCTCTTCTCAGTAATTATCCAAGCAGATTCCCAAAGACTTATAATGAAAAATACTATTTATATCCAGAGAGAAAGCAGGTGAGAGTCTAAATGCCCTTTGAAGCATAGTTTTCACTTTATCTTTCTCATGTTTGGTTTTCCTTTTGTTCTGTTTCTTCTTTCACTAAATCACTAATATGGAAGTCTGTTTTGTAGGATTGTACATGTATAACTTATATCAAATGGCTTGCCATTGTGTAGAGGTCATATATAAGGAAAAGAAGGGGAAAATAAGATTATCTTTATGTGTAACTGGAAAAATAAGATGCTGTTAGAAAATTGGTGGCAGCACAGGGAGCAAAAAGCAAAAAAAGAAAACTCAAGGAAGAAAATTAATAATGATAATTTATGATAATAATTACTATCATTTATATAATACCTTCTATGTGCCAGAGATTGTGGATAAAGTACTATTGTTCAGACTGCCCCCCCAGGTGGTATTGTATTCACATTTTGTTCTCTGTCAATTATCTGGTTTTATTTAGATGAATCTTCATGGAAACATGGAAAACTCATTATTCAAGTGTAAGAGACATGTAATGGATGGCCAATAGCAAATGCTGAGAATATACAGAGATAGAGACAGGACTTTAGGAGCCACGTCAATAAAATGATGGTTTCATGGTTCCATTACTCTAGGATTCCATACTTGTGGCGTTCTCTTCTTTAAAATATAATGGTTCTCTCTGGGAGCAGGTTTCTTGGGGAGGTTTTCTGGAGGCAGCCTTAGTTTCAGTTAAAAGTAATAATCACTCTAAAATGCAGCCCGCTGATAAAATGCAAACGTTTATTTTCTTCCAAAATAGCCCAGTTAGTTTTTCTTAGAGGCCTATCTTTCTGCTTGGTTCCAAGAGCTCCCTCCCAATATCTCCAAATCCAAAGGTTTGTCCTTCAGCCAGCACAAAGGTGGAAAATGGACTGAATCTCTCTTGCCTCCGAGAGAGGGCTTCTGGCTCTCAATCTCCCAGAGTGGGCTGGGCAGCTTTCTGGAGAGCCTTTCAGACCAACCTTGGTCTCAGTGGGGGAAGTGCAGGAGACCAGCCACTACAGTGGTGTGAGATGGGATGAATGAATCTGGCTGTTCCTCCGAGAGTGGGCTTCTTCTGAATTGACTGACTGGCTCAGTGAAGCTCTTTTTATGCTCAGTGTAAAAGGTTGACTCCTCTTCCGAAAGAGTGGGATTATGGGTTTCTGACTTGTGAATCTCCCAAAAGTGTGAACTCCATTGAGTATTTAAATACATTAGTGAGCTAGAGAATTTGCTAAGTACCATGCTAAATCAGGCAACTGACTTATCACTTTGTAAGGATTCACTCTAAAATATGAACCAATAAGCATTGTATCAATTCCATTGAGTTAACATTAAGATTCTAACATTTCCCTTGAGTTATCATCTTGTTTCAAATTGAGTTAATATTAGGATTCTAACACATACTAATACAGATCACTCCCCCTCGCACTACCCTTCAATGTCACATCATCCTGAGTGACTTTCCATGGATATTCTATGGAAGATCCATCCAAGTAAACTCAAATTAGCAAATTTTTATCGTGATTACCATGAAGCCACATTTACCCTACCTCTTTAGGTTAATATTTGTTCAGTGAATGGTCCAAGGTGATCACTTGCAGAGCCAGAATACAGAGTCAGGTTCTCCAGCATTCATTCTATCATCCCATCATCTCATCAGCCTCTACTAACTGAATCCACATCTGCCCCCTTGAAATTGAAGGCACTGAAGAAAGCAGATTGGAGAATGGGGCAGAGTGAAACAAGAGAACTAAGACCAAAGAAAAGTGTAGAAAGACATCAGTCCAGAGAATCAGACACACATCTTTCCTCCGGTCACTGTGAACATTACAAAGCATGCCCTTTGGGACTCTGAACTACATGGAGAGGGGAGAGGACTTCTTCTTTTAATGACATAAGAACACTATAATTAAAAACCCTCTGGCTTAAAGGAAAAAAAATACTCCAAATCTTCTAGTTTTGGGTGCCCACTTTTCTCTGGAATCTTGGCAGTCATGCAGTATAGGAGTTGTTTTCATTAAATGCAATATAAACGAGCAGCTTTTAAATAGGAATTGGGGCTGCTGAGGGACACTGAGACTGGAAATAAATATGAAGAGAGCATCCTAGATCAATAAGACAATAAATATATTTCTTAGCACAAAGCCAGGCTGATAATTTGCAGATAATCTATTTTCTATTCCTCAAAGCTTTCTTCTGCCTTTATTCTGAGTTATAATTTCATTAGCTTCACAAGCTTATCTGCAACAATGGCAAGTTGGTGCTGTATGTATTTCAAAATGTCATTTGAGCCATGTGATGGCATCTAATGAAGATGAACGCTTTAATCAGACTACATTAAACAAAAAATTATTTAACACACCGCAAGAGTCAAATCTCACAACCCCATTAGAAAGAGCTTTAATGAGATTAAGCTTGGATCCAAGTAGAAAGTCAGTCCTTGGATGTGAAGCTTAATTTGCTGTGTTTCAGAGTGTCTTGAATGAGAACGGTGGTTCTTGGCTCAGCCGATGGCCAGATGTTGTCGACGGCCCACTTTGTTGTGTATCTCTTTCCAGAACCAACACCAACTCCCATGTAGCTCACATTTTTCCTGCTAAATGTTCCACAAAGACAATAACTCTGACATTGGGGGAACAGTTGTCCCAGTTTCTGAAATATTATCATGAACCTGGTCCAAAGAGCCCAAGTCACATAAGCAAACAGGAGTAGATCAGAGAGAATCTGTCACATGCCCCCCTCCCCACCCCACCCCCACCCGTACTCTCATCCCAGAGCTACCAAGCCCCTCACACAAACATTCTCTCCCCAAGCCTATTAATGAGGCAATTAGCATAGAGAGAAATGCAGATCGCAAGTGGTTATGGGAAAATTGGAAATTAAAAGAAGCCACATTCAAGCTACTAAACACTGAATGATCTTCTCTATTACCTTAGAGGGAAAATTTCCTCCCCATGAAAAACAAATTTCTGTCAAGATGGTGGTGGGTGGCCAAGTCAGAAGTACCAGATGGCAGTGTTCACCATAGGTTGGACCCGCCAGTCTGCAGGCAATTCAAGTACCAAGCCTTCACAGTAATAAATCAGCTGTCCTTCAAGGAATCAAAGGAAAAGGCGGGCAGGAAGGGAAGGAGGGAGGGACATTCCCCTGAGAGCCACTGAGTGACCTATGGTGGGGAGATGAAACCACGGAGACACCGTACGTGAAGCGGTGGGCAAATCCCATGGGCTCTCAAATTAGTGGAGCATTCTCTAAGTTCACAGAGGAGTTTGGGGACAAGTCAATTGCTTCCTATCATTCTTTGTTTTTTAATACTCTGCAAGCTATTGGATAAATAAAAGAACTGTCTTTTATAATGGAGAAAGGGAAGAGGATGGGCATTTATTAAACACCGATTATGTGCCAGAGTCTGCATTAAATGTTGTACAAACATGTCACTGCAACTCTGAAGTAGATATTGTTAGTAGCTCCATTTTACAGTTGAGGAAACCAAGGCACACAGAGGTTAAGTGAATTGCCCGGGAACACAAGGATAGTAAGAACCTGAAACCAGATTCTCAGCTTCTGGTTCTATCCCCTGGTTTGCTTCACTGCCAATAAAAGAATAAGAATATTGGGAGATAAGCACAGAGTCCGCTGTGAGAAATGTTCAAGCAGCACTCCAGAAGGCACTCGGCCCACTTCATGGGACATGGACACCAGGGGAGTGCGCCTGGAGAAAGCAAAGTGAGCCAGCTGTCCTTCCAAGCATGCAAGAGACTAGAAGAGAATAGCTCATCGTCTCCAAAGCCAAGGAGTAGCTACAGGGATGAGCTGCCCCTGGGTACCTTTGGGCCACTCTGGACCTCAGTTTCTTCTTCTGGATCCCTTTCAAGCTCAGTTCTATGATATTCCACAATTAAATACAAGGCAGGGGAATTTGGGAACCTGTGGTTCTCCAGCACCTGCTCTGTGCTAAGCCTTTTACAAATATTGTCTTCCTTGAGTTTCACAATAACACTGTTGGGGAAGGTGGTATTATTGTTCCCATTTTACAGATGAGGGCATGGAGAAACAAGGTGAAGTGACTTGCTCAGGATTACCGGATTGGGCTCCTGAGGCCACAGTTAAACTTGGTTCTCCTGAGTCCTGGGCCAAGGCTTTGTGCCCCGTGGCGCCCCTAGCATTGTCATCACCAAGTACATGGTCAAGGCCACACGGCAATAGCTACAGAGGCAGAATTCTCATCCAGGTCTCGGCAGGACAGGTGGGTGCTTAAAGCCCCAGAAGGGGCAGGCCCCTCGGAGCCACTGGGAGTTTCGGCAGCTTGTCCAGAGTCCGTGCCGGCCCATTATGTGTTCTAGGGGTTCTGCTCCAGCCTGCGCGGGCTTCCTGACTGTGTAGACACAGCTCTCTGGGGAAGGGGCCGCTCCAGTTCTGTCTTTGAAGCCCGGTGTCCAGTGTGGAGGCACGTGATGCGTCCGAGGGGATGCACCAAAGTCCGCTGACCCGCATTGTTCTGAGATCTTTCTGGTTTTGCTCTTGGGTTCTGTAATATTCTTCTCTAAAAAGTGTAATGTTCTCTGGGAGCAGCTTTCTTGGGGGGCTTCTGGAGGCAGCCTTCATTTCAGTTTAGTGTAATCACCCCAAATGCAGCCAGGAGTTAAAGTCTGAGTCCTTTATTGTCTCCTTCACTTGGGACTCAGCTGTTTTTCTGGAGGCCTTCCGGATCTTGGTTTCAGGTTCTCCACAGGACAGCCTGCCACCCCTTCTCTGTCTTCCTTAGTTCTCCCCATGTGCCTTCTCTGGCTTCTGAATCTCCCCGACTTCCAAGGGCTTGTGCTTGAGCCTCCAGCCACAGCAAGGTTGGAAGATGGAATGAATCTGTCTCCTCCTCCGAGAGCTTCTAACGTGCTTGTCCTGCTGGCCCTGAGAGCGTCTCCCTTACATGCCCCACACATTCTATCACTAGGAAGCCATTATATGTTGTAGGATTAAACCAGTGCTAAACTAGACTTAACCACTGTCTCCTCAGTTCCACTTAGCACCTTGTTTCAAGTTCTGGTCCATAACAGGGTTCTTGGGTTCTTTGCTGGTTCCCAAACTCTGAGGACTCTGTGGCCCCCGGCACTTGTCATGCAGGGACAAACATCCCCAAACGTGGCTTGGAAAGGAGCCTCTGGACCTCCATGAAAATAGCTGGAGGGGCCTTGGTGGGGTAGCTGGCCTTGGGGCTGCAGATGTTGTCGAGCTTCCTGCTTGCCGAATCCTCAGAAGGAGGGAGGGAGCTCGACTGGAGCGGGCTCTGCCCGAGGAGTCCCAGGGCTGACCGTCGGCAGCCCGTCGTCCCCAGCCCCTCCTCGGGGGGTCGAGAGGCTCCTGGGCCGAGTGGGAATGGAGTCCTGTACACATACGCGTACAGCACATGCTCACGCACATCCACACATAGTAACATGCATATGTACTTGTGCAAATGACATGCATGCACACAACCACACACTCATGCACACACATATGATCACAAACATTCACACGCTCTCATGCATATCCATGTGCACACACATACATGATCCCACACATCTGTGCACAAGCACACACACATGCTCTCAGGGCACAGCCCGCCTTCCCGCCCCACCCCCAGTTCCGGCTTCTCGCTAGGTTGGGCCCAGTTCTCTGCTGCTTGACTGCTCCCATGCTGCCCCTGGAATCCAGCCCGAGCTCTCCTGAGACACGCCAGTATATCTGTCATTTCAAAACCATTCCCCTCCAAGGTTTCCCTCTATTAGACCGCCCATTAAGCAGCTTGTTTGTCCACTTGCCATAAAGGCAATCGTGTAAATTGGACAAACACAGCCTGCCCGCCGCGCAGAGAGCAGATGTGCTTCCCCTGGTATGTAGTCGCTCTGTTCACCTTCATTACACCAGTGAGTTTTACAGCAGAGCGGGGGGAGGGGGAGAGGAAGGGGGTGCAGGACTGGCCAGCAGATTTGCTGGAAG
Organism: Antechinus flavipes; assembly: GCF_016432865.1. NCBI lineage: Eukaryota > Metazoa > Chordata > Mammalia > Dasyuromorphia > Dasyuridae > Antechinus > Antechinus flavipes. Next base: position 4,910,577 of record NC_067402.1, read on the forward strand.
CAGATGGCTCCTAACCAGATTATCGGTTTTCCCCTGCTGTTGTTTCTAATTACAGACACACACACACACACACACACACACACACACACACACACACACACACACACTTTCATTTAGCAATGGCTTGACCAAAACAGCCACACTTTTTGTGACCAAAGCCACTGGCGTTTGGGGACCAGGGTTTCCAGCACCTCCTCCTTGCTGGGGAAGCCAATGATCTTTTCACTGAATTTCCCCTAGAACTCGCTCTTTGAAGCTTTCTCTCATTGGCTGGCAGGGGAACAAAGACTATCTTATCACTATCTTCACACTATAAATAGAGCCCTGGGCTCCCCTGACCCGGCTGTTTATGCTGTCCAGTCAACCATTGCCTGCAAGGTGACTCAGGGAGCAACCAAGCTTTGGAGCTACTGGGCTGGAGGTTGCAGCTTCCCCACCAACGGGGGCTTTGGGCTGGAGGTCGCAGCTTCCCCACCCATGGGGGCTTTGGGCTGGAGGTCGCAGCTTCTCCACCAACTGGGGCTTTGTTCCTTTAGAACAAGCCTTCAGTGTCTCCTCCTAAAGGAGAGTCTCAGAGTAAGAAAAGTTGATCCAGACCTTCAGTTGGCTGTTTAAAGGTCTCTAAGTTCTGTAGATTGTCCCTTTATAATATCTCTCTCCTCCGCTAGCCCTGCCCCCTCATGCCCAGTTCAGCTGCAATCGTCACTAGGAGGTCTGCCAGCCTCATCCTCTCCCAGCTCCAGTCCATCCTCCATTCAGCCACTGAGAGGATCTTCCTAAAATGGAGATGTGATCATGTCTCATCCTCCTCAACAACTTGAGTGACTCCCTGAGGAAACTTTCTGGTCTGGAAATCCCCATGTTCCCTGTCCTACTCCTGCCCTGTCCCAACCCATGGACTCGGCATGCCAGGAACAGCAGCCTCTTCCCTGTGTCCCTCAGCCCTCCCTCTCTTAAAGCCAGAGCTTCTCAAATGGCGTCCCAAGCTTGAACATCTCCATTGATCAAATAAGCAATGTTTCCCAAGTACTTAGCTTAGTATGTGGCAGAGTATGTATTTAATAAATGCATATTCCCTTTCCTTCCCATGCCCCGCCCCTGTTGGGACATCATTATCCTCTCTTGATTATCTCCAATGCATTGAGTCTATAGCTTCTCTGCATCATCGTTGTTTGAATGCTGCCTCCACCATTACATTGTAAGCTCCTTGAAAATAAGGATCCCCCCCTTTCTTTGGATCCCCAGGATGTAGACCAATGTATACTGAAGACATTTAATAAGTATCAAGGGCATGGACATGGTGAGGGGGGAGGAGAATGGAAAGAGAAAGACAGAGACAGAAACAAAAAGAGAGAGACAGAGGAGAGATGGGGGACAGAAGAGAGGCAGAGAGACAGCGGCCACCTTCCCTTTCCTGGTTGTCTTTATACCCTGGGAGCTGGTATCCAACTCAGCTGTGGCTACATCCTAATGACAGGCCAGTTGCCAGATGCACCAGCAATCAGAACAACTTGCGACTGTGTAGACCGTATGTATCAGTTTCAGTCCGAGAGGTTTTTTACATCTTGATGTTGCTTTCAATTTCTACCTCAGAGAATTATTGGGATATTGTCTCTCAGCCTAAGTGGTGAGCCCCTTGAGAGCAGGCAATGGCTTCTGCTTTCTCCATACCCCTCACACTTAGCCCAGCACCTGGAGCCTAATCTGCCTATGCCCAGACTGGTCTTTCTCTCCAGGAAGGTCCAAATGGCTGTAGACTTTCTGCATGGTTCCTATTCTTGTCAGTCAACCAACAAGCACTTATTAAATGCCTGCTGTGTACTACGTACAACGTATCCCGATGTTCTACTCGGGAGCTACCTGCATCTGTGGCCTGCCCCTCGGAGCCAGCTGAAATGCTTTCCCTGTTGTGCAAAAACACCCCAGAGAGTCTGAAAAATCTGGGACAAAAGTACAAGCATTGCACTGAACACCTCATTAAGTGAGGATTTACAATGTAGTTACCCACGTGAACACACATGGGTGACTGTGACACATAGTTGCAATGTGACACAAGAGCTGTTCAAATGAACAAAAAGGGGTAAATACCTGCTGTGCCCAAGGTCCCTAAAATCCTGCTGTTTTCCACCAAAATCCAGACCTTCAAAAAAAAATTGGAGGGGGGGGGGGGGGCAGGGGCAGGGGCAGGCGCAGGCTTGTTCCATTGAGCTCCACAAAGCAGCACCTAAATGTGGATGGCAGTCACAGGCTGGATGCTGTGCTTCCCTCTGAGAAAGATCTGACTGTGATGAGTTTTTTTTTAATGAAATGGTCTGTCTTTTGAGGTAGTGATCTCTTTAACACCGAAAGAATTCAAGTCTGGGTTTATTGGTCACTTAGAAGGGCTGCTGGGCAGGAGCTTCCTGCACTGATGGGAGGGGACGGAGCCTCTAAGTTTGTCATTTCTAAAGATCGAAGGCTTTAAATCCATCCTAAATAAGCCAGACAAGTTTCCTGGATTTCCCAGCCATCGACAAGTCCTATTGGGGCCACAGAACTCTCTTAGGCTCATCACAGATCCCCTCAATGCTGGGTGCTGGAGAGAGTTCCCTTCTGGGTTCAGTCCACATGGTCCCTATACAGAAGCCCTGAGGCTAATGGAGGCAGGGGTGTAACTTTCCCGGGTTCCTATCAGCAAACGTCTCAACAGCTGGATATGAATCTAGGACCTCTGATCATGGAGCGACAGCGCTTTCGTTTTTCTCACTTGTCAATGGACCTTTTCCGTGGCTGACTGAAATGGTTTTAATGAGGGGTTTTAGGAAGGCAACAAGAAGCCCAGGGAGCATTTAGCTTACGGCTCTTTATGAATGTAACGCTAGGACAGGGAATCTTCCATAATCATGTGACTATTGTTATATTATTGGAATATAATTAGGAATGCACTAAAGACTTGGCTAGCCCTTTATTTGGGACCAAAGGTATGGTAATTCATTCTAATGATATTCAAATAGGCTTTTCTGTTTGGGGATGCCCATAGTGCACACTCAAAGGAGGAAATAAAAGCTCTGGCATTCCTGCTCATTTTTATTCCTTAACATTTATAAAGGTATCAACTAGAAGCCCATTTGACAATAAAAATGTATTATAGAGAAAAGGGCAAAATGACCTCTTAGAGGAACGAGGGAAACAATGATTCTCAGCTAATGACTAAGCTAAGAAACAAAATCCTGGAGAGAAAAAAGGAAAAATGATCAAATCCTTTCTTGTGGATAACTTTTTGCCCTTAAGTCTGATGATTGCAGACTTCAGAGCCGAAGCCCATTGGCCCCTTTGAAGTCTAAGCCCTGGAAGCTATGAGTATTTGCATCCTATTAACTGCAATGACATCCCCCCCTCAGTATACCCCCAGAATATCAATAGAAAAGGAAGCTCCATAAACCCTAAGACCCCAAGATCCTAGGTCCTGAATCCAGAGACTGAAAATCACAGAGACAAAATTATCATAAGGTCAAGAGAGAGTTAACCTTTTAAACACTGAAAATGCATCCTCTTCTCTGATAATTATGTGGGTTTACAATTCAGTAGTTTAGCAGTTGTTTGACTTTGGAGAAGGCATTTCCCTCTCTGGACCTCAGTTTCCTTATCTGTAAAATTAAGATAGTGAACCAGATGAATTCTAAAGACACTCCCTTTAGATTCTGTGTCCTATAAGGCTAGAATTTTCTTTCTATGACTGGTCTAGACAAAAGAACACCAAATGTGACCTCAGGGGAACTGGGCTCTATCCTCATTACCACAGATAGTCACATGACTTTGGTCACGCCGCTTTCCCTCTTGGGCCTGAGTTTATTCCCCTGTAAAATGAAAGGGTTGATCTCCAAGATCCCCTTTAGCCCTGAGCACCTCATACATTTTCACTTTTACTTTATCTCTCTATCTCTATAGCTATCTCTTTCTCTCTGTCCCTTTATTTCTGCCTCCGTCTTTCTGTCTCTGCCTCTATTTTTTTCTCTGTCTGTCTCTGCACTATCCCTTAACTATCCCCTCCCTTGAGAAAATAATCATCATAATTAAAGCTTTCTGTGACGGGGGTTTGACTCTACAATATCTAGAGGAGCTAAATCACTTTTGCTGTTTGTCAATGCTTGAAATACAAATTCATTCAGGAAATATCCTAAATGTCAACTAGACCACTTAATATTGAGCCCCAGAAAGGGGAGCAAAGAACACACCATTAAAAATGGTGGGAGGAGTTCAGAAAGATCTGGGATAAAGCATACCAGTGATTGGAAGCCTAATAATTCAAATGCACTTAACTATATCCCCTCCTCACCACTCTCTCTTCCACATTTGCTGGGCTCTGGAAGGGGCTTTCAAAGACCCGGCTTACAAGGCTAACTATTCCCAGACTCTTCCCTATCTGCTTGTGGCTGTTGCTCAACTAGGATGAGGATTGTTTCTGATTGGACTCAGAAAGGGAATAAATGATTCAGAAATGTAGCTCTAGGCAGATGGGACTGTAGCATGTTCCGGTGATGGAGACTGTGATGGCCAAACACAGAGCTGAACAATCCAAAGGAAGAAATGTTCAATATTCTTCTTAATTCATTTTCCTAAGTATCATTCCTTCTTAATTCATTTTCCTAAGTACCATTTCTTCTTTTCTGAGTATATAGGATAATGGACTATTCAAATCTAAACATGGGGAAACAGAGTTAGGAAGAATGATTCTTCTACTGAACCATGATTCCATTGTTACTGAATCAGTGACAAGTAGAGATGAGCAGATCTGTGACATTTTCCAGCTATTTGCTGCCCACCTCATTTTCATGACATATGTTCTTGTGATGATCTTGCCTAGTTCAGCCTTTATGCAGACTCATGTTCTCCCTCCACTACTTTTTGCTGTATTGTGGGAATAATCCTGTTTGTAATTTTCTGCCAGCTCCCAAGGTATTGATTTACAAATACTTTGTCCTCTAAATCAGTGGTGCCCTCAGCTGTCATGCCTGTCTCCTTGTAAAGGAGGATAGACTGATGAAAATTCAAGGAATAAACAGGAGGCTTTCTTAAACAATTTTCTGGAGCAGACCACGTTTTAAGAGTCACACAGTTGGCTGACCCGTGATAATCACTGCTTACTGATTACAAAACAAAACAAAAATATGTTTGACTGAGTTGAGAAAACAATCTAAAGGCTGTTTTGTTTCCCTAGAAGATGTTCCCATATGTTAAGATTCTACAAAATACTTGAGGCAGGCAAAAAAATTATGATAATTGTATTCAATAATCTTCTTATTTTCAAAATATCAAATCATTCATAAAAAGGAAATCTATGGTTGCCAAAGATGTTACTAATATTATGGAGATTTTACAGAGTCCAAATGGAAAGGGAGTTCCCTATAAATGGTCCAGACCTATTGATGTCCCAGTTTGTGGATATAATGCTAGAAATGGAGTTGGAAAGACCCCAATTCAAATCTTTCTTCAGACATTTACTAACTGTGTGGTCCCGAACAAGTCAATTTCTTGACTCTGCCTCAATTTCCCCATCTGTAAATAGTAATAATAATAGCACCTATGTCTCAGGCTTATTGTGATGATAAAATAAGATAATATTTGTAAAGCATTTTATAAACATTAAAGTGCTTGTTGTGGTGGTTATACCATCAGCTTCATCATCATTATCATGCTACTATATTGTTGAGATAGTTCACCTACTATGTGCCAGGCATTGTGCTAGGCACTTATTTTTGGAAATATTATCTCATTTTTTCCCTCTCAATAACCCTAAAAGGCAGGTGTGATTATCCCCATTGAGGAGATTGAAGCAAACGTGATAAAACTTAATAGGTGTCTGGGGCCAGATTTGTGCTTCCCATAAAATGATAAAAGATGGAGAAAAACTTCCAGTGTATTGGATAGATTTTCCTATAGTAAAGGAGTTGGTTAACGATCACCTAAAAAGGCCTGGAAGGAGACCCATTGGAAGGAACATTATCCTTGCTGAGATTCAGATATAGGAATAATGGAGACAAATTAAATAGATGCCAAAAATTTCTTCAGCCCTTCAGAGCTCTGTGACATATCAGGGAGTGATATCCTATACTGCTGCTATATAATGCTCACATACATTGAAAGAAGGTGTCTTCATTGGGAAAACTCTCTAGCTGACCATTTAGTGTCTCTGGGAATAAGCCTGCCTGAATTTGGGTGGGCCTGGCTTTAAATAGCTGCCAGAGGCCTCATGTTTACTCAAAGCCCACCCAACTGAGGAACCTTTTTGGACTGCTCTCTCATGGTATCACCATTAAAAAAAGTTGAGTTTATCCCCTTCCCTCAAAGAAGCATGGAAGCAAGAGAGGGTGACTTTGCTATAGAAATCTGATTTCCCCAATTTTCCTCTAGCACAATGCAAATGAAATATAGCTTTGCTTCCTTGATGGCCCAAATACTGCCCTAGGTGGTCATTCAGGCCTTCTGGAGAGGCAGCATGGTGGAGCTGGGGAGGAAAGGACTGGCTGTCTTTGCAGTCTGGAAGACCCAGCTCCCAAGCTGGGCTTGGTGGGTCCCAAGCCCACTTTAGATGCTTATCAGAAGTGTGATCGTGACTAATTAATTTGACCTCATGGGTCTGAGATACCCTCAGATGAGATGGTTGCATTCAACAATCCCTAGAGTGGCTTGCTTTACCTCATCTGTGATATGGGACTATGGAGGTCATTGAGATCAATGTGGAAGTTCATTGTAAACTTAAAAGCTTGACATAAATGTCCACTATCATACTAAGCTCCTGCCAGCCCCATGAGGAGAGGCCCCTAAAGGCTTCTTTATTGGCTAATTACCACCTCTCTTCTCCTGCTTGTTATCAGTTCCAGGAGGTATCACAAAGAACACTCCTGTGACCCCCGAGTGATTCCACTTGGGCTATTTTACTCCCAAGATGGGCAGAATGGGAGCTGCTCGGCGTGTGTGGATCTGCCCGGTTCCAAACGATTTCAGAAATGAAAGGCAGATTCCATGAAAGGCACTTGTGTACGTTCCCTGTTTGATGTTTAATGAGCATTTGGCTGTCTCTCTCCTCCCATCGGGAAAAGAAAACAATTAGTGGCACAAGAAAAATGCTTCATTAAGCAAGTTGTAGCTACACACCCATCTGCACATGAAGGCCTCCCCCACCCCGTGGCACGCAACAATCCCCCATCCCTTTTCTGTTTGTGTTCCTTTTCCCCTCTTGGCTGTTTAGGTCAGTCATCAAACAAGCCCATTGCCTGGTGAGTGTCCCTGGCTTTCCATGTGAGCCTTGATCCATAATTCAGGTTTTCAAAGAGCCTAGACTAGAATTGTGGGCTCAGACTGAGGCCCAGAGAAAAGAGCCCATATTCATCTCGGAGAGCAGAAATACTTAACCTTGATTGCTTTTAATTCAGGCCCTGATCATCACAGTAGCTGACTACCTACCTGACTTTCCTGATATCTTGATCCAGTCTGTCCATCTTAATCATCATGTCACCCTCTGATTAGAAACCTCATTAGCTCCCCATTTCTTACAGGGTAAAGTCTTTGGTCAGTTTTCAAGACTCATCACAAAGTAGAGAAAGAAAAAGCTAGATCTCCTTTTGTGCTCCCCCCACCACACTTCCTAACCTCCAGTCCTGCCTTCTAGTCTTCCCTCACTCCTCACCATCCTCAGGGTAACCACTTTGACAGAACTACTGAAAGTTTGAGATAAAGTGTGGGATTATGGTCAGAGTGCTGGTGGGAGAGAATTGAGAATATGGATTGAAAATTTACCTATTTACTAGCTGTAAGACTATGGACAAGTCACAATATCTCTGAACCTCATTCAGCTCTAAAACACCCATAATGCCTATGTCCCAGAATTGCCGTGAGGATGAAATGAAATAAAGTCAAGTGCTTTGGTGAAATGTGAAAATGTGTTGAACCAGTCATTTATTATTAATTTTAGTGTTATCATTACAACTATTGAAAGAGTTCAGGGGCAGCTAGGTGGTACAGTGGATAGAGCACCAGCCTTGAAGTCAGGAGTACCTAAGTTCAAATATGACCTCAGACACTTAACACTCCCTAGCTGTGTGATCCTGGACAAGTCACTTAACCCTTGCATCAGCAATTGCTTCAGAAAAAAAAAAAGAGTTCAGAGAGTACCCCGTTCTACCTGAAAAGCAAAATGCATCAATAAACTAGGCAAAAAGCAAAGCAACAAACAAATAAGCATGTAGTTGAAATACCAGGAATGGGCCACGGGGAATGTGAAGGTACCACTTTAGTCCTCAAGGGAATGATAGACCTGAACTGTGTAATTCCAAGCAGTGGTATGAAAGCCTCCAGGCCCTGCCTGTGCAGAAAGCAGGGACCAAACATCCCTCACAGATTGCATCTCCCCAGAATATGGTGAGAACTGTCACTTTGCTTTTTTAATTTCCTACATGAAAGTGAAGTATTTCCCTTTCATTCTCAATCTGCTCAAGAAGACAAGAGCTCGCTTTGATGCTTTCCAAGTCATTTAGCTTCTGCTATATATGCTTATAATGGTCCAGGGTCCCCTCTTGCTTCCAACAATCCCCAACCACCATTCTATGATACGGAATCCTCCCTTGGTGGCCCAGACTTTGCGAGGGGAGCCCACGTTCAAGCAGGCCCATCCAGGTTTGAGAGATCTGAGGGGGTGTTGGGCAATGGACCTGTTGTTTATGAGTTGGGGATCACCCGAATCAAATTTAGAATGAGCTGTGATCAAAGGGTGACTAAAATAGGACAAGCTACATTTTGTAGCTACGACAATCCTGGAGGAGCTCGTCCTTTCCACTAGGAACACTAATAAAAAAGTCCAAGCCCAAGGATATCATTCTCTCAATCAACATTGAACTAGCATATATTGACTGTACTAAGGAATATAAAGAGAAAAAAACAAAACATGTACCTGCCCTCAAGGAGCTTATATTCAATTAAGGGGAAACAGATTGTATTCATGTATCCCAGAGATAAACCGAATTGTGTGATGGTTGTGTGAGTGAAAGGGACAGATTTTGTAGAGCTAGAATTGATAAGTCTTTGGAAATAATTAGATTGAAGGATGCCAATAAATAAGACTCTGAGGTGACTCTGATTGGGACCTGAGGACCTGCAAGGATGGGGACATCTTCCACAGAAATAGACACAGGGGAAGCAAGAGAAGGCATGTATGGGACATATGGGAATGTGGACTGGGTTCTGTTTGCAGCAAACTGAATTAGAAGTTTTTGAGGAACCTGGTTTTTGAGATAGTTGGTGTTAGGTAACAGGCAGTAGGCTGAGACTTAGGAGAGAGACTATAATTGGAAATATATACAGGAAGATTCCCTTCATTTAGATGACCAAGGGACTCTGAGAACAATGAAAGAGATCTGAGATCAGGAGTCACTGAGAAAGAAGATAAAGAGTAACAAGGGGCAGAAACGATGAGATATGGATGACCATCTAGTAAAGGGAAGAAAACAGGAGAAGTCGGAGTCGATAGTGGAATGAGAAGCCAGAAGAGGAAATATGTCTGAAAAGGCGAGTGGTGGTGATGGGATGAAGGTCATCCTCGGCCATCACAATCTAGAGCTCACTGGTAACTTAGCCAAATGATGAGGTCACAAGCCAGACTGAAGAGGGCCAAAGAAAAAGAGGGGACACTGCGGCACCCAGCCTTCCAGTGTCCCCCTGTGAGTAGACTCAGAATGGCCTTGATAGAGTCGGTCTTGGAATCCCAAAGCATTGAGTTCCAGCCATGCTTCTGGAACACAATAGCTGCAGGATCGGGGGCCACTTTCAGCAGCTCTCTTAGGACCATGAGCTAGAGTGATGATATTGTCTGGTACTGGAGTCATCCTACTCCCAGGTGTAGCCCCTGCTCCCATCTTGAGGCAGTGAAAGATAAAAGAATTATGGAAAGATAGATGGGGAACTCGGAATGAGATACTCCAGCATTTGTTAGACGCTCGTGTTGTTAAGAATGGCAGATTCCTTAGCGTGTTTGTAAGCAGAAATGAGGGAGCCCTTGAAAATTAAGGGGAATGGGGGCAGATCAGATTTCCAGAGAAGAACAAGAGCGATGGAATCAAGGGGCTGACATCAGCAAAGAGAGGGGCGTCTTCACTGTCCAAGAAGGGAGCAAAAGAGAAGACAAGGGGTGTATGTGGGGATCATCAGGTGGGAGTTTGAAATGTAGGGCTGGAGAGAAGGGGGCACTTGATGGACATCCTCAGCTTTGTCAGTGAAGTCTGAATTGAATCTTTCTGCTTCAGAAGAAAGAGGAGGAAGAAGGGAGGAGGGAGCTGAATGAGGGAAGGAAGCGGGGAACAGAAGCTGTGGGGACTGTGAGCGAGGGTCCGTGTGAGGCAGGAAGGTCCACACTGGAAGCACAGGTCACCAATTGCTGGCGGACCTGTTCGACAAGGCTGCCAACCTGCTCAACCTGCATCATCAGCATGTGAATGGGAAGGGAGAGGTGGATGGCAGGGGCAGCCTGGGCCGGGGTTTGAAGGAGATGAATGGTGACAGATGATGGCTTCCCCGATGCCCCAGAGCCCTGATGAATAGCAGTCTGACAAGTCATTCATTTCAGAGTCACATATCCCTCTCTGAGGCCACAGTGAGAGATTGGAAGAGTCTTTTCATTTACAGAGAAGAGATCTATTATCGGGCCACCCAGAAGCACCGAGCTCCTGGGTGTGAGTGTCTGGCATCCCAAGAATAGTGGGTCACCTCAAGGATCCTGTGGGTTGAATTCTGCTGATGACAGTGGCCCTTCTGGGTGGTAATTATGTGGAGAAAAATGAACTGGAGTCCACCCAAGTGACAGGGCAGGAAGGGAGGCAGGTACAGGAAAAGGCATTAATCAATATGGAAGAATGCCATGGGTTGGGGCTGAGAGGAGCAGGCGCTGCCACAGGCCCAGGAGAGGAGATGGCCTCTCTGCTGTGACTTGGGGCATCGCAGAATATCCCCAAATATCCCAAATCCCTGGCCAGGCAGGGCACCTGTAGTCCTTCACTAATTCAGCTCTCCACTAGGTAAAAGCTCTGCTTCTAGAAAACCCAAGGGAGAGTTGGAGCATTTCTGCAAGTATTAATTTGATTATTTGTAATCAAATAGTGCCATTACTATTATTAATTTCCTAACATTTCTCTAGAACTTTCAGGTTTGCCAAGCCCTTACCACGCCATCTCTAAAACAGCACGGGGAGCCCTCTGCTCTAGAGGAAAGGGTCAGAGCCGGAGTTGGGCACCAGTCAGGAGGCTCTACCCCTGAGGTTGGAGCCACGCACTACCCAGGGGGCCAAACCAGGCACTACCTCCCAGGCTGGAGCGGGCACTACAACTGGTACCTTTGCCTTCTCTTTACCCAGGCCCCGGTCAGTCTCCTGTCCCCAGAGCAGCCCTTGGCTGTACAACGTGGATAATGCAGATGATGCCCTTAAACTAAACAATTTAAGAGTTTCTCTGCACTCTAATCTAAAGAACTTCCAATCATTAATGGTTCATTCCACCACACACACCCCACCCCTCTAGAATTATACTTAGTTTTGCTGGGATTTTGGAGTAAAAAGATCTTTTCATTCAACAATGGGAGGAAAATCATTCTTTTTAAAAGTCATTATCCTTAGAGATGGTAGTGTTGGGAAGAGCTCTCTTATGAATAGATCTGTCACTAACAGATTTGAGCACCAATTATTCCACACAATAGTGTGACTTGGAAATGGACAGACACTTTGTGGCCATGCAGATTTGGGACAGAGCAGGTCAAGACCGCCTCAGAAGCCAGCAAACAGCATTTTACAGACATTCTGTCACCTTCTTCCTTTCCACACAAATGACTCTCAGAGTTTCCAGAACTTGGGCAACTGGAAGAAAGAATTCATTTATTATGCAGATGTCAAAGAGCCTGAAAGCTTTCCTTTTGTGCTCTTGAGTGACAAGATGGACAAGTTTCTACAGAAGAAGCCCGTGTCTGGGCCAGGACAATGACAACTCTCCTCATTTGGAAATAAGTGCCAAAGATGCCACAATGTCACAGCAGCTCGAGAGGAAACTGACAGAAGAAATCTTGCTATTGAGGGAAGTTCAGATCATTTTATTCAGACAGATAAAATCAGTCTTCACCAAAAGCCTAAGCCCAGTTCATCTTGTTGACTGTTTAAAAGCTTTGCCAATAGACATCTAACCAACTCATTTACAACATGGGAGGAAGAGGATCATAGAATAAAGGTCCAGCAAATCCAATTCTAATGATGAAATTTAAACTAATTTATACTTCAGCTTCATTAGAAGGTGAAAGGGAAAGATTCAGTTATCAAGTAACCTATTTACCAAAGACCCATAACATTTCTAAATAAAGGTGTCTCTAATAACAAGTGTTTACTTAAATTTAAATGTATAACTTACAGAACTAGTAATCAAATGAGTATTTTAGTTATAATTAAAATGAAAGCTTGATTTCTAGAAGCACTACTCTGGTGTGTTTTTTCCCTATAGAATTCAAATGGAGAACATATTTTATATGTTTTTATTTTTAGAAAATTTGTTGGTTCACTGAAAGCACATTTTAAAAATGCTCGATATTAAAGACTTAAACCACACAAACAAAATAAAATAGTACAACGTGAGGGACACATCTCAGCTATTATTGTTATCTTCATTTTACAGATAAGCAAAGTGAGACTCCGTGACACATTAAGGTAGAATAATGTTTCCTCTCACTGGTCACTGGTTTATCAGAGATATGGGACAGATTAAAAGAGGAAAGGTGTAGAAAGCAGAGATGGGCAAGGCTATGGAACTCAGAGAAGAGAAGGTGATTTTTCATGGAAAGGGAAGGGAAGAGCTGAAAAGCAAGGCTGGGCCAGGCCACTGGCCACTTTTGTCTGTTTAACGATCTTGCTGGGTCTAGCTGTAATAGCCAAGCAGCTCACTTTCTCAAACGGGAAGTGAGAAGCTCCATCTGAAGATATAAAGGAGGTGTCTGCCCTAGATGCATTCATGGCTCCAGCTGGGATCAATAGCTTCTTCTTCTTGGGGGCTACACCACCATAGGCTCAATGGGTCAGCTTCCCTGGAGAACTTCCCACTGATCCTTCTCATTTGGCCTTTTCTTAGTTCCATACCTTCACTCCTGATATCTCCACCTTAGCTGGATCCCATCTCTACCTGCTGAAAGCCTTCCCTGTCTTGAAACTCCTTTCAGGACAGAAAGTTCTTCCTTTCAGTCCCTCCCTAACTCCCCAGGACAGTTCATTCTCCTAGAATTTCCCAAAGTACTTTGGAATGGACCTAACTTTAAACTTGACTTCTAACTTTTAACTTATCAATAATCATCAGAGTTGTGGAGAATATAAACAAGAGCCAATCCTTCTGTAGCTCCATAAGATTTACAAGGGATTCATATAGACAATATCCTCCTATGAAGAGGTTCTCCCAGTGGTCCTGGGAGGCAGGTGGCATGGGCAGTATTATCCCTATTTCATGGTGAAGGCTGACAGAGTCACTTACTCATGGTCACATGACCAGGAAGGGTCAGAAGCAGGATGTGAATACATCTCTCTCTCTCTCAATTCAGCATTCAACTAATTTTCTATGTGGTTCACCCACCTTTGTTTCCCCTACTCACAAGGATAAACATCTTGAAGGCAGGGACTATTCCTGTCAGCATCACATACTCAAGTCTGAATATAGTGTCCCAAATTTTGTTCAATTATTTTTAGTCAAATCTGACTCTTCATGACCCCTAATAGGGCTTTCTTGGCCAAGATAGTGGAATAGTTTGCCATTGTCTTTCCCAGCTCATTTTGCAGATGAAGAATTTGAGATAAAACTGGATGAAGTGACAGCTTATAAGTGTTTGAGGATGGATTAATTTGTGTTCTTGCTCCCAGGACTGATATTCTCTCTCTCTCTCTCTCTCTCTCTCTCTCTCTAGACTTGGCAAAGGACAATTATATAGAAACAGGTGATAATCATCATCATCACAATCTGCTCCCTCGAAAGGCTATGCCCCTAAAAATGGCTGTATTTTGTATTCTTGGCCGATGTTCTCTCCTAAGCCATCTTCTCCTCTCCCTTTGTTCACTCCTTTCTGGGTAAGAGCTTTAACTCTCTTGGGCTTAAATATCATTGCCATATGCCCTAGACCAAATGTTTTACTCAAAGCTTAGCCATCTATCACTAATTGCCTTTTGGACATTTCAAACTTGATATCCTAGAAATTCCCCAAACTTAACATATCAAAAACGCCTCATCTTCCCAATTCCTGATACTACCATCGCTCCAACTCCCATATTCATGTCCTTGGCTTTTATGTCTCATCCTTCCATCTCTAACATATCCAACTCCCTGACTAAATAAATACAAAATAATCTCCAAATTCCAATGCAATAATCCCTTCTCTCAAGTTTACACACTCTTGGAAAAGATGGAGGAAGGGAAGATATTTATATCTTCCTATATCTACATCTACAGATATATCAAGATCTAAAGAATATATATCTATATCTATCTATATATCTTAAATCCATATCTCAAGAAGCAAATCCAAAGTCATTTGCAGCGATCAACAGTGATTAATAATGAATATTTTATCAAATCCACCAAAACTGCTTCATAAAGGCTTACTGGTTGATTGTACAATCTAGGGGAGCACAACCTGAGCTGTCCATGGTGATGACAATGCGTCAGTGCTTCCGGATTTGGCGATTTTTCCCCCACAATCCCTGTCCCCCTTCATTGGCAGAGATCAAGGTCCTTCCCTCCTCAGGGCCGGACTTTGACTGAGGGGAGGAGTGGCCACCACCCTGGAGACAGCCAGTGTTGGCCAGGAGGCCTTCTCCATGACTATTTTCAGGGAGTATCCTAGTGCGGGTGGACCTTATGGGTGAGAAGGCCTTTCAGGAAGCCAGCAGAGAAAGGGAGAAGTAAAAGGAAAGTAGCCCCTTCCACCCCACCCCACCCCCGCTGCCCCGGCTCCTAGACAGCCTGCGGGCGCTTTCAGGGTGCCAACCGGCCCAGCTAGCGCAGAGCCCTCTCATCCCTGCGGCGCTCGCCAGCTGTTTCCTCTAGATCGCAGCTTCCGCAGCTCCGGTGCAGCCTTTTGCCTGAGACTTGCCTGCGAGCCCCGGGGTGCGGCGGGTGGGCGCTCCCCCAGATGCCTGTGCGCACTCCGGATGCAAGCGCACGCACCTGCGCTCTCTTCCCGAAGATGGAGACGACAGAGGTTAGCCCTCCCCTCCATCTTAACGAGGAGTTGCCCTGGCAACCCCCGCTGCCTGCAGATGCATCCCGGGCCCCTGGCGGCCAGTCCTGCTCCTTCCCCCAAACCCCCCAGCTCAGACACAATTCCCCACAGAGCCCATTTCTTCTGGAGGCCCCTGTGATGTTACAGCTGCCCAGGCCGCCCCTGGGGTGTGGCGTCCGTCTTTGTGTAAATAAAGCGTTTGCTTCTCCTCTGGATGCTGCAGACAAAGCCACAATGGGAGGGGGGGGCGAAGGGGGGAGAGAGTGAGAGAGTAGAGGGAGATGATGTTGGGGCTCGCTTCCTGTCGGTACAATTCAAGCGCTGCCATCCAGATGATGCCCTGAGTGGCTCTATCTTCCATAAAATCCCCACTCACTGTGCTCATATCTTCCCCCTCACTATGGATGAGCTGTAAGCTCCCAGGGAGAGCTGTAACAAAGGCAGGGCCATCAGGACTTTGCTCCAGGGTGCCTAAATTTAGATTGCATTTGCACTTGTTCAGCACATAGAAACAACTGAGATTAGCACCTGGTTAGCACGAATAATTAGCTTTAAAAGTAAGCTACCAATTATGTGCATCCTTCCCTGTCACTTCACCAGTCACTGAACATTATATAAGCTCCTTTCTGACCAAAACTACCCCAGTCCCTCCCACAGCAACCTTGCAATATCTTCAGAATTCCCCACCATGGGGGGATCACTTCTCCAATGGGGGTGGGGGTCATTGGCTCAGGTCCCTTATGAGGTCCCCTCCTTTCCTACAGTGGGATGTGCCTATAATTTGTTTTCAGGCTGCTTGTCCCAGGCACCAGGAATGCTCATGGCTCTGCTCAGTGCTGCAGAAAGTGTTTTCATACTTTCCTAAATACCCATTAAAAACAAACTATAGTAACTCCCGTTTGGATAGCACTTAAGATATCTGTAATCACTTTTGTCCCAACAATCCTGGGAGACAGGAAAAACAAGTATACTGTACAGTCTACTTGACAGATAGGGAAACTGAGGCTATGGCTGATGAAATGACCCCTCCAGATTCTCATTCCTAGTGAGTGTAGGAAGAATCAGGATCCCATCCTCCCCTGCCCCCAGCCCCAGCCAGATGACAGAGAAGAAAGAGCCTTGGTAGTAAGCGTAGTCCACTGGTCAGCGGCTGCCTGCCCTTTAGAATAATAACTCAAACTTGTGCAGTCCAGTAAAATGTTTACAAAGTGCAAGATTTTTTAAAAAAATCTTCACATAAGGCTAGAATGATTCCCCATCTTACTGAGGAGGAAACAGGTTCAGCAAAGGGTCAAGATTTGTCACATGGCCATCAATGGGGGAGGAGGGAGGAGAGGCTCCCTGTTCTGTCCAACCTGCCACTTGGCTGGGTCTGCCCAGCACACCGCAGCCACTGTCAGATGTACATTTGGGTTGGAGTTTGTATTTTTCCAGGAGTGGCCTGGGATGGCTGACCCTATTTAGAAATGTAATCTCAGGCGCATTAACTGAACAGGATGGATTTGAACCCCTGACTTCAGAACCACCACTGCCACTGTCCTAATTCAGAAACCAGCCCTCCGTGATCTGGGGACACCACAATAGTGCTCACTAGAGCTGTGAAGCAGAGTGTGAGATCATTCCCAACTCTTTGGGAAAGAGATCCTTTGGTGTACTAGATCATTCGCGCCGAAAACAATTTGCTTGGACTTCTAGCATATGCCTGACGCATAAATACTGAAGAAGCAGTTATTGGTTGATACACAAAAACATGAAGGACCAATGGTTTTTGTACTGTGGGGCAATTCCCCCACTGGATACTTCCTTTGCCAAAACAGTTTGTGATCCTCCTTGAACTGAGGATGCATCTTAGGAGGTACCTGAAATGTGTAGTAGGAAAGCCACTTGAGCAAGACCACCTGGCAAGTTCAATCTAGTTCAAGCACCCCCATTTGAACCCATGTCTCCCAGTGCCAGGACCAGCACTACATGCTAACTGTCCGTAATCAGAGATGTAACTTGACCATCCTCTTACCTTCTCTTTTCAGCTTGTCCTGAGCCAAGGATGCCCTACAGACATGCCTGGTAGCGCTCCGGCTTGCTGCCCATTCCCCGGTCAGGAATGCCACATCACTGCTTTAGATGGAGACCAGCAGGACCTACAGGTAAAGAGAACACATTGTGGTTAAAAATTAAGGTGATCACAAGCGTCGGCCGTCCAGTTTTCAAAGCATCAGAGTGTGCATAGGCCCTGTCTTTGGGAGGTGGGGAGAAGGCACGGCTCATAGACTTGGCGCGCAGGTGGCTACGTGTGCCATCTCTCCCCATCTCCCTGATAACAGCCTCAATTCTTATTCTGGGTACCACGGGTTGATTTTCTTTTGTGTTTTGGAAAAAATCCTGCCTGGGGGCACCTCAATTATTTACCTACCTAATTTTCAGCTGCCATAAACAACATCTCTGGACTATTGGCATATTTGAGAAACAGCTTAAACTAAACAATTATTTTGGGGATCATATTTATAGCTCCCACAACCCTGGGAATTATCTATTCTCAGCAGAGCCGTGCTGAGGGCTGGGAAGTACTTTAGGATAGACCTGTCTGGTGGAGAATGGTTTTATCCTGAGCAAGCAGAAACTCCCCAACCAACAAGGGCCCCTTCTTGGAGGGGAGGACGGGCACAGCTTTCCAAACAGATCCGCGTTTGGACTGCCGGAATTTTGCTGACAACTGGGGAATAGGTATTTTTAAAAGAACGGGAGACAAGCTGGGTCTGAGAAGTAAAAGGCAAGGAGAAAGGCTGCTGGGAGCTGGATGCTGGGACAGGAGCTGCTGAGGCCGGATGTCAGCCTGGGAGGCGCCTCCTCCCACTGATGACCCAGGACATTCTTTAGAAAGAGATGTCAAGGGCAGGGCCAAAGCTGCCCATCTCTTCCCTCCCCCCCCCCCCCGCCCCCCCGGGAAACTTAATTCTGACTGAAGTAGGAGGAACAAACCCAAGCCACACTCAGCAGAGTCTGAGAGCAAGGGCTCCTCCTGGCTTGAGCAACTTTAGAAACACCCCTGCCCAGAAGCCAGGCCTCTTGAGTGTTACTGGGCTGGCAGGGACTACAGGAAGCCACTGTCCTAGCTAACCCTGGTGAGATGAGTATAAACAAACACACTCAGGAAACTCCAAGGAAAACCAACTTGTTTTCACTATAGGATGGTAGTGAAGGGAGGAAGCCTTGCTACTGAGAGCCACTGTGCACTAATGACCTGTGCTTAGCTGGGGAGAGAGCTGATTGTTAAATTGTCGGTGTATTTGTGCCTTGGAAATGGGAGAACTACAAATCAGAGCTTGATCTGCTGTTTTGTTGATTTAAGAGAACGTTGACAAAAACGTCAATAAAAAAAATTAAAGGTGTGTTGGTCATATGCCCATCCATATATGTATATGTATGTCTGTGTTTATAACTTGGAGACCCAGTTGTTAAGTATTCACCAGCACAACCCTGCCAGAGACATGGAAGGTCTAGGCACAAGGATGGCAAAACAAAGCAGCAATGAATTCAGTTCACCCTGCAAGTTGATTATGGCCTCAATAATTGGTGGAGCCAGAGGCTCAAATTCTAGCTCTAATGTAAATTACATTAAATCACTTTGCTTATGCCTCAGTTTCCCAATCCAGGAAATGATGGTGTTGGACTAAACAGCCTCCTGGCTTCTTTCAGTTCTAAATCTTTGAACATGGAGGACAGAAGATCTGGGCTGAAAATGCCCAAGATCTGTCCTGGTTGTTGGACTCTGGGCAAATCTCAGGACCTTTCTAGGAGCATTCTGAGACAGAATGGTTGAGTGGTTGCTGGCTTGCATGGACAGAGGGGTTTTCTACACCAAAGTAATCAGAGATTTAGGCAAATTGGAAAAGCTGCCATGGGACTGGCCCCTCACCCCAGCCCTATTTGGGGTTTGGGGCAGGAGAGAAAAAGCAACTTCTAGGTAAGCAGTGAAAGCCATGGTAGTGGGGCCCATAGGCAGCCCTGGGATTTTCATAGATGATAAATCCATAGTGGAAAGAGGATGCATTGCAGTGTGTCAACTGATTGGCTTGGAAGCATGAACACGAGAAGTCAAACCTTGCCTCAGATGTTTCCTGTATGATCTGGGCAAGTCATTGACCTCCATTTGCAGCAGTTTCCTCGAATTTAAAATGGAGATTACAGCACCCACCACTTATTGTTTTATGGGTCAAGTGAGATATTTGTATAATAATAATAATAATAATAATAATAAAACACATAGCCTGATACAAAATAGCTATTATATAAATGTTTATATTTGTTTCTTCCTTCTCTCATGGGCTATGTGAGCCCTGACAAGTGACTGAACCTCAAAGAACTCTAGTGAACCCTATTAGACCATAAGTTACTGATGAATTGCCAACCTACAAAAACAATAGAGTTCCCAAACCAAGAGTTCCAAACCTTGATGAAATCATAGCTCAGAGAATTTAATTAGAAGGGTCTCATCACTTATTCAAAGCAGCTTTTCCCAGAAAGGAATCCCAGGCAATTTAACAAAAAACGTATTTGTCTGCCTCTCCAAAAAGATGGCCAAGGAAAGGGCAGGACAACCCAGCCCATATTGATACCTTTCTCAGGGTGAGGGAGATTTTCCTAATATGGACCCTCATTTTGCTGCAATGTACTCTACACCCACCAATTTAGGTTCTGTCCTCTTGGGCCCAATGGCACAAACCAAATCCCTCTTCCACATAAAGATGACTTTCATGTCCCCATGAGTCTCTTCTCTCAACTAAAATACTCATTTCTTTTAGCTCACTGTCCTATGATATAAACCTTCAGTGACCTTGGCTGGTCACTCTCTTCAGGAGGTTCTCCATCTTAGTGCTGTTCTTTAAAACCAGGATGTCCAGAATGATTTATTACCCTTCTAATGTGTTCTAATGAGGGCTGGAAGTGTTGGAACTGCCCTCTACCATAGAATCTTTGCCCTTCTGCTTCTTCAGAATGCCTTAGCTTCTTAGACTGTTACATTCTAATCCTAACTTGGTCTTGAGTTTAAGATTCACTAAAATCCCTAGATCTTTCTCAGAGAAACTGTTCTCCAATCATGTCTCCTCGGTCCCTGGACTTACGGGATTGATTTTTTAAAAAATCATCTTTAGGGATTTATATTCATTTCCTATTGAATTTCATCTAGTTTCAACCCAGTGCTCTAACCTGTCAAAATCTGTTGGGATCCTAACTCTGTCAGTCATTGTGTTAAGTATCATTTCCAGTTTTGGGTCATCTACACATTGAGACTGCCATCTATGCTATTAGTCAAGTCACCAATAAAAATTAAACTGTACAGAATCAAGCAGAAATGCCTGGGGCACTTCACTGTAAACCTCCTGTCAATAAATCTGACAACTGCTCATTAAGGTCCTGACTACCCTCACACCTATCAGCCAAAACACAAATACATAATTTAGTTCATTTTTTCTCTTTAGGGGAGATTTCCCTGACACTTTAAGAAGACAGAATTTGGGGTGAAAGTAAAAGAAAAGGACTTATAATTCTTATCCCATGAAAAAAACAACAGTGTCCAAACTGTAGCCTATAGCCCATTGAGTTCATCATTGTTCTGATAAGGACTTTTTCAGCAGATGCTGGAGATAGTCAATGACCTAGATGACTCTGAGGAAATCATGGGCCGATTTGGGTCCCATGATCATAAGCTCCTCGATGCCACCAATGCAGATTCAGTTTTAAAATCACAATCCTCACAGTGGTGTGTTGTGGGGCAACAAACCATAAAGACCATGAAGAATCAGAACCAAGAATTCTAAAGGCAATGGAAAGACTGGTGCTGACCAGAAGCTTGGAGCTGTCCAAGAGTGAATGAGGGTATGGCTGGGAGTTTAAATTTTTGTTTGACATCATAACCTTTTTCTTTCAAGTCCATTGAGTTCTCATTTGTACCAAAGAAAACCTGTAAACAAAATCAACTGACCAAGTGACCACATCTTCAGACAGATTCCACATTCTATAAACATGGTCCCTGATTTCCTTTGCTAAGAAGGAAGAGGAATATTTCATCACCTGTCCCTCAAGAATTCCTTAGAGTTTCATTGCTTTCTTTGGCTGTTTTCACTTATGTTATTACAGTCGTTGCATGTCTGTTGTTCTCTGGTTCTGATCACTTCACTCTAAATCAATTCATACAAGTTTCCCCATAATTCTTTGAAGTTTTCATATTTATCATTTTTATGACACGGGAATTTTCATTACATTTGGTGTGTTTAGTCATTCCCTGATTTATGGGCATCCACTTTGTGCAGTTAGGAAAAGAAGAGGAAGAATAAAAAATAAATTCAAGGACTGTCATCAGATCTGTTGTTCATCAATCAAACATGAGAGGTAACATAGAAGTAGCACAAGTGGTCTCCCAAGGACCCCCACTTTATACTTCAGGATAATGATAGAGCCTTGAACATGGGATGTGCCTTGTGTGAGAATGTCATGGAAGGCACAGACAAGAATCTGAGAGGAAGAATAAATCATGTAGTCACAAATATCCTAGATATCAAGTTGTCTAATTGACCCATTTTTCAGAAGAGGAAACTGAGATCCATGGGAGGAAAGAGCCTTGTCCCAGTCCCCACAGATCTCAGAGGAAAGCCCTGAGCCCAAGCACTGGGAACTCAGAATCTTTTATTATTCTGGTTTCCCCACCCATATCATAAAGGGACTGCCTACACTATTCAAACATCCAAACTATCAAATAGATTCTGAAAGGGAAAAAAGGTTTCTGTTTTAATTCAGTTCTATTTTTTAAAATTCATTATAATTAAACCAAAAAGGAACCTTACCTGAAAAGTCCCTTGTCACCAGGGATGACAACACCAGGATTCCAACAAAAGGGGGAGGGAGGGGAAGGAATATTTTGATCTGATTAGGGGCAAAATTCCTCTCATTATGGAGGGGGCAAAGAATAGAGCATTGTAACCTAGAGTGGTCAGCAGCATTTTAACACCCCTGGGAAATGATGAGCATGGTAAGCAGTATAACCTGGTACTCTGCTCAAGCTCCCTGCCCTGAAGGGGATGTCCAAATTAATTGATGCTCTGGCTTCTATATTCCTTAAAAAATAGAATAAGTAATCATCCTAAGGGGCAGAGTTTAAGGCAGTCTGTGCCTCCTGGACTCAATAGATGACTCAGAGTGGGAGGATTCAAGAATGCTGAAAATGTTTTCATTTGGCATGTGATCGTGTGTGTGTGTATGTGTATGTATGTGTGTGTTTATGTGTATGTGTGTGTGTGCGTACTGTGAGGGCAGATGGAGAGAAGTATATTGGGAAGAGCAGAAATTATCAGATCAAGATAGAGATTTTTATAATAGGTCATTGAAGAGGGAATTCATACCTCTCAAGAACTGAGCCTCGAGCTAGACAATGGGACGCTTCCTTCACAGTAACTTCTGCACATGTTACCCAGTCCCTCCTCTATCTTTCATTCCATGGCCAGTGGGCATCTGAGATTGTAAGCCTTAACCCTTACCCACTCCCCCCAAAAGCCAACACTTTTTATTGTCATTACTAAAGTAATAATCACTCATTTTTATTTAGCGGCTGATTTGGAAAATCCAGTTAGAATACATGTTATTTGAGTGTCACAGAAATTCTGTGAGATAGGTTTTGTGAGTACCACGATATCTACTGTACAGATGAGAAAGCTGACGTTCAGAGAGGTCCTAGCACTGGGCACAAGAACAGCATTTGAACCCAAGTCAAAGAATCTACCCATTCCAGTTGGAATGTTGGCAGTGATTTGTAGGAAGCTTCCTTTACCAAGTCACATTGGCTCCTGGAAGGCAGAATCTAGTCTTGGAGAATTGGTTGAGCCATGTGCTAAGAGCAGGTACTCAACAGGACTGTTGTACAAATCAAATGAGATAAAAGAATTTGACAATGCTATACATTGTCTGTATAAGCTATTAATAGGATTTTAATTAATTTAATTTAATTAATATGATTTTGATTGCTATGATTTTTATTGCCCATGATTCCAAGGCTGGCCTTCTGGCTGCTGCTCTGGGTGACCAATCACTGACTGCCCCATGGTGGGCTCAGGATTAGGGCCTGTCCCATCAGCTAGGCTGAGAGTGATAGTGGACTCTAGCTTCCAACTCTGTGTAGCTTGCCTTCTTCCTGCCATACTTATTTTCCATTTGGTTGGGAGTAGACAAGTGGATCATTGCAGCCATACTGAAGGGCCAATCCAGCCACCACGACCAGCCCAGAAGGCACTCTGTCTGATTGCAGTGTCCTTAGCTAATAACCTTAATCAGCTCTTAACATTATAATGTCATTCCAAATTAACTCAAGATCAGCCTAATGAGTGTCCCCAGCCCAGCAACTACTGAATGTTTTCCTTGCAAAGGTTGAATTTCCAAATGCAGGGATTATAGGCACTGGATCTATAATTTTGGCAGCCACGTAGGAGCAGATGCCCACCCGTGAATCTGCCACTGTGCTGGGACAGCAAAGAGCCAGGACTGTCACTAGGGGAGAATGGCTGCCAGGTTGCCAAATCCAATCAGGTATCAGCCCCCCAAGACCCTTTTTGTTTGTTTAAGTGAAGTTCTGGCAGAGTAGCAAACTCTTCTTGGTGTCCTCCTCCAATCAAGTGCGCCTGACTCCCTCCATCTCATTTGGAGAAACTGGCGCCCAAATGTCAAATGAGAGTCCCTCAAAAAATAGAGTAGATGAGATAATGGGGGGGGGGGGCTCTGAACAGCTCTGTGTTGGGCAGTATGCTTGAAGGAAGTTTAGGGAAACATGGCATATAGCTTTTTAGGGAAGAAGATATAGGAGAGAAGAAAATTAAGTAAACCTGAGCCAACCTTCCAGGGCCTCCTGAGCAAACCCTGTGAAGATAAGACAGTAACTGGAGAGGCGGCCACTTGGATGGTATTAATATTTCATGGAGCTGAATCAATAGCACAGAATAATAAGGTTTCTTAATGTGGATGCCTGAAAACCCTTTATCTCCCACCATTCCTCCACTTTGTAGACATTAATTTGAAAGGCAAGAAAAAAAATAAGCCTTTATGAGTGATGAAGAATGAGAAAGAAAAATGAAAATAAGACTTATTAAGTCATTGCAGCCACTGCAGACATAGCTCTGGAGGAGCCGGAACGTGCTAGGGCCAAGCATAGAACTGGCTTTGAACAAGCTGGAGAGAAGTCGGGGGAAGGTGGAGCTGGGATGCTGACCATCACCCTGCCCCCGGATCTGCTGGCTGCCTGTTGGCCATAGACTCACACTTTGCCTTTCAGAGGAGGCAGAGAATAAAGAGATGGCTTGTTCCTCCCATGATTTATTAAGACAGACTGGCAAACAAAGGTTTGACTTGGTGGTGCTGAAAAAGGTGGAGAGAGACCAGAGACGGTGGGCAGCAGAGTATCTGGTGAAAAGCACAGACTGGTTAGGAGACCTTTGTTCTAGAAAGAAGTACCTCAGTCTCATTTGTTAAGCAAGAGGAGTTGCCCCTTATTGACAGCAAGGCAGGTAGATGGAGCTGCTATTGCCATGTCTTTCTATGGCTTGTAAAGTACCCAGGAAACACTGTGGGCCTCAATCCTTTCCCAGGTCTGCTGGTATATACGAGTATTACCCTTCCCGCGTCACACAGAAGGAGATGAAGCCCTGGGAGGTTGTGATTCCCCTAAGAGAGAGCTCTTCTTGACCCAGCTCCTGCCTTCTGGGCTATGCCATCAGAGTCCTGGACAAAAGGAAGAGCGAGGGAGCCCGATGGGGTGGGAGAGGAGAGGGGTGTGAGCTATGGCTGCCTCTGGACCCCCAAGCACTGCTTCTGGAGCCCGCTGAGTCGGAGGAATGCCCAGAAGCAGCCCTGGCTCAGCCCATGGGCGCAGATGCTCTTGCCACTCAGCTCTGCCCAGCCCTTTCCAACCCAGCATCCCCCATCCTGCTTTGAGATCTGATTCCTCCCAGAGAAGAAAGCACCTGTGAACGCCCGATCAGAAGCAGGATCTGGGCTGGGAGCTCACACATCAGAATGGAAGCTCTGAGCCCAGAGGAGCCTGGCCCATTTAGGCTCCCTGACCCACCGGGCCATGTCACTGAACTCACTGGCCACTGACTTCATGGCCAGGGAAAAGTTCTTGGCAAGGAAGGGACAGGCTTCACAGGCACCAGGCTCACAGACACATCCAAGTATGTAAACAAGGAGAAGTTCTAGATTATTGGGGCAATTGAGAAACAACTGTAAAATCAGAAGCAAAATTACCATTCAGAACAGGGACTGGGGTATTTTAGAGAGCTAGCCTGAGGCAGGGCTGGCAATAGAGAACAGGCTCAACACCAGGCAGTGTCAGGGGTCAGAAACTTAGAAGTCAAAGGCCCTAAATCTCTTTCTACAGAGAACTAGAGCAGAGAAGGACCTTTCCTGGCATCACAAAGGCAGTGAGGGGCAGAGCCAGAGACTGAACAATAGCACTAGGCTCTTTCAGTCCTACTACATTGCCTTCCATGAAGGCACCGGCTCCCAATGTCCTTAGTGGGAGATGGCCCGAAGCAGATGGCTACTGTCACAGACTTGTGTCCTGGAGGAGCCCATAAGTGCCGAGGAAGCCCTTTGGCTTTGCCCTATTTTAATATCCCTTTTCATGTTTTATCGTGTATACATCATTCTCATAAATATAAAGATGAGAAAGTAGAAAAATGGATAAATATATTTTATGCTGTTATATTCTCTCTCTCTCTCTCTCTGGTTCTGTGTCTCTCTGTGTCTCTGTCTCTGTCTCAGTCTCTCTCAATCTGTCTCTCTGACTGTCTCTGTTTCATTGTCTCTTCTATCTCTGTGTCTCTCTGTTAACACCATCTAGCTCACAGCTTCGGAGCCCTGGTTTTTCCTTCCTCTGCTCCATAATTGCCTTCCCATATATTTTTCCCTGTAATTCTCCAAACCTCTTGTGTCTACATCTTCCTTTTCTTTTGTGGCCAGAACCCCCAAAAGGACTATGCTCTTCTCAGAGCCTGGCACATGCTTGGTCTGGACTCTGCCCTTTGGAGAAGCTGGCACAAACACTGGAGACTTTGCTCAGTAATTGCTACTCTCCGTGGAGAAGCAGGGCAACAGTAGGGCTGACCATCTGTTACCCTTCACTATGGCTACATAGTCAGCCCACCTCCTTTGTCAGTCATACCCAGCCCTAGGGAAGTCCTTTCTGCCACCTTGACTGACGGCCACCATTAGGATTGTGCTGCAGCTCTTTGCCACCTGTTAGAAAGCAGGGTTCTTGTGGCACAGAATCGTTTGGGGTCTCTCAAATGCAATCCAGACCATTTTGTTCCTCCTATTTCATACCTAGCTGTTGTCCAACAGCACTATCCATCCACTGTATGTATACTATGCTTAATAAGCCATCCATCCAACTACCTCTCATACTCTCAAAAGCCTAGCAGGATTCACCTATGGGATAATATATGACAAGGTATTTTGCAAACATCCCATTTTGGGCATACATACATGCCCATGTATGGCAGCTAGAACTGTTCTGATTGTTGTTTTCAGTACTTATTCTTCCTATATGGATCATTAATCCTTTTGAGTAACTACAGACAGTCTCCACATCTCTCAAACATTCTGTGGTTGTAAAAATGGAGTCTTGCTATAGACAATCACAACAGCAACAATATGCAACATCCAGTGCTTTAAGTTTGCAAAGCATTGTACATATTATTTCAATATTTGTTTAAAACAACTTTGATAGGTACTACTATTATTTCCATTTTACAAATGAGCTAAGTGAGGCGAAGATAAGTTAAATGATTTACCTTGGGTCACACAGCTAGTAAATGTCTGCGTGGAATTGCATTCACATCTTCTTGACTGGATAGAGAGAATTGCCTTCTGAAGACTGACTATTCTCTTCAAATATTTTAATCATGTATAAATCACCAAGAAAAAAAATAAAGATGGTAAAGTAGGAATATGGATAAATGGTTATTTTTTCAGGCTCTCCTTTTTTTTTGGTAATATTATATCCATGTTTGTTTTCATTTTTTAGTCTTTGAATGAGTTTCAAATTGTGTGATTTCCAGAATGGATTTTTTTCTTTGTGAATTTAATCTTATCTAAATCTCAGCCTCATTTACTTTATTCCTTACTCAATTCTTTCTTGTGACACATTGATGACCAAATTTTGAGAGCTCAAATGTAGTGTGCATCTACCATCAAAGATGAAAATAGATCCCCAAGAAAATACTGTCAGATCTGTACCACTTCACATCCATTTGCTATCCTCTTTCCAGTTTCATCCATAAATGTCCCCTTGATAATCTATCTGATTAAGGACTTGTGACAAAATTCCTACGGCATCATTTTCTTCTGTACTGCTTTTTTTTTTGAGGGGGGAAGTTTCCAAGTCAATATTGGTCATAATCTTCCACCTTCTTTCCAAATGTTTTGTCAAAGAGATTACTAGTACTAATTCAGCACTGGCTAGTATCAGAATACTGATCCCAAAGGTAATTATTTATCTAACCAGGGTGATCGCTGAAATAGATATAAACACAAAACATCCCTCCATCCTACACAGTGACCTTCTTCTTCCACAGGGGCAGATATAGGAGAAGAGGATACTGGGAATATCTATGAACTCTCCAACTATATCAATGTAACTGCTGACACTTCATATATAAGTCCTTTGTGAGGAAATATTTAAATAATGATATGGTTATAAATGAATGTGTAAATATGGGGCAGAGATACAGAATGCTTTATCTATTGATGGTACGCTTTATTGTACAGATCTTGAAAGTCAATATTCTAAAGCTCCATTCTTTACATGACCGAATGCTTCTTGTGTATTATTTAAAACCACAAGGAAAAAAAATCCAATATTTATTGCCAAAAGGAAGAGAACCCCCATAATGCGAAAAACCATTTCATTTTCAAATTTGTGTATCTTGGGAAAGAGAAAAAAATACCCAAAGAGAATAATAAAATAGTATGGTATGCTGTCTGCCTAATAAATTTTAAATCACAACGTAGAGAATGCAAATTATTATCTAACTTCTAAAAGCCCTTCAGTGGAGAACCTGCATGTAGCAGCCACTCCTACGGCCTCATTTGCAAGTCATCACTGCCATTTGCAAGTCAGATGCTAAGAGATTTGGGAAGGAGATAGAAGTGAGGAGGGCTCTTCTTCCTCTCCTCTTTTCCTGGAGCATGCAGAGATGAGAGATGGCACTGATGAAGGGATGAGGGAAGCTCATGGATAACTACACCAGGGCACCTTTAATCTCGTAAATTTAGGTAATGCCCACCCTCCTTGGGCTCTCTGGAGGGCCTGAAGCATCCTTTTCAAAGGAGAGAGAAGCTCTGAAAGTTCATTATCCCAACCCTAAGTCTTCATTGATAAGAAGCTTACCAGGGCCAGGGCTTCAAGAGTGAAGGTTAAAGAGTGCCTTATCTCCATCAAGTTTGCCTAAGACTTTCCACAAATTCTCTGAACATCTTAGAAGAGAACAGGAAATTATTTCATTGCAACTCATTCACCCAGAAAGAAAAGACTGGCTGAACTCAAGGAAATGGGTCAGACTAATTCTGCAATTAGCAAAATCAGGAGCTAAGTAAGAAAATTACAGAGAAGCTTAAATGAAGATTGGAAAAAGCAAGTTAACCATTAGAGCTATATCCCAAAGTTGCCTTAAAAACTGGGAGATTCTTCTTCATTGGAGGTCTTCAAGCAGAAGCTGAATGACCTCATGGGTATTTCCAAAAGAAAGGATCTTGTTCAGAAATGGAATAAAATACTTTAAGGATCTATTTTGTGTTCAGAAGCCACAAAACCTTAGTAGCCATGCTGCAACTTGCTTTTTGTTGTTAGTGGCCTTTAATTCTTCCTTTTATTGGTGTAATCCAGGTTTTTGTTGTTTGGTCATTTTAGTCAGGTCTGACTCTCCATGACGCCATTTGGGGTTTTCTTCACAAAGATACTAGTTTGTTATTTCCTTCCTCAGCTCCTTTTACAGATGAGGAAACTGAAGTGAACAGGATCACATACTAGTCAGTGTCTAAGATCAGATTTGAACTCAGAAATATGAGTCTTTCTGCTTCTAGGTCCAGAATTCTATCTATTGTACCACCTACCTGTTCCATAGGCCAGATCAATGAACATATATTATAATCCCTAGCAATATGCCAGGATGGAATGAGGAAGCAAAAGGATGGGTCAGAGAACTGGGAAGCTGGAATGAACTTTTTCTATATATTTTGGAAATGAGGCCTTTATCAGAACCTTTGACTGTAAAAATATTTTCCCACTTTATTAACAGCCAATTTTTAAAATGAAAATAAAAGTCAAGGCAACCAGCAGTTCAGGCTGGGCAAACCTCAGTTTAGTAATAGCTGATATGGAAAGGACTTACGGATTTTGGTGTGCTACAGGTCCAATGTGTCGCTAGTTTGATGTGAATTACACAAAGGCCAATGTCATTGGAAAATAATTTAACAAAAATGCACTGCCCATAAAGAGGCAGTTAATAGCACTTCCCCCACTTTACATTTGTCACCATGCATATAGAGGGGCAGATTTGGGCTGCTGTATTTCATAGAACAAATGGATGAATTGGTGCACGTTGAATGAATAAAATATTCATCAAGTGCTTACTATGTATACAAGATCATGCTAAGTATTAAGAATGCAAGTGGAAAAATAAGAAAGTCCCTCCTCTCAAGAAGTTCACATTCTAATGAAGGAAGCTTTCACCTCCAAGTCAGATAGAAAGATAGCATGGTCCTTAAAGACCCCTGTTTAGAAAAAGAAGGTCAGGATGTTATGGGATAGAAAAATCATTAGATTACATGAGGCCGAGCTGTAAGGAAAGAATGCACTGTCATGGCAAGACACAGCTATTGAAATCAAGCCTACCTTTTTGTATTGGCAAGGAATTGTAAACTAAGTGGATGCCCATCAGTTGGAGAATGGCTGAATAAGTTATGGTATATGGATATTATAGAGTATTATTATTCTATAAGAAATGATCAGCTGGATGATTTCAGAGAGGTCTGGAGAGACTTACAGGAATGGATGCTGAGTAAGTGAGTAGAACCAAGAGAACATTGTACATAGCAACAAGATTATATGATGATCAATTCGGATGGGCATGGCTCTTTTCAGTAGCAAGGTGATTCAGGCTAATTCCAATGGTCTTGTGATGGAGAGAGCCATCTGCATCCAGAGAGAGGACTGTGGGAACTATTGTGAGTATAGATCACAACATAGCATTTTCACTCTTTTTGTTGTTGTTTGCTTACATTTTGTTTTCTTTCTCATTTTTTTTTCCTTTTTGATCTGATTTTTCTTGTGTAGCATGATAACTGTGGAATTATGTATAGGAAAATTGCACGTGTTTAACATATATTGGATTACTTGCCATCTAGGGGAGAGGGTGAGGTAAAGGGAGAGAAAAAAAATTGGAATACAAGGTTTTGCAAGGGTGAATGTTCAAAATTATTTATGTATATATTTTGAAAATGAAAAGCTTTAAATAAAAAAAAAAAGAAACCAAGTCTGATGCATTTACACCAGGGTGCACAAAAAGCAATGTTTTCATTTTCATTGAATGAAATTCAATTTTATTGGAGAGTTCTAAAGCTTAGCCATTAGGCTAAATTAATAGCAACAATGCTACCATAGTATCATTGTAAAACATTTTAGCATTTCCAAGATCCTTTCACAAATATTAATTCATTTGATTCACCTTACAAGGCTGGGAAATTGACTAAGCAGTTATCAATATTCCCATTCTATGGATGTGTAAAGTCTATTGAAATCACAGAAATTCAGAGATGGGAAAAGAGATATGAGAAAACATTGAATCCAATTGGTATCTAAAAAGGTTACCCTGGACAACCTACTTGGCAAGGAGTCATCCAACCTTTGCTTCAATACCTCTGATTATATGGGATAGCCTACTTCCCATGGGTGCCATTTTACTATTAGGAAGCTCTCATCATCAGCAAGTCCCCTCTCCCCCATGTAGCAATGAGCCCAGCCAGGCTCAGGGAGGCCACAAAGCAATATTTTTCCAGCCACAGAAGGTCTTTAAGATCATTTATCCAGGGTCAGAGGCAAACAACTTGCAGTCTCCTGGGTGGAATTACAAATTCTAGTGGTACTGAAGCATGGACAGAAAAACTAGATGTTCAGAGAAGTCCGGTGGCCTTCTTCCATAAAAGAAAGCAAGAACAAATCTGACTGAGTTCAGTGTTCTTCTTACTGCAGTGAAGGTTTATGGAGTGGGATCAGTCAGAGTGAGATCAATGACCTCACCATTTGCAATAAGAGAATGGATTGGGGAGAGGGAAAGAAAGGGGCCCGTGTATCAAAAGAAAGGGAAAGGTCAAAATGGGTTGGAGTTCTAACCAAATCACCATGCCAGAATCATAGGCTCTCAGTGGGGCCGTTGGCAAACCAGACAGTGGGAAGGTCTTCTAGCTCAGGGCTTCTGAATCTCTTTTGTATAAGGGATGTTTTTGATCATCTGGTAGAGCCTAAAAACCTCTTCTCAGGATGATACTATTAAATGCATGCAATAAAACACATAGGATTATAAAGGAAACCAATTCTAATAAAATAGTTATTAAAATAGTATTTAAAGAAACTTAAAGACTTCAGGTTAAGAATCCCTGCTTAGTCCAACATGACCAAATGCTGATTTCATAGGATCTACTTTGGACTTTTATTGCACCATGATTTAGGGGAGAGCTAATGATAAACCTTTCAATATACAAATCAGGTAAATTAAGAAGAAATGACTCTTGTAGCTAGAATATCTTAATTGTTTTCAAAAGAAGCCTTGTAGAGAAGGACTCCTCACTGCTGACCAACTTCCACCAGAATGCAGGTAAACCCAAGTGTTGCCATCATGGAAGCACTTCCCAGATCATCCTTTCTACTTTTGGTAAAGCAACTGCAACCATCATTTGGGGGAACAACACCTGAAGAGATGTGACTTAACAGTGGCTTCTGTAGGTACTATAGTCTCCCCTTGACAACAACTATCTGGAAAAGAAAGTTCTTTGCCTCCAAAATCTTTCACTTGACAAATGGCTCAACACTCAAAATATGTGTGTCTTTACTAGTGGAGATGACCTCAGCAATAATGCCTTACCCTCTGCTTTGCCCTGCTCCCCAAAGACCAGGGAACTTTTCCATCTGACGGGCAGCTGAAATCTTCTGTGTTATCAATTCCATTAGGATGAGAGCACCTTGAGAGCTTACCTTAGTGCTTTTGCACATGTAAATTACTCCATAAATGAGTTTTCATTCATTCTCCCCAGGCCATCTCCCCATCCACTATGCCATGATACCTCTCTGCATTTATGTATATAAAAATGTGCATGTTTTAGAGATAAAGATACACATAAGCATGGATGTGCATTTGAATATGATTATAGATTTAAGTGCTTGAAGGATCTTTGAATATCTATTATCCAAGTCACAAAGGATCTGTTTTACAATCACCGTTATGGGAATCCTCTCTAGTGATTCACAGCACAACCCATCCATGGCTTACTAAGAATTATGTCCCAAATAGTCAATGATTTGGCCAAAATCAATAATCAATGATCTGATCAAAATCACACAGCAAAAGCATCTCAGAGTCAGTACGGTAACTCAGGTCTTCCTGACTCTAAAACTAACATCCCATCTCTTACATGTCACTGTCTCTGCTTGTATGTGCATGCATCTCTACTTTCCACTCTCTAGCTATCCCTTCCCACTCCTCTCCCCCCTACTCTTTCCCCTCTATCATTTCTACTCTTCCTTATTCCATTTTTGACTTTCCATCCCCCTTCTCTCTTTAGAATCCATTGTTTTTGTAACAAGAGTGTCTCATCCTTGATCCGCCCCCTATTCTCTATTGCAATAATTTTCCATTGACTCAATTCACAAAGTGCTATTTTCTTTTTTTTTCTAAACTCTTTCAAATGAGGTTCAGACTAGATTGCACTTGCACCCTTCTCCTTAGCAGTCACTGGCTCCCTAACTCACAAGTGTACCAGTTTCCATAATCCATTCCCCCTTGGTGCTCAGGAATATATCCAGGTAGGCATTTCCCCTTTTTAATCCCTCCTACAAGTAAGAAATAGCCATCAAGGCAAGAAAGAGTCTCATAGCTGTTAGGACCCACTGTCTCTTCCTTCCAAGCTATATATGACCCACATCAGTAAGCCCTTTATGTCTTTGACTTTTGCTATCTAGACTGAAGTCCTTACAAAGTGCAGCCATACCCATCATCTCACTGCTTAGAAGTTGTCAAAGAGATAAGATCTTAAGGGCCAAACTGAAAATGCAGCTCTAACAAAGCTGCAGGAGAAGCAAGAGGGACTGTGAAGAGCGGTCACAAAAAGGAACTGAGACTGTGCTTTCTAAGGGCTTGGCAGGCAGCATGTGGAAGAGGTTCAAGAAGGAAACCTTTGCTGAATGTTTTTCTCCATCTTTCTTGTGTCACAGACCCTTTGATAGTTTGGTGAAGGCTCTGGATCTCTTCTCAGAATATTTTGAATTGCATAAAATAAAATGTTTAAAAAACCAATTGTATTGAAATAGTGATAATGGTGTGATGATAATAGCTAGTATTTATAAAGCACTCTCAGTTGAGAAACACTTTACAAATAATTCATTCTATCATTAAAGCAACCCTGGGAAATGCCATTATTATCTCCATTGTGCAGATAAGGAAACTGAATCATGTAGAGGTTAAGTAAGATGCTCAGTCACATAACCAGTAAATATCTGAGGCAAGATTTGAACTAAAGGCTTCCTGAATCTGAGTCCCTCATCTTAACATTGCACAACTTAGCTGTTTTCTTATGTTTGTAAAACTTCAGGGAGCCCTTGTAATCTATCCATAGATACCAGATTGTGGTACTAGTCCATGTGCTAACCACTGAATAGTCTAGTGACAAAGCCAATAAAAACCCAAACAACTGTCTGCAGTGAATGCACAATAAAAGTTATTGAATTAAACTGAACAGAAATGGTTTATTAATAATAATACTGACACTAACTCAAGTTGCATAGTGCTTTCAAGTTTACAGAGTGACTTCCTGCAAAAACCTTGCAAGATAAATACTATAATTCTTCCTAATGAACCAAAAATAATTCAGGTCAAGCAAAGTATTCACTGCCTTCTGAAGCTAAACTTAACTGCACACAGAGTCCAGTGTAGTGGAAAGTATGGCTCGTGATCCTGGATCTAAAGAAAATGATTGGAAGTGATGAGTGCTTACAGACACCCACTCATAGAACTAAAATAAGAGCTAAAGTTTTCAGCAGGCAAATTATCAGTTTAGATTCTACATCAGCAGTTTTTGAAAACTACAAATACACACTCACATACAGATTCACACAAAGTTGTTTGTTGTTTTTTTTTGCTATGAGAAAGACACTTTCCCTCCAAACATGTTTCCTTATCTGAAAGAGGGGAATGATAATGCTTAAGCCATCTGAATGTGAGCTTTGTTTTATGGAAAACACATTGCATATATTAAGTTGTTCCATTAATTCGGGTTATCATACTAAATTATAGGAAGGAATGACTATCATTAGGCACTTAGTAAATGTTTGGGGGATAAACATTGTTAACTAGGACCACACAAACACCCACTTCCAGCTGGGCTCAGAATTTCTGGTAAACCTTAAGCCTTCTCTATCTCTGTCCTGTATCTCCTTTTCTTCTGATTTTCTCATGCTGCATTTTCTGTTTTGTACTTGGGATAATACCTTTCTGACAAGACGGCTTCTAGTCAGGAAAAAGATGAACAGCAAGCTACGGACTCCAAAACAAACAAATAAAAAACAGGGCCAGAGCTGCTTAAGACAGTCAGCACCTAGGAGAGCTCATGGCTCCTCAGCTGTGAATATTAATGGTGGCTGATCAGAGAAAGGGTCTTAAGAATCTCTCCTACCTTCAGCCTTCTTTTCTCAGACAGGTAAGTGGAGTTCAGCAAAGAGAGCTTATCTTTTTACTGCAGATAAGGCATCTATCTTCACAACCCAGAGTTTAGAACAAAAATGATCAGTCAGTGAGTGCCTGCAAGTATATCACTCCACCCCCAGGACTCCTATGAGAGCCAAAAGTTTTTTTCAACAAAAATATCAGCCAAAACTCTATGATGGCAGCTTGTGAAAACCCCACATGGGGCACATTTACACAACACACACACACACACACACACACACACACATACACACACACACAGCCAGAAGGGGCTCAGAGCCAATCCTAGCCCCACAATGTCATTCTTTTAACGTAAAAAGCTCTCTCCCAGGACTGAGGGAACCTGAATTCTTTGAAAACATGATTTCACTGTGACAGGGAAACTGTCTGAGATTGACATGAACTTCAGAAGAGCAACCAAGATGGAGTCTTCCCCTTCTTCCCTCTCCCCTGCCCCCACACTTGATGAGCACCACCATTCAGTGGCAGTTTTGGTCTAGCCAAGCAACATGTAGAAAACTCAGGAGTGAGCCTGGAATTTTGAGTGGCCTGAAGAAACTCATCCAGAATCCGCAAAACATTATCTGAGTTCCAAATGGAACATTTATGAGTTGTTACATATGACTCCAATTTTCTATTTCAGCCAAACCTCTAAACTCACAATGGTTGCCTAGTTCCCAGTGACTGCTTACTGAACTCATCAAGAGCAAATTCCTCTTCAAACTGGTCTGCTCTGAGAAAGCTCTAAAGGTGATGAATTAAAAGCTGGATACAGAGAGCAGAGCCAGTAATTGTCCTTTATTTTCTAAAATAGCCATTGTATTCCAGAGAGAGGCAATGATGTAGGAAGCTGCTTGTGGGACTGAGGTTGGGAGAGAGAGCTGAATTCTGACTACTGAGTGAATAACATCCAGTCACTTTACTTCTGGGAACCTTCATTTCCTCTATTGGAAAATGGACATAAAAATCCAGTTTTCTTCTACCTCTGAATCTGCTCGCCAGGTACCCTGGTGGACTAAATAAGAGAAATGTCAACTATTCTTATCCACTGTGTGTTTGGATTAGAATTCGACAAAAGCCAATATGGAGAATTTGGGTCCATCTGCAAGGCAGCCTGTTTGGATCCCAGATGGAGGTTTCATGCAGAGAGCATCTCACCTCTAGGTTGATTTAGCAGTCTCAGAAGACTAGCCCCCTGATACTTATGCTAAGTACATCAATGTTTATCATTGACTGAGAGACTTTTGGAAGACTTATAGAGGCAAAGAGAGGGGCAGGATCGGAGGCAAAATGTGGTCTCTGAAAGACAAACAGCAGATCCTGAGAGCTCTAGGCATGTGGAAGTAAATAGTTACCCCAATATGTTCCTTGATCCTCAGTGTCCACATATCCAGAGACTATTAAGAGTGGACTTCTTAGGTGAAATCCTTCTGTCCACAACTGAGCTAAGAGTACATTCTCTTTCTGGCCTGCAATGTCCCCATTACTGTTGTGTAGGCTATCACCTAAATTAATCTGCATAGCTTCCCAGTCAGTGTATTTCTTGCTTTGATAAATGCCTGCTTGGTATCCATAATTGCTTTTTGTATAATAACTGTTCAGTGTGAGACGGTAAAGCTGGCTAAGATTAAGCTCATTTGCCCTCCAAGTCTGGCAAAGATCTACTCACTGTTCCTCCCCCCAGAGTGAACAGGAAAAATGGCGTTTATCCTAAATGCCAACAAAATCATACCCCTTGTCTGAAAACATCTGATTGTGATAGGTATGATTCTAAACATCACACTTTACACTGGGGAGTGAAAGTGTGATCTCCTTAATGGCCGTAAAAATGGATTTCCAGACTCCCTGGGAGGTGTATTGGAATATTCCATAGTTACATAACAAGGCCATTTATGAGCCTCCTAGGCTGTGATATTCAGCCATGATTCACTTATAAACACTTAGAAACTTTTCTCTCTGGACTCCATTCCTGTGGCTTGTACTTTCCTCTCCATCATTATACAGCATCCCTTTCACCTTGCAAGAGTATCCTGCCCTTGAGGCCCTTTTCTTTAATTGGCAGTTCCTCCTGGAACATTTTAAGGAAGGTGCAGACTCCCATATTCCTTCATTTCTATCTGAAATCCCTATCTGACTTTCTTTCTTTACCATTACCCAGGAGCTTTCTCACTCCCCTGATGCCGTTGCCTCTGATTGGTCAATTCCTTCCCAGAAGCTACACTTTTAGGAAAATCAGGCCAGCCATATTTACGCTTCCATTCTACTCTTGAAGTTCTGTACTTCTTTCTCTACCCCACCCCACATTTTTCAGCTTCCTTTTATTAACTGTTGCCTCACCCCATTAGAATAAGCTTCCTGGAGGCAAGTTTTGTATTCTTGCTTCTATTTGTCCTCCCAGGAGTTAGTTCAGTGCTTGGCACGAGGCGGTAAATGCTTAATAAATGCTGTTAACTTGTCTTGACTTAACTTAGAATCACAAGAGTCAGAGGTGACAATTTGTCATCATCTATCCAAGTTCCTCCTTTTGGGGAAGATGGGATGTTGCAAATGGAATCAGAAAGATATGGGTCCAAATGCTTGCCTCTATTGGAGGAGACTAGGATCCAATGTGGTATCCCCACACCCTCTGCAAACCATCTCATCTTCCTCTATGTACACAAAATGCCTGCAAAGCCCCACTAACAACTTATGGTCCAAAAAAAAAAAAAGGAAATAAATGAGAAAAGAGCCATGAGGAGAAGAATGGAAGAGCTGTTCCATATTGAAATCTTGATGGGAGACAGTGAATTACCAAGTCTCTCCAAAGGGCTGTAAACTCATCAAATCCTAGAGAAAAATAAAGTTTAAAAGCTCAGCCCACCAGACCTCTCCTATAAAACATCAAAGGAGCAAAAGAAGCCCAATAAAGTGAACAAAAAACCCACAGGGCAGGCCCAGGATTCTTTGGTGAAGCTGGCAATAAAATGAAAATGATATAAAATTGTCAAGTCCGAGAATCCTACTCCATCCACTAGGAAGGCAAACCTGAGCAGGCCCATAAAGTAAATCCAGGACAGCCTCACCACCGCAATCTTTTTCTGAGAACAGTCTCATCAAACCCATATTTTCTAACACTATAAAAGCCTTAGCATGCCAGGCAAAGAACCCAATACATATGAACTTATCACCAGTAACTTGAATAATGTGATATAAATTTGCTTTTATCTGACATATATGGCTTCAAAAGTGTTTTATGGGTGTGTTGGGAGTCTTTGTGAGCAGGAATTGTGGGGTCTGAAAACATCTTCCAGGGCCCTAGAATTAAGCGAAGCTTGGTATCCAGAGCTAGGGAGTAGCTTTGCTGTTGTCTACCCTGTCCGGCAGCCTCCAAAATATTGGGGAGTTTCTGAGCATCCTGTTTTAAGTATGACACTGACAGGCTGGAGAGTGTCCAGAAGAGGTGCCTAGGATGTCAAAGTTCCCGGAAATACATTATATTCCGCTGGTTAAAGGAACCAGGGATACTTAGCCTGCAGGAAAGGGAAGATAGATCATAGTCGTGAAGTAGTTGAAAGGTTGTCAAAAAGAGGGATTATACTTTTTCTGCTTGGCCCCAGAGGACATAACTAGAAGCAATAGATGTAAGATATAGAAATAGAGATTAAAGCTCTGTAGAAGGAAAAAAAAATTCAAAGGCAGATTGGATTACTTCATGAAGTTATTGATCGTTTCCCTAGAGATAGATAGCCAAGCAAATTGGGAGGAGGAGAATAAGCATTTATATAGCACCTACTACGTGCACTGGGCTAAGTACTTCACAAATATGATCTCATTGAATTAAGTGAATTAATCTCATAGTGTAAGTAGTACAGGGGATGATCTCTGAAGTCACTTGCAGTTCTGAGTTTTTATTGAAATTCTAGAGAACTTAGAGTTCTTTGTAACATATAAGCTTTGGAAAGGAACAAAATATCTAATCCATTGAGAAAGTCTATCTCTTCCCCTAACTATACTGGCTTCTCTGTAGTTTGGTGACCTTTTCTTGCAGACAGCCTTTGGCAGAAGGAAAAGGAAAATGAAGAAGAGGAAGACAAGGAAATCGCTTCCAGAAGTCTCTCCCAGGGAAACAAAGAAATATCCATTTCATAGCCAAGAAGTAGGCTGGGTCTGTGAGTTGGAGCATGGGCAGTCTGTAAGGCATCGGAATGCTACAGCTACAAAAACACTTCTTTGGAGCAGGATTAAGGCATGGGAAGAGATGCCTCTTACAAAGCACAAGAAATCAACATCCTATTGAATCAAAGAAACACCCAAAGGCCCCCAGTTTCAGATTCTTTGTGATGCTCAGATCTGGCATCAAAACATAAATAATAAAATAGATTTCCTTCCTACGGGATAGAAGTAAGGAAGCAGAGGAAGGATACATTGCATGCACTGTTTTATAGTTGTTTAAGCCGTTTTTCTAGGCTGTTTTTCTGGGGACCCATCCACACATGGCCACGTTTTCAGGAACAAAAGACATCAATAAAATTTGTTTTGTTTTGCTTTGTTTCAAGATGGCTCTTCCATGACTCCTGTTCTTCCTCCTTGACCATGCCAAGGGAGAAAAATTACTTTTTAATTCTGGCAAAACATGACAAGAAATTATAAGGAGCACATTTGAAATCTCATATATTCCCAAGCAGAAGAGAGACGGACATGGATGGAGCTGGCCCTTGTCCATACAAGACCAGGACACAGATGAGCTTATATCAGCACCTAGTGGTGAGGGACTGGAAGGAACAAAGAGTTTTCCAGTAACTCCTTTCCAGACTCAGCCCAAATGGCATCTAAGAAGATTGCCTTTGAACTCTTCTCAGACTCATTTTCCCTAAGGGTTGTTGGGGACCAAGGATAGTATATACTGAGGTGGAAAATTTTCCAGTACTTCCACTCCCTCCCTCCCCTGCCAAGATTGCTCTCTCCAATGTTTTGATGAGCCTATGAATCCAGAAGGCCTGATGTTTCTTAATATTCCCTTTGATCTTTTTTTTCTAGCTCCCAGAAATAATTAATTTAAAACCTTTGGGGGTGAAATAATTATGAATTTAATCCAAGAGGAAAACTAAGTCTGAGATGTCTTCAATTAAATGCGTCATATTGTAGCAATGGACCAGACTCAGGGTGGAAATAAGCATGAAATTTTGCAATCTCCCCTGTACAGACAGGCCAGATGAAAATTGCTCTATCTGTTGAAAAGAGTATAAGTTGTTATTAGAATATTGGGGACAGGCCAAGGGTATGGAGAGGGAAACCTTCAAAATAGAAACTCGTGATCACCGTAAAACATCTCTTTTTTGCTAGCATTTGATTCCCATTTCTCCAGTTCTGTAAAATGCCAGTAAGTATTCAGTAGCCATCTTGATTTCTTTTATATTTACACAGTCATGTTATAAT
Source organism: Antechinus flavipes (assembly GCF_016432865.1). Classification (NCBI taxonomy): domain Eukaryota; kingdom Metazoa; phylum Chordata; class Mammalia; order Dasyuromorphia; family Dasyuridae; genus Antechinus; species Antechinus flavipes. The sequence continues at coordinate 4,951,259 of NC_067402.1, forward strand.
CCCTGGCTTACTTAATTTCATGAGTTTATTAGGTGGATCCTCAGAGGAGGATTTATGAACTTACATGGAGAAGAGTCAAAGAATGTGAGAAGCATAGAGGAATAAGGATCTAAATCATTAGGAGTCTCCACATTGATTTTATGATTCACCAGAAATTTTTAAAGATATTTCTCTATACCAGGCACCATATTAAATGTTGTGAACACAAAGATTATAAAAAAATCTCTGCTCCAAGAGCTTACTTCTATAATTTATAGAGTCACTGTTATAATGAAGTAGGTTATAATCTATTCAAAGATAGCCAGGAAAAGAAATATTTCCTTTTACTGGTCAGATTCTATTTGGTCCTTACTAACTCTTCTTGTCCTTTGATTCATCAAACCAATTTCTCATATAAGGATAAAAGAAGTTATATTATTTGTCATGTTTTGCCTGTTGATTTTGTCAAGTTTTTTCTCTAATATATGTCCAGACACAAAATTTCTGCCTCTCAACTTCAAAAGTGATGTCTTTGTGTTCAAACAGAGGAGCTCAATGATCTAATCATTGTCAGTTATGCTAGTTTGAGCAAAACATTTTGGATTTCTGGCCCTTAGTTTCCTATTTTTTAAGAAAGAATTTTAATGGTCTAGCTGAATTGAATTCAATTATATTCAACTGGGGTCACTTTTATGGATTGGATCCCCAAGTTGACCAATGATTTCATGCGCCCTCCTGGTCCACCTTATTAATTGGTGTCATTGGTCACAGAAGGATGGGATAAGTGAGCTGGATCAGCACAATCCTCCTAGCTATCATGAAATCACAACCTCAGGGTGGAAGAGCCTATAGAATCCCAAATCCAACCTTCCACCCAGGAAGCTGCACAAGAATCCTAAGAGCTGTTGATCTTCTCTTTCATCCAACATTTTCAAAAACAAGTGTCTCACATCCCCCAACAGCTCCATGGTGAAGACACCCTGATCGTAACCCAAATTGTCTTGGTATTGACCTGAAATGTACCTCATTGTTACCAACACCACAAGTCCTACTCCTAGATCTAAAGTTAATGAGAGCAAATCCTCTGACCTCTCGATATGACACTTGATGAGAATTCTAAGAATTAATATAATTTCTCCACTCTATTCCTTATGTGCAAGGAATGTCACTAAATGTCCCAAATAATAGTAGCTGAGGTTCTACATTTCACAGGCCTCCTTTTAGTTTCTTTTTGTGCCTATCTTCTCCAGATTATGTATCCTGGTTCCCCCCAACATTCCTCAGGTGACAGTTTCTAGTGTTTTCCCTATCCTTGTTTCCCTCCTTTGAACACAATCCACTTTTCCTTACAATTCTAAGATGAGATACCCAAACCAAGCACAACATTCCAGATACTCAGAGTATTATGGGACTATGTTCCCAGTTTCAATTAAAGGGCCTCAAAGGTCCCAACATCACTCAGTCCATGAACCCATGAACAATAGGCAGGCTGCATTTTTCTGCGCTTTTTTCCAGCATCCTTGTTACAGTGCTGATTCAGGGTAAAATAAGTATAAAATAACTGCCAAGAATTATTTCAAGTAACCTACTTTCACAATTTGGGGTTTCTATCCTCATATCTTGCTGAAAGTCAGATATTAGTTATGTATTTGACTTGATCCTCCAAGTAGGATTTCCACTGGCTCTGTGAAATCTAATGGTATTTGGCTCAGTAATTGTTAAAATAAATAAATAAATAATGCCATTTGTATTGCCACATCAGAGCTCTTTCTCCCAAAATAGTGTCATGTAAAGACTTTAAAAAGCCTGTCTTCTATGGCTTTGCCCAAGTCACTAATGAAAATGGTGAACTAGACAGATACAAGGACAAAAACCCTGTAGATCCCAGTTCCCGGATGATATTGACTCAACATTCCTTGGGTTACGATTCAATCAGCTACAAATCCACACAATAAAACCAAGTCACATCTCTCTGTGAGAGATACAGTGCAATGCCTTGGAAGAAGAAGAGGAGGAGGAGGAAGGAGAAGCTAAAGAATAACAACTATGTAGACAATGACATGTTTCTGAAATCCTTCGAAGCTTGCTAAGTGCTTCACTAATATCTGAGTTGGTAGAATTAATGGGTACAACTAAACTCCAAGTAGATGTCTTGATCACTGAAGCCCTCATCACCATTCTCTTACCTCTGGGCCAATTTTAGGATTTTCTTTACAATTGGATCCCAATTAGTATAAAAAAATGAATCTCATGAAGTGGCTGCATTATTGGAATTGACCCTGCATATTTTTATAGGGCTGGGACCAATAAGCCTATTTGATGTGATTATAACTTAGAAGAGTGTAAATTCAAATCTATGCCCCACTTTAGTGGATTATTCATTTATATTAATTAGGAACAAGTTGTGTTTCTATTATTCAAAGGGCCACATGGTCTATGGTAAACTCCTATAATGTAATTACTGTTTCTGTCCTCACCCGAACGCTCCATATACCTCAATCTCAATTGGTAAAGATTTTTCTATATTCACTTACAATGTTATTCTCCCTAGCATTCTAAGAAATCTGTTTCTTTAACACAAGGTGGACCCATCAATTGCTGTATTCGGCTCATGAATACTAATGGTAAAGATTCACTATGTATCTATGAGATCAAACTCCTTGGTGTTTAGCTTTCAAATTCACTTTCTATATTCCCACATGCTGAGTATTGGCTGGTATAGAAACATCTGAGACCCAAAGAACTCTTTGACACTCTTCCCTGATTTTTCTTCATGAAAATTCTGCCTTACCTTCTTTATCCTGGTTCTTCTGTCTATTTCATACCTAGCCTACTGATTTCAAATTCATCAGGATATTTTCCCTTTGCCCCTAAAGTTCAGTAAGAAGTCTCTTGGTATATTTTCTTGGGAGAATTTCTGTGGAAACATGAATAAGAACCAGTTGGGCTGAGATCTGGGGTGGTTTAGGGCTATTGTTGGTGGAATCTCCACATCAATGAGATGGATGATGAAACTTCTGAGATGCTGCGATATCAGATAATCAATCTATTCGCTTTCCTTGCTAGTTTTTTTAAATGTGCATTTCTTCCCTCATCAGGATATTCAATCAAATGTTTTGAGTATCATAACACAGGATGCCAATAATAACAATAGGTATAACAATAATTAGTACTGATATAGTACTTTAAGATTGTGAAATACTTTGTAAGTATTATCATCTCATTTGATCTTCACAACTCTATGAAGTAGAGGTTATTTTTATCCCCTTTTTACATCTGAGGGCTCCAAAGCCATAGGAAGGTATGTGACTTACTCAAAATGACACAAGTAGTAAGTACCTGAGACAGGATATGAATGAAGGTTTTCCTGACTCCGAATTTAGCAGTTGATCCACCACACCACCAAGTGCCTTAGAGAACCAGATCTTTTTGTAAGGGACTCTATGTCTCCTGCTCAAATAAAATAACTCTGAGTCACAAAAACATCCACAGGCCCAGGATATCTTAGCAAGATGGTTTTTCTGAGTATCACCAATGGGAATGCTATGAAATTTCTAAGAGATAAAGGCTCAAACTTAAAATTTAACAATCAGCTCTTTCAAGCTAGTATGAGCTGACTTCAATCCAGAGCTGGCACCCAAAATATAGATTCTGTAGTATCATCTCCCTCTGTGAGCAAGAGAAAGTTGATCTCAATAACAGTCTGTGTTGTGACACCCTTTCACTTTTACAACATCCTAACTGTGTGATCAAGTCTAATTACCTAAGTTGTTGTTTAGATATTTTTCATAAGTATAAAGTTCATTTTTTTTTAAAAGGAATTCAATGAGAAAAAATTCTATGATTCTCACATTAAGATTCTGTTCGTTTCCAATCATATCCACATATATACAAAAACCTTCCATTTACTGACCTTATCCATTCCATTTCACTCTATGACCTTGTTTTCTGCTTTGTCCCATTCATAAGGGCCCCAGAAGCCCAGGTCTGTTGTTTTATTACATCTCACACCAGTTCAAGATAGCAGAGAAAAACAATTGCACCCCTCTCTTCTTTCTAGTTTACTAAATCACTCCCAGGAGTGAGAGAAAAGTATTTGCTTCCCCAGGTCACCAGGGTCTCCTTGCGCATGTAATGGGTATGATGCATGAACTTCTACAGAAAAAGTAAAGCATGTTAGGCCTGAATCAGTATCTGTACCTTGGTGAGCATGGAACCTGTCATGAAGAAGTAAGTGATTTAGGCACTGGAGACCTATTTGGTGCTAAACAAAAAGAACAAAAAGTCCATGTGTGGCTCAAAAGCATCAAGGTTTGACAAGGAAAACAATCCATGAAAGTTTTTATTGCCCTTCATTCTGAAACTTTTATAATGATCCAATTGTGCTGCAGAAACAGAAAATTGAATTTTTTATGACACTCTCAATAAATACAAGTGTGTCTAACAAGGTATTGATCACAGTAAATGACACATGGATAGTTTAAAATGCTTTCCTTTCACTTCCAAGAGAAGCAATCATGGGGGAAAAAAAAACTCTCCTTTTCTTTTATCAAAGCCTAATATTCCTCAGTGACCACATGGTAGCCCATTCAGATACTTAATATCTTGGCTAGAACATATATCACAGATTTCAGAACAGCATATTCATTTCTGTTGCATGGACATTCCAACCTTCACGTAGTCCTCATTGAACTCACATTAAATCTCACTAGTCTTTTATCTGTTCTGTTTTAATAACAGATAATCACAACAATTAGACAAATATGAATATCTTAACAGTTTCATAATGTCTTGTATAATTGGTCTGAAGGCTAACTCTGTTCCAATTCCAATCTCAATCCCAGTAGTATCTATTGCTCTCAACATAAAGCAAACAATAAATTTCTCAAATTATTTAATCCCCCAACCATCTGTAAGGAAAAAAATTCCATAGGTTTCTCTAACTCAGGGGGAAGGTAAGTATTTCCCTGTTAAAGACTGCTGCATACTAGAGAGTTATGTCAAAATATCTAGTAGAGAGATACATAATTAATATGGAATTTGAACAATATTTTTTTAGATGGAAGGGTAAAGGTTAAACTGGGTAACTAAACAGTTTGTGGCTGAAGAATCCCTTGAGAATCGGCAAACATGGCTGACTTCCTTTGAAGCTAAAACTGAAGTATTCCCAATATGCTGATATCTTTGTAAGCACATAATGCAGAAATTGTTCTCCTGCTCTGCTCACTTTACTCTGCATAAATCCTTATGAGTGTTGCCATGATTCCATCCCTTTCATCATTTCTCATGCTTCAATAGTATTCCATGTTTTTCATATACCACACAATCCAATTTTAGACAAAGCTATTGTAAAATTTGGTTTGCTTGACTATCTATATACATAACAAAGGTTTGGATTTTTTGTTTGTTTGCTTTCCATTGGGGGAGTGAAGAGGGGAAAAGTTTGTTTTGTCATCACAAAAATGTTTTTTTTTTTTGAAAAAAGAAGCCCATGGACGCCTATTAAGCTCAGAATAAGAATACTTAATTCCCAGATGTATAAATAACCAGAGAATTACAGAATATTAGAGTGAGTACAGACCTTAAAGATAATCTCAACACAGCCCTCTTATAAGAGAGAAAGCCAAAATCAAAGGAGGTGGAGTGAGTACTTTGCCCAATGTCATGTAAGTAATAGGTAGCAGGGCTTTGATTTGAACCTAAGATCCTTGAAACTCTAGAAATCATCTATTGCATCCAAGCAATAAAAGCTGGACAATTATCTGGTGGCTCCGATCTAGGTACACGGCCATTCCATGCCAACAGGAACACCAACCCAAGACCTCTGGTGTTCTTGGTTAGCCCAGTCCACCTTCCATGCTGCCCCTCATAAGGCAGGAACTACACTCAGCTCTTGGCTTCAGGAGAAGCCTATTGTATTATCAAAGATATAATTTTGTGCCATTGTAGGGAAGTGTGTGCCCAAACATGTGTCATGTGATGGCAATTGCAAAGCCATCAGTAATGTTTTTTTTTTAATACTTTCCTGGATTTTGGCCAAAGGAACAATTCACTTGGGAATTACTCTGTGAACTGGGTCATTGAGTTAAGCAACCTGTACAGCCACATTTTTTTTCCAATATGATAATCATTTCTCCTTAGGCCTAGAGCCTTTTATGTCAGGAACTAACAAGTTCCTCCTCAGGTAATCTGCCTTGCCAGGTGAAGCCATTGCCACATCCCACTTGCTTACTGATGACAAACTTGTTAACACTCTTTAAATCCTATCTCTTAGGAAGGGACAACCAATTAATTGCACTTACCTGCTGGGACTCTTAAAAAAATACAAACAAATTAGCTATACATTTTCCAGTTGGCACATGCAGTTTCCTGATTTTATTTCTGTAGTTTATGCTGTCAGAGCTCCCCAAAGAACCATCTTTGTTAGGGAAATAAATATACATGATGAAAAAGAATCTTCATAAAGTACAAATTTTTTTATTATTAATACATCCATTGGATTTCAATATGTAGCTCAGGACTTCAAACACAAATCATTTGCATAAGATTCTCCTCACTGATGAAAAGGATAATATAATATGATCTATAAATGGGGGGGGGGGGAGAATTGGCACAAAAGCTTGGGAGAAGAGAATTATTTTTGCTTGCTTCTTAATTGAACAAAAGGCATAATGAAGATTCAAATCCTAGAAGAAAAAGAGAAGAAACTTTGAGAAAGCCTCACAACATGTTCGTAATTTCCCTAGAGATTTCAGAGAAAGTCCCATAAGTTGCAATTGAGGTCTTTCTTGGATGTACTGCAGTATCCAATATCTCTCTCCAAATGGGAAAGTTCATTCACTTTCTGTAATTTCTGGTATATTTTTTACCCATTTAATTTTTCTTATTTCTGTTGGTTCTCTCCTCTACAAAAATGAATTTATTCATAACTCTATTTATGATATTATTTTGTGTGATTGGAATTTGAGGTAAAAAATAAACCATGCCACTGGATATAAACTGTACCTCTTCCCCTTTAAGTGACAATAACAGAAATAGCATCTTGAACTGAAAAATAAATTCCCCAAAACAAGCAATATTTCAGTTAGATGTAATTCTGGCCGGGTACCCCTCTCTGAGGAGAGTAGCCAATAAGCATTTATTAAGCACAGATTATGTGCCAGATAAGTACTGGAAACATTCAACAACAAAAGACAATTCCTACTTTTAAGGAGCTCACAGACAAATGCAATAGACAACATGCAAACATTTCTGTATAAACAAGCTATAGATCAGATAAATTTGAAATAATAAATGAAAGGCACGAAAAATTAAGAGAAAAGGACATTTGTGAAAAGAGTTGTAAAATAAACTCAATGAGAAAGAGTGAAGGGTTGAGAATGACTCCTATGACGAAAGCCTTGATATATGTATCCTCAATAATAACAGGGAAGTTAAGAAGACAGAGGGATTTGGGGTGAAATATAATGAATTCAGTGTTGGACATATTGAATTTAAGATGTCTATGGCATATCTAGTATGAGATGACCAATAGGATTTGCAGGTCAAGGCTGAAGATCATCAAAGAAGTTAGAACTGGATAAGTCAATTTGAGAATCATCAGTATGGAGGTGATAAACTAATTCTAGGAGCTGACCAGTCCCTTAACAAGCTTCCTTCCAGGCAGGAATCTAAGTCTTACTTGGAGAGAGGTGGGCAAGATTCCAGAGACATCTATGAAAGCCTCTCCATGAGTTGCATATGTGGGTGTGATGTCATACAAATAGGTAACACATTCTTCAAATAAATAACCCCTAAATATCACTTGTCTAATTGAAATGATTATCTTTTTTGCATTTTGATTTATTATTTCTTAAAAGGAAAAGGGTGAAGTTTATTTCATGGTCTCCAGCTGCCTATATTTTTCTCTACTCCATACCTAGATTTTTCTGCCAACCAAAAGTAATTCTGCATGGTCTTTGTGTGGAGAGGTTGTGGGGCTGAAGATGCTACTAAGAAAAAGAATCTGAAAATAACATGACAAATTGGGGCTGCAGTCCATGAGATTCCCTGGGTGTTTCTTAAATATGTGTTTGTCTTGGAGAGTAAAGTGACAAAGACAACTATATGCAGTGGGAAGATGTCCCATGAAGGTCTAAAATATGTTCCTATTTCAGGAAATCAATTTTTCATGCAAAATATTTGTCCAGTTAAGCCGAGATTTAATTGTAATATCCAGATCCCAGACAACAGTGAGCAAAATGACAAAATTGAAGAAGACCCTCCCCCATCCTCATGGACATATTTTCAAGTCATCATCAAGCTCATATTTGGAATCAATAGCCAGAAAAGATGTTGAAAATGTGTCTCCTTTCCATACACTCAAACAGATATTAGCAGAATAATTCTCAGGTCCTTTGGAAATCATAGACTCTAAAAGGGGAAGGAAGGAAGGAAGGAAGGAAGGAAGGAAGGAAGGAAGGAAGGAAGGAAGGAAGGAAGGAAGGAAGGAAGGAAGGAAGGAAGGAAGGAAGGAAGGAAGGAAGGAAGGAAGGAAGGAAGGAAGGAAGGAAGGAAGGAGGGAGGGAGGGACGAAAGGAGGGAGGGAAAGAGGGAGGGAGGGAGGAAGGAATTAAAGGAAGAAGCGGGGAAGGGAGGGAGGGCAGGAGGGACAAAAGGAGGAAGGGAGGGAGGGAAGGAAGGAGGGAAGAAAAAGTAAGAAAAAGGAAAGAAAAGAGAAGAAATAAACATTTATTAAATTTCTAAGATATGCTGGGGATTACGCTGGGGATTTATAAATATTATTGCATTTAATCCTCACAACATCTCTGAGATGTAATTACTATTTCCCTATTTTACAGATGAGGAAACTGAGGTTAAGTGACTTGCCTAGGGTCACACAACTAGTAAGTGTCTAAGGCTGGGATTTTAATTCAGGTTCATTGCTCTATCCATTGCTCCAGTTAATTGCCTATAAGAGAGCAGAATTCCTGGTCAACAGGAAAACCTATTTGGGTCCCAACCAAATCCACCCTGGCACTTTTATGAGATGAGCAAGGAGAGATAGCCACATTTTGGATCAAGTATTGGGGAAGAGGGATATAGACAGATGGCACCTCCCCATCTTTAAAACTTCTCCATCTCTACTCTTCACCCCTGACTCATGTGCTAGAAACCTCAAGACTCATACAAGCTGTCTTTCCACAAATTGAAGACTGAGAGAAAGGAAAACATGACCACACTGGAATTTTTCAAGGACTTTTTTCCCCAAATGAGGCTAGGAATTCCTAATCATTAATACACATTAATACACAATAGGAATGCTAATCATTACATCTCAAAGAGAAATCCTGTGGAGAATCCCAGCTACTGCCTCCCTTTGTCCATATTTCCATCACATGCAACAAAGCCTCAGAATTAGTCCCCGACGGGCTCTTCGACTTTGAGAATTGCATCCTCTGTTTCAGGCAAACTCTATCATGTCACACGGAGTGAGCATAGGGTACAGCAGCAAGATTAACACTTTCCTAATTACTTGCCTTAAGTGAGTACAAATGCTATTTAAGTGACTAATTGCAAATATGCTTGGATTTCACTTTTATTATTAAGATGAATAAATTTCCTCATGGAAGACCCTAACTGTCCAATATAAAATATATCCAATGAATGTAAATAGATATCTTCACATTTAAATGCTCGTGATAACAGTAATAAAAAGTACAAATATAAATATATTCATATTAATATGGGCAAAGGTGGGAAATGGCCAGATTTTAAAATAATACACGGTAAATAAACTTTGAACATGTTTGTGCAAAATAGGCTGGGATTTAATGATCTGACAGGCTGTAGAACGAGTTTGCATTTTTCAATGTTGTGTTAGATGAATAGGAAGGGACTTGTGAGGAGAAACCTCTCTAGAATGCTGACAAACCCCAAATCTCTAGAAGTGATAGCACCATGGCCATGGAGGCTGCAAGCCATTGACTGCCCCCATTCATCAAAGATGATCCACTGCAAGTAGATCCCTCAGGTCTATGGGGCAGCATTCACTGTCTCAGTCCCCTTTCTGAAGATCAGAAGGTATATAACCCAAAACATGGGTAAAGCATTTCCCCAATCCTATTTCCCCATATTTCTAACTCTGCACCACTTGACCACTCTCATTTTGTGGACATCAGCCCTGCCCAGGAACGCTGACTCTAGCCCAGAATCCTATTGCTTCTCTGTTTCTCTGATCTCTCAAAGTGATCTACAGGCCTGGTTTCTTGAGCTCCATTTTGGCTAAGACAGGATTGATTATTTTTCTAGATCTCAGATAAGCTTGCTTGCTTCTGCCGCCTGAGCAAAGCCCCCAATGGCAGAGCCAGGATCCCCCAAAGATTGATTTTACCCACTGTATGTGGTATATATCCAAATGGGATCTCAAAGGCATCTTTAACTCAACAAGGACAAAAAGGATTCATTTCCTTTCTGCCTGATACCATACTCCCCCCCAAGGGAGCTTCTCAATTTTGGCACCAAAGCTCTACCTTCTGGATAGTCACCCTGTTTCACAAATACTGAGTCATCCTGGATCTTCCCTTTTCCTCTATTCTATGAGCTGGAGCTGCCATCTTGTTGACATAACCTTCCCCAGCTAACTGAGATCACACTTGCTTCAAGAAGGGAATATTCATGGCTTATTGTCTCAGAGAGGGAGGAGGGAAAGGAGGAAGGGAGAATTAGAATTTGGAACTCAAAACTTTAAATAACAATTTTAATACCAAAAAGAGTAAGATGCAGGGGGATTATGGGGGTTTCCTTCAAGTATAAAAAGGGTCATCCTATGAAGGAGAAGATTAAAGAGTAAGATGCAGGGGGATTATGGGGGTTTCCTTCAAGTATAAAAAGAGTCATCCTATGAAGGAGAAGATTTTTTTTTTGTTCTGTTTAGCTGCAGAAAACAAAACTAAGATAAATAGGTATGTACTGCAGAGAGGCAGTTGTAAACTTGGGATCAAAAAAAAAATTTCCTAACAATGGAAGCTATCCCAAAGTGGCTTCCAATTTTTTTTTTCTTTAGATAAAGGCTTCTTAAGATTTTTTTTTTTCTACTAGATCCCTTTTCACCAGAGAAATTCTTACACAACCTCAAGTACATAAGTATACAAAATCGGTATACAAACCAATCAAACATTTACTCATAATAAGTCATAATTTCACAACTCCAACATTCAGTTTCATAAGCTTAGGTGGGGTCATGACCCATTGTTTAAGATGCTTTGAGTTAGATAACCATTTGTCAGAATGTTAAAAAGGGGAATTTGATCATGTATTGTTGTGCCACAGTCTCCTTGGATTGTTCTACCTCAGTTTTCCTACGTTAGTTCCCCGGAATTATAATATCTTGATTTACTGAGTTAGTATGCAATCCCCCCTTTTTTTTCTGTTCATTAGGGCCAAGATAATTAGGGCTGTACAGATCTGGTCACTCTGACATTCCAAAAAATAAGACTCCAGATGTCCTATCTCAGAGACCTAATTAATATCCTCTACCTCTATCTCTCCAGACTTCCTGTCTCGATCTGGACATCTCCTTAACTCCCAATTAGTAAGACCCCCCAAATCTCATCCCCAATCTGTCCGAACCAAATTTATTGTCTGTCTCTGAAAATTCCACTCTTTGCCTTCCGTCTTTGTTTCTCTTCTCACTGAAGTCCTATAAAAATCCTTGGAGACTCACATTCAATACTGAATACGTTGAGACGTGAGTCCAATCCAGTCAATCAATTAAGCTCTTCAATAAATAAAATATTAAAAACTCTCTAATCTCTATCTTGCCTCAGTTTCTCCAGCATTACAGTAGGGGGTATTAGATAGGGTCCCCTAATTTTGAGATCCCAGCAGAAATCTCAAGTGGATCTTCTCCAAAAAACTTTCACTGTATCCCAAATCCAATTACTATGATGGAAGGAAGTAGATCTTCTTTCTCCTGGGGTAGCATCATATAGAACAAGATAATTTTAAGCCTGGAATGCTCAGATTCCTCAGCCTCCAGGAGAGCAGATACAGTAGCTAGCATGTTATGGCAGGTAACAAGAACAACATCTGACAGCCAACTCACTCTGAAATAAATTGGCTGGGATAGAAAAAGCACTGGATTTGGAACAGAAGAGCTGAGTCTGAATCCTGGATCTGTTGCTATGTGACCTTGTACTAGTCATTTCACATCATTCCGTATATGTTCCCTAGTTTCCTCACTATAAGGTAGTTATTTTAATAACCTCCAAAACTCCATCTAGCTCTAAATCTGTGATACGAAGATAATTTGACATCAAGGGGACCAGAAAGTCCATAAAATGAAACATAGGAACTAAAGGCACACATTTTTTTATCACTTTTACTGGAGGAAGAAGACTTAAATACTTCTCCCTGAGAGTGCTATTATAACAAAATACATATTGATGGATATGAAAGGGCAAAATTACATCTGATATGATCATTGAAGATATGATCAGGAAAGAAGAAACTTCATGTTTCTTAGTGAGCTTTTCATTACATACACACACACAAATATATATAATATATACATATATATTATATATATATGTATGATTTTTCAAAGAATGTTAAAAACAAATTTAAAAATAAAGCTAACCCTGTATTTTTAAAGTACAAAAAAGGTATAATCCTGTGTTCCTCTATTTTCAGACAGGATCAATGGCTCCTCATGACTAGGACTTAAGTAAAGTAGTCATACAAAGTCCTCAGCTTTAGTCTATCTTCCAGAATCATCGAGGTCTAGTGACAAGCCAACTGAGGAGAATTGGAATGAGGAAACAAGGAGAGAGAGAAGAAAGAAAAAAGGGAGATAAGGGGAAAAGCTTCAGGGTGTGGTAAAAAGAAAAAAGCTCTCTGTGGAGCGAAGGCAGGAGGCAGAAAGAGATGCAGTGAAAACTAAAGGCGGGGTGCAGTTGGTAGGAAGAAGGAAGGAAGCAAAAATCAGAAAAAAGAACAAGACAAATAATTCCAAGCCTAATCTCACAGCCAAAGAACTGGGGTCAACTCTAAGGCTTCTATGGGCCAATCCTTAATATAGAGACTGGGCTCTCCAAGGCCGATCCACTTAGGGGCCCCTGGCTCTGGACTGAGAATGAGGGCTTTTCCAGGATGATTAACATCCAAAGCTAGACCCTGGGGTGTTTCTAAATTAACCCAATTACACCTATTTGTAAAAATGTCATTTCCGCTCTGAGACAATAGTGACCAGCAGTTACTCAATGTACTCTTTAGCAGCCAAAGAATTACCTCTGGAGAAAAGGAGCCCAAATGGTGCTAAGCAGGGTCTTCATCATCCTTTAAAGACCATGAGGACCCCGTTTTCTCTGTTGTCCCAGTGGGCGATGTTTCACAAAATGGCGATGGAAAATACATCAGGGAAAGGAAGGTTGGCTACTAACAAAACAAAAACCCAAATTCCTCTTCATTGCTCCAATCATTTTCTATTTAATGATTTTTCTTCTGGAGATGTCCTCAGAGCCTCAGGTCCCATACTAATGCTCCTTTGATCTATGATTTCAGGTTTGTTGATGTGGTAAATAAATAAATGCGTGGGTCTTAAGTTTATATAATGGGGGAATTATCCATCATTCAGACAGTTCACATAATGAGAGACTCATACATGTATGCATATATGAAATATATATATACACACACACACACGTGTGTGTGTGTGTGTGTGTGTGTACCTTTGGAAACAATCCAATGGAACTCTATGTTTTCATTCCCTCTAATTTTGTTAATTACAAAGACACAATCTCGAAGCTGGGACATACCACACTGGATCTGGGCCCTGCATCTTTGTTAAGGGCACAGCGACCTTCAACATTGAAGAAGATGTGGGATGAAAGTGGATCCCTCAGAAGCACAGTCACTTCAGGGAAAAAATAATCAGTGACAAAAAGGAGAATCTACATTTACAATATCTCAGCAAAAGGGTTTACATTTGTAATTTTTTGAAAGTTTTTCAGGAGGCTCTGCAAAGCTGTCAAGGCTGCTTCCACATTGTTTCACTGTGTGTGATTAATATTTTTTGGCAGCTCCTTGCCCTCAGTCAGTTGCTCTGAGACAGAGGCTCTGGTTGACACATTTAGCTCGGGCACAGCACTGTTTTACAACCAATTTCTAAAGCCCTAGAAAAATCAAGCTGAAAATGGAAACACTAACAAGACACCTAAAGGGACACTCATGTGGCCAGTGGGCCCCAAATCTGCATCACCAAACATGGGAAGTTTGGTTTCAACTTCAAGATGACAGTCATATAATTACATATCTGCAGTGGAAGGCTGCATTTTTCAAAATACAAGTCCAAATTTTCAGAGGGCTTCTCTTCAAATATTTAATATGACTTTCTTGGGTAGAACCAACAGTATCAAATGGCAAAAGCCAAATCTGTACCCAGACTGAAGGTCAAAGTGAAGGGGGATTTACATGTTCATGAGAGTGTGCCTCATGTTTGCTTGGGAGGAGAGAGATCTTGGAATTCACCAAGTTTCCAGCCCAAGATAAAGACTATGAAGAAAAAGGAAGGAAGGAAGGAAGGAAGGAAGGAAGGAAGGAAGGAAGGAAGGAAGGAAGGAAGGAAGGAAGGAAGGAAGGAAGGAAGGAAGGAAGGAAGGAAGGAAGGAAGGAAGGAAGAAGGAAGGAAGGAAGGAAGGAAGGAAGGAAGGAAGGAAGGAAGGAAGGAAGGAAGGAAGGAAGGAAAAGGAAGGAAGGAAGGAAGGAAGGAAATATTTTTTTACAAAAGGTGAAAAAAGCAGAACCATCCAAAGAATAATTGTGAATAACCAAGCTACTCTAAGTATTACAAATACTTAAATTGACTACAAAAGATCCATGATAGAAGATGCTATCCAACCCCAGAATAAAAAAAAACTGATAACTAAGAGTATAGATAGTATGATTTTGCATATATTTATAAATCTGTCAAATGGCGGCCTTCTCTACTAAGAAGTGAGGATGGAAGGAGACAGTTCAGAATGTACAATGTGACCAAAAATATTTTTAAAGCAAGTTAAAATGGACTTGTCAGAGCTAGAGGAGCAGTATTGTCATAGAAACAGCCTTGCTGATAAATGTAAAAATGTTCCCAGTCCAGTGTTTCTTGTTTTTTTTTTTTCTTTAATCTAACCAGTTCAGTCCACAGAGGCAAAGAGAAGCCTGGGGGGGATATGGACCTGGTTTTCGTCTCTTAGCAGACTAGTGTTAGATAGTGCAGCACTCACAAAGTTATATAGAACTCTGTAAAATGAAACATTTGGAGGAAATCCAGTACAATTCCACAAGCCCTTGTAACGCCTCCAGTATTCTTCAGATCTGAAGTATTATGATCCCAGGAAGAGAACAGTCTGAAGATCACAAGGATGGAGATAACAAGGGAGGGAGCCTCTCCAAACTAGAACTAAATGTTCATATCATCTGCCTTGTGACAAGTTATAGTGAGAGCTGAATTAATCACTCTGGAGAAGCTGAAGCAACCTATGAGTGATTATGAAGCCCTAGAGGTCCTATCAGGTGACCTCTCCTTCCTCTGCTATATCTTGACATCCAATGATCCCATAAAAAGCAGCAGCACAAACAAAAACAGTATCTCACCATCGCTATAACTATTTGGTACCTCCAGGTTTGCAGACCATTTCCCCCACAACAGTCACCGTGAAGCAGGCAGGGCAAACATAACAGTAACGTCTCTTCCCTCATCACATGGTCTCTACATCAGGGATGCTTGTATTCAATCCATGAGGGACATCTATCTGGTCCAGACTACTCACAGACCAAAAATCAAAAAATAAAACACCACATTAATGAAACATATCTAGAAAAAATGAGGTAAGATTTTTCTCATGAAGTAACAGAAAACACGGATACTTGTCCCCATAGAGTTGGTGGAGGGAGAACAAGGGAAAATGCTCCATCCAAATCCAAAAATGGTGGGAGAAGTTCCAACCTGTGGGGTGCTGCTTCTAGCCAGATAATGGGCCCATGATGTGTCCAATCAATCTCCGAAGCCATGGCTCCCAGCTAGCCCCAGCTGCTACCCCTGCTCAAGATGGAAGTCATCTTTCAGTCATCTCATCAGTCACTATCAATTTTTGGGGGGGAGGGGGCAAGACAATTGGGGTTAAGTGACTTGCCCAAGATCATACAGCTAGTAAGTGTCACGTGCCTGAGGCTGGACTTGAACTCAGGTCCTCCTGACTCCAGGGTCAGTGCTCTGGCACCCAGCTGCCCTGGTCACCATCAGTCTTAAACCTCTTGATACTTCAGGCTTCCATCAGGGAAGATTTACCTTGCTGGTCCTGCTTCAAGTAAGTGTTCCTAAGTGTTTTCTTAGCTTTAGAGTCCCACCCAAAGCTGAATATTTCTGGATGTAGAGCCATTGAAGGTGGGTAGATGGAAAACAGTGTTAAAGCTTTGTTAATGTTTGTTTTTTCTGGGTCAGACTAAGTCACATACTTCTGAGCTTTGCCTAATGAGTGCCAGAGGAGTAAGGCTTCTGGGAAGAGATCCAAGACACAGAGGGAAGAAACTTGATGAAGGATAAGTGGGCGAGGGTCAGTGAAAAGGTGACTTCTTTTCTCACTGAATATACTACCAACCACCTGGCCAGAGAGAGGAAATAGAAGAGTTTGGATAACAGTGCATAAGCCTGGCAGAGAAGCAGAATGTGCTAGTGATAGGGCCCTTAGTTTTCCAAATATTTTCTGAAGTGTTCTCATTCTCTCTCTCTCTCTCTCTCTCTCTCTCTCTCTCTCTCTCTCTCTCTCTCTCTCTCTCTCTCTCTCTCTCTCTCTCCCCTGTCTCTCTCTGTGTTTCTGTTTTTCTTTCTCCCCCTGCCTTTCTTTTGGTCTCTGTCTGCCTCTCTCTGTGTCTCTCTCTTTGTCTGTCTCTCTCTATGTGTGTATGTGTGTTTGTCTCTCTGTGTGTATTTCTCTCTGTCGTCTCTGTCTCTAACTGTATGTGTGTGTTTCTCTGTCTCTCTCTCTGTCTCTGTCTCTGTCTGTCTCTCTGTCTCTCTCTGTATGTGTATGTGTATGTGTATTTCTCTGTCTGTGTGTGTTTCTCTCTCTCTGTCTCTCTGTCTCTCATCCTTCAAAAAGTGGAAGAGCCATCAAAGAGAAATCCCACCATTTGCAGCTAATTTTCACTGAGAGGGGAACACCACTTGCAGTAACAGATTCACCCCAAAGTACCCCTTCTACTCTCACACTCTGCCCTTGTAATTCATGCCTACATATGGAAGCTGTTGTGATCCCTTTGACCAGTTCCACCTCTATATTTCCAGCCTTTGAATAGGTCACAAAGTCATAAGTTCTAATGACAAAGAGGTGATGATTCCCTTTGGCCAGGTATGACCCTCTAGGTTCTTGGAGACTTGGATTCCCCCATATTTACGCAAAGGATTTGCCTCTGGGCAGGTACCAAAAGACACCCATCACTCCCCACCCAAGTCTTACCAAGTGCTTACAAGATGTTCTCCCTGAAGACAAAACTGACTTTCTATCTCAGACTGACATGGATAAAAGACCCAAATATCAAACTGAGTCAAGTCAAACAGCATTTATTAAGTATCTATCATATGCCAGGCTCTGTCTCAAGTGCAGAGAATACAAAGAAAGGCAAATACAGTGCCTGAAGTATCATGGAAGAGAGGTTTTGCTTAAAAACCTCCAGGAAGTGGGAACCCCTTCCTTCCCAAGGCAGTCATTGGCACATTTGAACAGCTGTGACCGTTGGGAAGCTTTCCCTCATACAAAGCCCAAATATGTCTCTGCAACTTTTACACACTGCAAGTAGTTCTGAATTCTGGTGCCAAGAAGAGTCAATCTGATCCTTTTCTGGGAAAAATGTTCTTTGAACAATTGAATGCGACTAATCAGCAAACTGACAAGCGTTTATTAAACTCCTATTATGAGCGAGGCACTGAGATGTTCCCCTGACTCATCTTCAGCTTAATACCCTGACCTGGTTTTGGGATGCACTCAGTTCTGGGCATTTTCTCTGTCCATCCCCCTTCTTGGAAAGCTCAATCTTTCTTCATCTTTAGCTACTGAATTCCTTTAAGTCCCAACGAAAATCCCATCTTCTGCAGGAAGCCTTCCCCAGTCCCTCTTAATTCTGGTGCCTTCTCGATGTTAACTATCTCTGATTTATCCTGTACAGAACATGTTTTACATATTTGTTTGTTTATATTATGATCTCCTTGAGGGCAGAAACCGGTTTTTGGTCTCTTCTTGAATCCCCAGTGCTTAGGGAATTGTCTAGTACATGGTCAATATATAAAAATATTTATTGACTGACTGACTGATTGTCCCTACCCCCCACCCATTATAAATACCCTGATTCTGGATTATCTGGTGTGGGATTCTGTGTGGCTATAGTAACTGACCCATAGTTATGATAACCCCAAAACATGTGATCCTGAAATCTGCCGAACTCATTGCATAGTTAGTAATATTTGTAAAGCCTTAAATAAAACATTATGTTGCATTTTAGCCATTAGTAATGACTGTGCCCATCTTTTAATCCTACAGAAGCCCATATACCCTTGTCTTCTCTTTCTAGGGTCTCAATTTCTCTCTAGATTGCAAATGCAGAATCTACTGAACCCCTCTAGCAGCACCTCAAAATCATGTAAAACAAAATGTTTCTTAATCTAACTGACACTTGACAAAATGCCTCTAGATTTCTCTATAACCTATTTCCCACCATAATGATCCATCAAAAAGCCAACCAAAATGGTACTGTCAAAAGATTTAATCTCCTTTTTGAAAAAAAAATTTAAGTCACATTAAATAATGTCTAAGTTAAAGAGTGAATTATAGAATCAATAACTGATTATCTTAAATGTAATGACAATCCTCATAAAACATATAAAAATTTATGAGCTGCAACCAAAGAAATGCTCTGAGTCAAATTCATATTTACTAAACACTTATTATATTGCTGAAACTTATATTAGCAAGGGAAAAAAATAAAGATTTGAATTTGGACTTAACAAAATTATAAAATGAACAAGTTAATAAACAAAAGTGAGCACAAAGGAGAAAATTAAAATTAAATAAATCATATACAAGTAAAAGAAAAAGTAAACTGATATAGATATCAAGTTATCTGTGAAAAGAAACATATGCAATATAATTAAAACTTAGCAAATTTATTTATCTTATTATTATGCTGACCTCAACATAAAATCAAGCCTCCTCTCTAACATATACTGACTGTGTCCCCTTTGGCCAGTTATTATAACTATAAGTCACAGGAAAGATGCTGACCAGGATTGATAAAAGGAATTGTTTTTCCTCAGAAGTTCCTCGTACCAATGAAATCACAACTCCAGTGCCTTTCCATATTTATATACACACACACATGTGTATGTGTGTGTGTGTGTGAGTGAGTGAGTGTGTGTCTGTGTGTGTGTGTAAATGAAAAAGAAAAATCCAATCAGAACTGAAGAAGGGAAGATCTCAAAAGATGCCCACAGAGGGAGAGAGAGAGAGAGAAACTCTAAGGCGCTATTATGCACATCTGGCTAGCAGCAAAAGTGAATCTATTTGGGAAATACATGAATATTTACTAAAATCTATTTCCTCAAATGGGCAAAACAGGAAAGAGAGGCGCTCAATAAACTCATTTTAGAAGAAGCAACTAAATAGATCACAAATGTGGTGCCACATAAAAAGTCACTGGGATGAAGTAACAAGTGAAATTTATCAGACTCCAAGAAGAGCTGAGTTTTGTATTCATAAATTATTTACAAAAGTAGAGAAATATTTAACTCTTTTTTTTGCATTAAGTATATCTGGTTCTTGATTCCCAGCTTAGAAAACATATGACAGAGAACTATGGGGTGCTATCCCTAATGAATATTGAAACAGAAGTATGAATAAGATATTACTAAATAACATCATTATAATCTTATGCATAGCTAGCATTTATATTGTCCCTTAAGTTTTGCAAAACTACTTTAGAAATATTATTTAATTTTAGCAAACATTTCAAATCAAATATTTATTGTGATCTAGAAAGATAATAAGAACATTATAATGATTTGGTGTCAGGAAACAATCATAAGCACAAAGAAGGTTTTTGACAAATATAAAACATTCATAATAACTACTAGAAGCTTAAAATAAAAATCATAAAAATTATTTGAAACTAAGAGCTAACATTAGATAGAAACATTAAAGGCATTTCTATTAACTTTTTAAAAACTATCCTTTCTATTCTCACCATAACTATTTGATACAACTTCAGGAATGTAGTTCTGTGGATAAAGTAAGAAAAAGAAATTATGGCCATAAGGATTGGCAAAAAAAAAATCTAAAATGTGCTCCTCTCTAATTTTTGATTATATATTTTAAAAATTAAAAAGATTCAATGACAACAACTTTAACAAGACAGTAAGACTTTAAAATAAGCCCAAGAAGGTGAGTTGAGTGTTTATGTGTTACTGATAGAAACAAAGAGAAATTAAAAGAGAATTACCACGTACATGACCAAAAACAACAACAACAACAAACAAGCAAATGTTTTGGCATTGATTTATCAAGATATTCATAAAAAACTATATGAAGACAACTATTAAACTATCCCAACAGTAATAAAGGAAGAAATAAATAACTAATACATATGTTAGCTAGTCTTATATCCCATGGTTGCACCAATGGAGCAAATGCTAATTCTAGACCAATAAATTCAATATGTAAATCAAAATATCAATATACTACTTAATGGAACTAGAAAAGTCATTAACCAATTTTACTTAGAATGTATAAGAACATAAAGATAGAAAACTCAAAATACAAAGAGAATAGTAAAAACCATTTAGGAATAAAAACAAAAAAGTAATCAATGAAACAAAATATTTAACTGAGTGTCATAACTAAAGCTGTAAAATGCTATTTTAAAATGTTCCAAAAACTAGAGAAGAGATTTCTTTCTCAAATTGTGATAATTAAATAAAAATTTGCTCCTCTCTCCTCAATGGTGGACATGGCATAACTATCATATACTCCAAATGATCAAAGATAATTTTTAAATGAAAAAAGAGAACATTTAATGACATCAATTTTTGGGATGAAAAGATTGTTCTCTATTAAACAAGTAATAGAAATTATAAGATATGAAATAGACACGATTTAATAGAAGAAAGAGACTGTACAACAAATCACAATGTGTACAATTTAATTAGGTAAAATTATTTTGAGTGAATATATGTGTATATATATATCTACTTCTTAAGTCTAAATTTTACAAAAGTGATAGCTTTCTCAATTAATAAATGATTGACAAATAGAAATAGGCAGTACTTGAAGAAATGAATATAAATTATCTGTTTACACCTGAAATTTTTCAAAATTACTAATATTCTTAGAAATGCAAATTCAAACAACTCTTGAATGTAACCTTACGATCATGTGATTGTACAGAAAGCTATGGGCAAACAGGTGTATTAGTATGCTATTAGTGGAGTTGGAAATTGAGATTTGCTTGGAATAAACAGGAACTGAATAAAACTGTCTCTAGACTGTTTTTCTCATTGAATCCAATATTTAAATGTAAGACAATGCTCTCTGTGGAAAACTTTAGCCTGGATTAGAACAATTGCAGGATGGTTAAATAAACCATGATCTAGTCACATCTCTTGGGCCAGGTGAATCCCAGAAATGCATATGACTCAGAAGTTAGCAGAGTTGGAAAGTGGCCAAGTTAGAACTCAAACCAAGATCATCAATACCCAATTCTGTGTAGCTATTATACAAGCTACCCCTAAATTCATAACCCACATTTCACATATTTTTCAAGAGGGTAACAAAATGACACTATGCTAGAATGCATGAAATTTCACTCAAAATGGTGCTTAGTAACAAAAAGCTTCAGTGGGGAGACACTAACATAAAAAGAAAACCCATACTAAAACTTTGAGGGAGGTAGGGACTAATGATGTGTGAAAATTTAATAGGCTTCAATATGCCTTCTGTGCGGCATTCCATTTGTTCTGTGGGTAATGTGAATAAGGGTTATTAGCAATAATAACGGTTTTGCTAGCTGATAAATTTGCAGCTTAAGCAACCTCCAGCATGTAGGTTAATAATATTTCAAAAATATTACACAAAAGGGAATGCAATAGGCAAGTTAAAAAAAAACACACACAAGAGAACTGAACTCTTACCAAATAGTATGACAGCCGAAGTCTTGCTCTCATCATGTGTCAGCTTAATAGGTGGTGAAGAGTCTAACCCGAACTGAAAATTTTATGACATTTCACTCATTCAATCAGGCATTGTTCCATGGAGATGATCCAAGAGCTTAACAATTTCTGCTTTCCTGTTAAAGATCATATCAGAAAGGGCAACAAAAATATTTCCCAAGCCAGGTCAGTTGCTAAGTAAAAAGTGTATTTTCCCCACTTAGAATAGATTCTTACTCTTCTGTATTGAACAAAAATATAGATACTTGGGTCCAAGTGTTCAAACTGATTACATATCTCCTAACAATTGAATTTGCATTGACCTCTCAATTTATACAAAGCATTCATTTAATAAGGAATCTGCAAAACGTTCAAGAAAGTGATAGAAAGGCTAGCCATCTCACCTACAGCATGGACAAAGTAAACCTGTTCCTTGGCCAATGCAACTGCAGCTCTCAAGAATTTTTGGAGTTTACTAATTTTTCATTGGACATGGTCCAATACCTGCTTTTCCCATCTCTCTAGTGTTGTGTAACATTGGAAAATTGGTAGAAAGTTTACTACTCTTCAAGTGCACCAAGTATGGCTAGCTAACAAGATAAAAATGGTTAATCATAATGGTATCATAAAGGCTAAAAGTAACAGAAGTGAAGATTAGAAATGGATCTAGGATATTGAACCTTATTCAAAATGTACTGCAAAGATAAATGTGTATGTGAGGGGAGATTGCATATGCTACTATGAATCTATATTCTCACCAATGTGCGTATTTCTCTTACTAGAGCAAATAGTAGGCCATTAAATCTTTTCATATTATTTCCCTATCTTATAATTCCTCTATTTGATGTGATGTAGTCTGTCTTTTATATTTTTGAGACTACATCACCTTTATTCTCATGACATTATTCTTTTTCAATCACTGCAATTTTTCAAATACAATCCAACCTTTTGTCTGCTCTTATTCATGACTGGACCCAGGTCATTGTCCAATTTCAAGTTCTGATCCTAGCTAAATATAATGATGGAACAGTTCCATGATTTGTCTATTTATTGTCCATCTATGTCCATCTATTTATAAGTTTGGTCAAGAAACACTCTATCACTTGTTTCTTCCTGTGTGGATAGTTAGACCAACTTTTTAAAGCAATTACAAATGTCATTAAAAGACTTGACAATGTTTTAAGATTGTATACGGTCAATACAGTGTCTCTTGAAAAGAGAGATTTCCATGATAATTGTGAAAATATGTATAGAAGAAGTGCACATGATTAACATATGTTGGATTACTTGCTGTCTAAAGGAGGGTAGAAGGAAAGGAGGGAGGAAAAATTTGGAACACAAGGTTTTGCAAGGATGAATGTCGAAAACTATGCATGTAATTGAAAACAAAAAGCTAAAAAGAAAAAAGAAAGGAGAGCATTTAAAGGACTCCATTCCCTGTAGGAAATCTCCCCCACAAACAAGTGCCTCAGGGCAAATTTGAATGCCAAAAATAAATAAGAGGTGGGGCAAAACAATGGTCATCTTGGAACAATGGGAGAAGATCCAAAGAAAGATCCCAAG
Source organism: Antechinus flavipes (assembly GCF_016432865.1). NCBI lineage: Eukaryota > Metazoa > Chordata > Mammalia > Dasyuromorphia > Dasyuridae > Antechinus > Antechinus flavipes. The sequence goes on from NC_067402.1 coordinate 4,975,014, forward strand.
ATGGAGTTTTGGTCCAAGTGAAGAGTAGCTCCACTGAAATAGCAAGCAGTTAGCTCTGGGGATATCTGAAGTAACTCAGCCCCAGTCACATGAATTTTCACTTTCTGAACAGTGTACTTGGCAATATATTTTCTTCCCATTTTGTATTTAAGTTTAAACTGAATAAATAAAAAAATTTATCTTTTTATCATGTATGTAAGATACTTGTCAGAAGAGAACCTTGAAGATATATACCTCTAATGAATCGAATATTTTGAATTTCTTTATATATAAAAAACAAGTTTTTTTTTTAAATCAGGATCTTGTACTCTCTATGCCCCTAAATCATTTGTGTGACTGTCATGTCACGATCTTCCCTGGAATATCACCCCACCATCCCAAATAAACTGATTCCTTTGGAAGGGGAAAGCAGAAGAAGAAAATGATCATTTATTAATTATTTACTATTTACTAGTCACTAGACTAAGCACTTTTAAAAGATTATCTCACTTTTGTTTTTAGTATCCCAAGCTCCTATCATAGTGAATCAAATCAAAGGTTCTTAATAATTAATTGATTTAAAGGTTCTTTATAATCTTAATGATTGACTTATTTATGTGTCAGCTTGTTCACTTCTCATATTTTCATTAAGGTTCCCCTAGATAATGTGCAGATTAATCGCTAAGATGTTATCAGGATGAGTAAATAGACAATTCTTTGGTAGTTATTGATATTTTCTTGATTAGCTTTTTCTATAACAATAAGGTCTATATTTTCCCCTCTTGCCTTCCTTCTTTCAAAAAATTTTACCACCAGTTATGATTTTGAAATTATATCAACTCCAGAAGCAAGTCCCTCTGTATAATTTATTTAATCCATCTGATTTCTCCAACTTTTTTTTTCTTTAAATGTTTCTAGTACCTCATATGCATGTTGGGTACTGTGATTTTATATCTTAAATATGAAGCTCCACTCTCATTAATAAAGAAAAATGTTTTCCATGGAAATATTAATAGGTCTTTCCCCATTTTTGTTAGTTTTCTTTTGGTTTCCTTTGTAAAGTCAGATTTTCTATTATGGATCAAAATCAGAAGACCTGGGTCTATCAGCCCTGACCTTCATTCTTTTTGTGAATATGAGCAAGTATCATGTTATCTCTGTGAAATTCAATTTTCTTATCTGTGCAAAGGAGCTGAACAATTCTTGTACTACCCAAACTCTAAGTCCAATAAAAGTTGAGGCTTACATGAATGTGAGCTACCATTTAGGACACCACCGCCATCCATATGGGCACTTCCTCCACTTGGATTATCATGTGGCCATTGCTTCTGTCACAGGAAACATTTCACAAAATGCTTTATGGTTTACTTTTAAGACCTTGTTCCCATGGGTCATCTTCGTAATTATGGAGGTCCCTTTATAAGAGGGCAGGTTGATTATTATGTTTTACTTAACTAGGACATAAACTGTTCCCAGTATGTTTTTTGGGCTCATAAAATAAAATAACCCAAAAGAATATTTTCTATAATTGTGTACAAAAGGATTTTCCAGGTGATAAGCAGAGCCTTCTACTCTCCAGGGGTTTCTTTGAAGAGGAGATAGGCTAGGCTTTCAGAAATGACTCCATGCTTCTTCTTACACACACATGCACACACAGAGAGAGTTATTAATATTTCAGACTCAGTTCTCTTTCAATCTTTCCTCAAGGGTTCAGAATCCCTAGAGAGTCTGGTGTTTCCACCCTCTCCAAAAGCTAACAGGGAAATGGCATTGGAATTATTGCTAGGATAATTTAATGGTCCGATGATATGCAATAAATGCCTTAAGTCAAAAGCCTCCCACAGGCTATAAGTCAGGTCATTCCCTTCCATTTAGGCAAAGTGACAAATACTTGAAACTTTGTAAGCTAAAGCTGAATTCTGTCTGATTTGTGGATCTGTAAAATTATAACCAAGGGAAGAAAGCACCATCTAAAATGATATGTTGATAACCTGAAGGAACCTTAATGGCCATTAAGGCAACCCCACTCATTTGCAGAAAGTTAGATATAGCATTGGTCCTCAGCGAAAGAGGTAAAAATAGTTCCCTGGCTTAATGCTTTCCAAATTAATGTATTTTTCCCCAAACCAAGCAATCAAATGTATTAAAATATCTATGTATGTTTCTGTATCCCCAGTCCATGTTTAATAAATGCTAATTTCATAGAGTTGAACTATTCTTTCCTAACATGAGGCCTTTACACCTCAACTATAACTGATATCAGTGAAATTGTCTTCAAAGGTAAACACAGAGAGACAAAATAGAAAGTTGGAAGCAAATCAGCTTCTGAAATGGAATAAATTTTAACCAAAAATATGTCACACTGTAATTTGTGCTGTAATAATGAGAAGCAACAGAGTGTGCTGGGGAAAATCCAAACTTTTATCCTGGAGTAGAGAAAAGCCCTAGTTTCCAGTTCTGCTTCTGACAATAACTAGTGACATGACCATGGGTAAGAATGTTAAAACTTCTCAGTCTTTATTTCCTCATTTATAAAATGGGGGGAGATAATACCCGTGGCCCCTGCCTTCCAGGGTTCCTGTGAGGATCACACTGAACAATGGATAGACAGAGATTTAGTCCGACCCCACTCCTGGAGAGGTTGTAGAATGCACGGGGGAAGGATCATGGGGTGCAGATGCAGCTGGGACCTTCCAGGTCATGGAATCCCAGCACCTAGACAGGTAACAGGCCATCCAGCCCCACCCAATTTCATAACTTTATAATGACATTTTATTGAAGGAAGAAATGTGGCGTCCATATTTTGAGGGGAAGGGGTAGAAATAAGGGGTAGTCTCAGCAGATACAATATATGAGATTGTAGATCGTCTCTTGTTTCCTAGGAACACAACTCAAGAAAAGATATTAAGAAAAAATGAATTTCCATACATAAAACTTGATATTCCTAAGAAACTGTCAAGAAATGCCCATGGCGTAGAAATCTACTCATTGCCAATAAAAGTAAACAAAGAGCAAATATAATCATCCCCAAAAGGGCTTGGCCCTGATTCAAACCCAAAGTGATTAGAAACTGGTCCAACCTCACCTGTCACTCACACCTGTAATGAGAATACTTGTCCAAAATGAGCAGGGAGCTCTCCATCAGATTGTTCCTACCGAGACTCAGGGAAAGCCAGGCCCTTCCTCCCAGCAGCCCCCAGCCTGGAGCCTCAGTGCGCAGCCCAAACAAAGGGAGACACAGTTTGCATTTGCCAACCCTCCGAAAGTAGGCACCTGCCAGGCCAAATGAGATGGCAGCAGGCGGTTTCAGGGCCTCCGAGAGGTGCCCCAGCCTTTGCCCTAAGGAAACGAGAGCCCCCTGGCATCTGGCTATCATTAAAACAGGGCTGGAGGCAGCTCTCTCCCAGGTGTTCATTTAATCAGGGTTTCACTCCCTGCTGGTTCTATTAACACCCTCTCACCCCAGCCAACCTAAATCTGCTGCCCGAACAGCCTTTCTTCCCCAACTGGAAATATCGGTTCTATGGAAGCCAGGTCCACATGACAATAGTATTTGATAGAATGTCAACCGGTCAATAAGCATTTATTAAACACCAAGTGCTGACACTGAAAGAGCCCTCAGGAGCTCCCAGTCCCAGGGAGCTCCCACTTTATTATGGGAGACACAGACGTAGCTAAAGGCTTTCAGGGCAGCTTTGATCTATATGATAAGCAGTATGGGGACTAGGGAATAAGTAAAATGTCCAGCTCCCCTCTGACACCCACTGGCTGGGCCCACCAGGCAAAGCCAAGCCACAGCTGCCCAGGGAGGGAAAGGGAACACTGACCGAGTGTCCCATCCCAGGAAAATCAGAGACCGGATGCCTCCCCTCAAAAAGCTGAACGAGGAGCCCAATGATTAGCCACTTTTGAATTGCCTATAGTATCATGTGCCATGGCCTGTGCTGGTCACTTTGGATGGAAAGCTGAGGAGATGATCCCTGCCTAACTGGCTCCTCCTGAACAGTTTAACCCACAAGAGGAGAACATCTCAAAGTGAGTCAGTGCCCTTGCCCTGCCCACCCACCTGCACTTCCCCTGGGAATCCTAGAGGCTCAGAACCCTGGATTTGGGACCATTCCTTCATCAGGATAGAAGGAAAACTCTTCAAAGAATAGTTTGCTGCTCTGGTTCCACTAATATTTCAACCAATGGATTCAACAGAATGGACTGAGCAGAAAGAAAGGAGAAGAATTATAAGCTGATGTTGACACAGCACGCAGATCTCTCCCACATCCCTAGTCTCATGACTCTCTAGGCAGGGGCTGAGCTCAATCTTAAAGAGCATCAGGGGCAAGGCAAGTCATTTTAAGGAAGTTTGTTGGAAGAAATGTATGTGTTTGTATATTTGTGTGTATGTACATATACATATGTGTGTATATAGAGATAGATATAAATAAATAGATGCATATATCTAAATATGTAGATAGATATAGATATATATTATGATATAGATGTAGATATAGATTTAGATATCTCCAATTATAACTGAAGTTTCCTCTAAGGAAGATCTGTGCTTTACCTGAAATGGAACCACCAGCCATTGGGGATCAATGCTATGTCTGGTGGGAATTTAATTTAACCAGCATGAATTAGCCTCTCAGACTGACTTTGGGCTAATTATTTAATCTCTCTATTCCTCTATTTCCTCATCTGTAAATTTGGGCAATATTAACCTTGAGTAGTGTAGTTTGGGAATAGATCATGATTTTATTGGTACAAGCAACTCCCAGGTAGGAAAATTCTCTCTTTGATTCGGGCCAGTTCTTGGCAATTTAGCATCTTAAAGAGTTATCTAGAACACTAAAGGGGCAAGTCTTGGCCCTGGTCAGGTAGACAGGAAGTGTCAGAGATGAACCTGAACCCAATCATTAGCGCTTTCTCTGCCATATCATTATGCCTTTTATATATCAATATCCAGGCATTACAGCTACATAAAATGGAAATAGCTTCGCTCCCTGGCGGTCTTCAAGCACAGCTGAATTACCATTTGTTCAAAATAGGGTGGAAAGGATTTTTATTAAAATCTGAGTTGAAGTAGAGGCTTTGGGCTTCTCTACCAACCCTAAGATTTTAGGTTTCTCTCTATTGGAGCCATGTCACATGCCATGGGAGAAGGTCTAATTTCCGAAGCTTCTCTCAGGCAAACACAAGGTCTGGTAGGTTTTCCCTGACTGGAAAGACTCTGGGGTGATGCTGGGGACACTATTGGCTGTCCTTGGACCAGTCTGACTAAGTCCAGAGGTGATCACTACTAGTTAGCATGGCTGCTACCAGGGGAGGTGAAAGTCTTCAACTGCAGTCCCCCAGAAACAGAGAAAATATAAAAGCATTCCCCGTGTTAAGTGACCCTTTTCTGTTTCTTCAATGACAATGGTAGGCAGAGGAAGGGGGAGAGGATTCTATACACTTGACCTGCTGGTTCTCTAAATATGAACTGTTTGATAATCAGTTAGTTACCAGATGATTGATGGAACTCAATCCAATCTTCGATGACATTTTCATTATAATAGAAACTAGAAGAAACCTTTCTTTAGTTATTCCATGTTGAATAAGACCCACACTGCTTTCCACGGTCCCATCATAATGAAATTCCTGCATTACAGCCCCTCTGCTCAGTATATGTTAATCAGTAACAGATCAATGACCTCGGTGAATCAGCAGCAGACATTGCCAATAACAATCGACAAGATAGGAATATGAATTACAAGATAAAAAGTTGAATTAAAAAAATAGTCCATACAGGTCTTCAACCTATTCTTCAATTATTTCCATAATATGCTAAGTCGAAGCTGTGAGGTAGAAATGATTGTTGAATGTGAAATTGTACATGTTCCGCCATTTTTGTTTCCTCCTTTATTTTTGAAACTTTAGGAACAGTATCCCAGGGACCTTCTGGGTAACTATGGATGGCTATACTTCCTGGGGTGTCGTTATACACAGTCAGAAAAGGTCATTTTCTTTAATCTAGTTAAATTTTAGATTTTCTTAGCAATGGAAAGGAATGCTACTTTATGGAACTTAAATTTCCATTAAGGAGATAGTCATAACCATTTTGCCATTATCAGCCCCCTTTCTTTGTCACTGTTCCATCATCAATACTGAGGTTCAAGGCCCTGGTGTCATTGACTACAAGTTTAGGTTAAAAGAATCAAGGCCATAAACAAATGAAATTGAATGCAATACAGAGAAGCCAGAGAGTGCCTAAGGTCCAATAGAACTTTGGCTAAGCTGCAGCACAGGACCTGGACTATTTTCACATAAATGCTTTGCATATGCTGCCAAGATGGTGAGAAGGAAAAAAGAGACCATCTTTATCCCAAATAGGGAATCAAAGATGTGGAAACAAAGTGCCCATTAATGAAGCAATGGCTAACTCAGCTATGGTGAAGGAAATCAATGGAATATAATTGGTCAGGAAGAAAGAGCTAAAAAGTAGAATTCAGAGTAACCTAGGAAGACAATCCTGTGAACAGGTGCAAAGTGAAGGAAGCCAAAGGAGGACAACAGAGATTGAAACTACAGCAATATAAATGGACAACCCACTAAGGAAATAGTAGGCTGACAAATATGGACAGCTCCTGTTTGTTCTCAGCTCAGGATCAGCTCCTTCCTCCTCCTCCCAATAAAAGGTTTTGGAGATAAGATAGGGAGGATTTCTGAGAATAAAGTTCTATAGAGGAGGTCAGCCCGAGAAGAGCTGATCACAGGAACAGAGGATTGTAGAATGACTGATCAAGATCTAGAATGGTCTCAGAAACCAGCTGGTACAACTCCTTCATTTCATGGGAGAACAAAGACCATCTCATATTGACAATCTCAAGATCATATAGAAACTAAATGGCAGGTCTTGTTACACATCTTGTAACTCCAGACGCAGTTACATTGCACTGCATGGCTTCTCGGGATAAGATGGATAGGCAGACTTAGTCAACCTAGACTAAGAAAGAACAAGTCTAACTTGAAAACGACAGAGCTATTGATGGGCTTTGGAGAGAAAAGGGTCAATTTATCTGGGGGGGATAAGAAAAGGTTCTCATTTGGGCAGGCTTTCTCAAGAATAGTAAGTAAACTCAATTAGATTTGATTTACCATCCTCCAAACTTCCTCCAAACTTAAAAAAATTTGAGATCTGTGATGTTACTCCCTCATTAAAGCTGTTCACAATCAGGATGCAAGAAACAGATTAGGTTTAAGTCCTCCTGAAAAGGCAATATGGCAGTGCTCTGCATCAAAGTCCCCAAGTCCCTCCTCTTCTCATTCACTCTCTCTTCTGCCCTTCTCAGTATGTATCGCTCTCTTCCCTCTTCATTTTTCTATCTGTGTATGTGCATCTTTCTCTGTGTCCCTCCCTCTGTTTTGTCTTCATGTTTCTGTCTGTCTCTGTCTCCCTCTATCTCAGTGTCTCTGTCTCTCTCTCCTCTTGTCTCTTTTTCTATCTCTGTCTGTCTGTCTCTGTCTCTGTGTGTGTGTCTCTTTTTTCTCTGTCTCTTCTCTCTCTCTCTCTCTCTCTCTCTCTCTCTCTCTCTCTCTCTCTCTCTCTTTCTTTCTCTCTCTCTCTTTCTCCCCACACTTTCTTGTTCCACTAAGAATGTCCTTGAAGTCTTTATACCATTAATATTGAATCTCTTTCATTCTGATACATTCAACTTACAAACCAGTATATTCCTTACTCCCCAAGTCACAGTGCATATGATTTCTGCCACCCTCTAAACTATGATCACATCAAGAATAGGGATTAAGTATGTAGGTATGTATCTATATGTTTTAATTTTCATAGACTCGATGCCTAGTACAGAGTAGGCGACTAATAGATGTTTCCTGAATCGATTGAGCTAAATTTTTTAATTTTCAAAAATTAGAAACATGGGCTGATGAAATTCACTTGATAGTCATTGATATGCTCACAGAGTAGAGATTTCAGAGTAGATTTTTATCTACCCAGATGCACTCTTGTTTTCTCCCATTATTGAAAGAAAATATTTCATTAAAAGCTGTCTAATTATATTTTCATATAAATCATTCAAAAAAAATTCAGAATGTTTTTCATGATCTACTTTAAAATGATTTTATCCCGGGTGACACAAATACTCACAGTTGCATATCTCCAACCAAGAACATATCTAGAATCAATGTGAAGGCTCATCAATTACTGAGACAATAAGCTCGGACTCACGCTCTCAGGACTTTGTGTCAATGGTGAAGAATCTCTAATGTGACCCTCCACTGGGCTTCTTGACACTGCACTAAAAACTAATGGTCCAGGGAGGCTGCAGTGAATGGGTGATGACTAATCACTAATAATGAAGTGGTTCTCTATGTCCTCAGTGACCACACCTGGCCTCCCCAACCACCCTGACTGCTGCTCCCTAGAGCTCTGTGTGGGAGCCAGGGAGAGCAGCACTATTTTGTTCTCTGGTCCCATTCTGGTACCCACAGCTTTCCGGCTGCCAAAGCTCCTTCTCCGCTGTTCTTATGCTACTGAAGCAGCCATAAGTTCTTTTAACCGAGTTCCCCTTAGCTGGTTGGTTTTAGAAACAGGACACAGTTGGTGGTCTGAAAATATCAAATATCCATATGGGTCTTTGGCTTGCACACTCACACTGCTTTCTGGAGGATGGGCGTCCTCTCCCCTGTGTCGGTGCCTCTTCCCTTTTCTCATAGGCACCATGTCTGGCATTCTATATCCACCCTCTAGCTGTGTTCTCTTTTGAGGGGGTATGGATCTCACTCATGAGGTGCCACGATATCCTAGGGCTTCAGGCAATCAGCACCATGTCATCCCCGAGTAGGTACTCACGGGACACTGCACAGTCTGGGGTGGATCCCTTTGCAGCCTGAATTCTACGCTGACTCGCCTCCTTATCTTTTCAGTTTATGAATATTTGACTTGTGTTTTGAGATGACAGAATAGTTATTGCTAGTCTAATATAATAGACTTCCAATAGTCACCAAGAAATTCTAGTTCTTCAGAGATATTTCTTTTCAGTAGAATGACAAGTAGAATTAGATGATTATATTATGTGGCATACTTATATATTATGAATGTATATATATATGTCAAAGTTAATACTGAGCTGACATATGACAATAACAGCAATTTCAGATATCACATACTAGGAAAAGAGACCATGGGCTATGGAGAACCGTAGTTAGAAGGTAGGGAGATAGAACAGACATTGTTTTATTTTCCGTATGTGTGTGCATGTATATTTAGATTTGTTATCTAAATATACATGTACATATACATACAGATACATACATTAATTTATGCACACACACATATTTTAAAGAGGGATCATGATTGAACAGAGATGAAATTTCTCTTAACATGGAAAAACAGAGAGAGAGGAGAGAGGGAGGGAGGGAAAGGAAAAGAGCAAGGGAATGGGGCAGGCTTGTGGAGGCACGTTAAGTCAAGGACTATCCATTTGCAGGTTCCTTTTTATTTTTGCCCACTGCATGATCCATCCCTTTGTAGCAAACCTCTGCAATGATTCGCTTTACCTGGAGACAAAACCCATTCTAAGAGTACATGTAACTAAGAAACAGAAATTGAAGTGAAGGGAGCCAGTTCACAGAGGAATGATGTGTCCTGGAGCACAAAAAAGTAGGAGAGAGTAAGTTCACTAAGTCTCACCTAATAACCATCAAAGAAAACACAAATTTCTGTCCAGGCTTATTATGGCTTCTTAAGTGAGCCAGCAAGATCCTGATCATGTTCCGTTCAGGAGATCAGTGCCAAGCATTTACAATCAGAGGCTCCAAAATTGCTGGGCTTCCCCAGTTAGGAAAGGTTCTCATGTCCTGTGAGCCTTCAGTTGCTCCTTCTGACTGGGAAAACCATGCTTCCCACCAGCCACCTTTGTGATAAAGGACTCTATTCAACCTTTGCTTTTGTTTTGTTTTTTGTTTTTTACAAAATATGGCTTATTCACAATTACACACCATGCTGTAATTAGGAGTTCCATACATTGTCAAAGCACTATAAAGCTCGGGCAGTGTGGGACTACTCAGAAGGGAGCAGGAAAAAGCTGTGCTTTGTCTATTAACCCAGGATGTTTGACAAGAGCTGAGGTCAACTGAAGTCAACTTTTCTTATCTACTGGCAACTGCAAAGTAGGGACTGTCACCTGATCTCTTCTTCTCAGTCATTATCCTGGCCGAAGGAGAGAATTCTAAGAAAGGAGGAAGCGTCCTGAGTCCTGGATACCCTCTATGTCTCTGGAGCACATTTCACCATCACCTACCTGCCAGTGACAGGAAAAAAATGGAGACGACTAATTTTATTTTTGGATTTCCTAAGCCGTTTTTTAGTTGCATATGATAATGCTTTCTACTTTCATGATACTATGTTCCTTAAGAAGACTTAAATATTGGCTTTAAAACAACTTTAACTTTCTAGTTATTGGCAATTAAGTTGTCTAAATATATTTGAAATTAGAAAAAAGGGAAATATCTTGAATAGCTAAACTAAAAATACCCTCCTCTTTTGTCAAACTCCAGAATATTTTCTATAAGAGATGCTCAGAAACTTCCAGCAAATGCTTGAGAACTTAAATCTGTCACCTTTGTTCTTCCCTTCCTTGTCAAACACTGATTACGTCAACCAGAGACTTTTATTACATGGAAGCTATTTCTTAATAAGTGAAAGGAAGCACCTTTCTGCCAGTGTACCCACCACAGAAAATCCTGAAAAGTCAATCACTAGATGTTCCCTGTCCAGGTATCAAGAACATTAAAATTGGCAACAGAAGTTGCTAGGAATAAACCAAATTTCCCCATCACTCTCTGTTGACCAATGAAGACTCCAAGATGAGACTGTGCAAAAAAAATTCAAAGAACAGGAACAGTTTGGAACTGGCTCATCTGACATTTACTACCCAGTGTTGAGTCACAGTTCTAGCACTCTGGACCTGCAGATTTTTCCAACTGCATCATGGCAGTTGGGGCCAGCATCAGGCTTCTAGAGATCCAGCCAGGAACAAGCCCACAATGGTAATGTTCTCACTCAAATCCAGGTCAATAACTTAAGGAGCTCATATCAGCTTGGTAGCTCTCAGAATGTCTTAAGTTGGACCAGTTTAAGAGCACTAAAAGAATGCAGGTCCCCAGTCTAAGTTGTCCCTGAAATCCTGGAATAAAACTCCAGAGGACACAAAATATAATGAAACATGACGTAGTCATCTTCTCCAGAAGTGTGCAGGTCCTGCCCTAACTTATAATACCTTAAGGAGGATACTGATGGGAGGGAATGAGATGGCTGTACCAAGAATTGGCTTTGTTCATAACTGAAAAAAACTTGAAATGTAACTCAACAAGAAATACTTCTTAAATGTCAAAGAGCAAAACAATCCCTTCCTTCCATGAGTTTACAATCTTTGAAATCCAGTAATTAGATAATCACTGAACACATTGTGGCATATGAACATAATGTAACATACAGTAACGCTACTAAACCTTAGAAATGACAGATATACAAGCTTTACTCCAAAGCAGAGAAGAGAAAATATATCCTTCTCCAATTATTGGAAAAGGGAAGGAATATTCTTATGAAACTGTGTATATCTTCAGACTTAGTTGATATGTTGGCTAATTGTACATGACTATTTTTCCTCTTTTGTATTCTTTATTACAAAATACAGTTCTATAAAGTGAGGGGAATGATATATTTGGAAATTAAGATTATATGACAAAAAATATCAGTAATATAAAATAAATGACAAGTCTCTAGAAAGTGTGACTACCTGTAAGTCACAGGAATGCAGTTCAATAATAACATGAACATCGATCCCCTGCATGTGGCGACATCTTGGCTCCTTTTCCATTTTTTTTCTTTTAGAATGTTTTCTAAACTTAGCATTTGCTAAATCCCCCTTTCCTTATCAAGAACTTGTGCTACAACATGACAAATATGGAAATATGGCTGCACATATTTAACCCATATCAGATTATTTGCTGCTTGGGGAGGAAAAGATAAGGGAGGGAGAGAGAAAAATTGGAAACACAAAGTCTTACAAAAACAAATGCTAAAAATTATTTTTACATGTATTTGAAAAGATAAAACACTATTGAAAATTTGAAAAGAAAAGGAACTTGTGCTAGAAGTTGGATTGTCCCTGCCCTCGAGGGCCATACACTTTACCAGGAAGACATATTGCACATATAAGTTTCTCTAAAATGAATAGAAGAATATTTTGGGGAGTGTATAGGATGCTGTCAGTTGGAGGATCAGGAAAGTGGTGATTTATCAAAGGAAACAAGATTTAGATGAGTTTGGGAATAAAGAGAATAATATCAGAATAAGCTACACATTAGCCTTGGCTAGTGGCTAATATCAATAGGGAGAGCACTGGCATTTCATCAGTACAGGAAACTCCTGGGGGAGGATGTTCATTTAATTAATGCAAGTCAACACTTCTGCAAACTTGCCTAGCGGTACACAATAATAAATAAGAATAACAACAGGTAAGTTAACTTCTGGTAAATGAAATACCCATGGCCAAACAGCCAATACATGAAAAAGCAGAACCAGAATCCATGTATTCCTTGCTTCCTATTCTAATGATTGCCATTCTTCTAATGTCCTAACATAGTCATATTAAATACAAGATCTAGGGAGTGGGAAGGTCACAGAAAAAAAATGTAGAAAGACACTTGGAAGCAATTAGGACATTGGGTAGGATTTAGTTAAACTTCTTTTAAATTTAACTAGCTCTAAGTGGTGGTTCATGGTTTCCTGTTAGAAGAGATTTTTAGTTCTCATTTGCAGTGCAGAATGTTTGTTTCTGATGATGGTTACTAAGTTTAGAATATGTTTCAAAAGAAAATAAAATGGAGGAGTAGAAATGCTGCCAGATTCTAGAGCTGGGCGTTGGTATTTTCACAAGGCAGTCCTGAGAATAACAGTAAATCATGTTCTTCCACAAGGCTATCATTACCATTGCACCCTTGGGAGCCAGGATTGTTCAGCCTGTAGCCAACTCCTACATGGCCAGCCTCGGGATGGGAGCAACTGAGTGCCTATGTAATATGTCTCCAGGCTGTGTCTGTCTATCTCTGGGGGGTTCTGTCTTTCTGTGTGTCTCTCTGTTTCTCTGTCTCTCTCTATCTCTGCTTCTTCTCTCTGTTCCTGCTTCTGTCTGTTCATTTGTCTGCCTGTCTCTGTTTCTGTCTCTCCCTTTTTGTCTCTCTCTGTTTTTCTATCTCTGCCTCTGTCTTTCGTCTCTGTCTCTCTGTCTGTCTCTCTCTCTGTCTCTGATTTTCTCTATATGTGTGTCTCTGTCGCTGTCTCATATTTTATGTCTTTGCTCTCTGTCTCTGTCTTTGTCTCTCTTTCTGTCTCTGCCTTTTGTCTCTCTCTCTCTCTTTCTCTCTCTCTTGTCCCTCTCCCTCCCCCTGACAGGAGCCCCAGAATTAAGCATCATATATGCAAGAAAGTGTGGGTGGGGACACAACCCCTTTCTTTATTCTACAGCTCCAAGGCCTCAACCCATTATCCTTGGAAAGTCTTTAATTCTGATGTCCTCCAACAGTTTCCACAATGTATGTGTATTTACTGCTGAGTTAAGGGGACTGAGATCAGACCAAAGAAAAGATTCTCTCAGCAGGGTTCGGGGAAACAGAAGAGTCACCGTTGTTATGGAGAGTTAAGGAGGCTTTCTTCACAAAGGAGAATTTAATGATGAGACTTTTATCTTGTCAAGTAGTTTGCCAAAGGGTGTCCCATTTCTCCAGCTACACTTACAAAATTACTGTTCATTTGTAAAGGGCTCTCTTCTAAAACATTATCATTTTTAACATTATTATTATTCTCCATTTTAGGGTTCCAATCAGAATTGAAATTTGGAGTAAGGAGGATAATATCATCTTAAAAGCTAAAATATGTTAATCCTCTCTCATTCTCCTCATTAGTCTTCTGGCCCCATCTTTCTGCCCCACTTGGAGCCATCCCAGTATCAGAGATGCTAACAGTAAAGTTCAGATCTGAACATGTCATCCCACTGCTCACCAAGCTTCAGAGCCTTTCTAGGGTTCTCACTCTCTCCAACCCACTCTGATTCTCAGTACCTCGTTATTTTCTCTATAAAATCTACATTTTTCTTTTTAAAAATACTTTTAAGAAGTATAATTACAATCCCCATACTTAAAATATTTTATATGTGAACTTTTCAATTTATTACCTGCTCTTTGTGACTATGTGAGTTATTTTTATAAAGATGGATATATTTCAGAGCTACAGTTTGTAGTACCTCAGTTTTCCCTTCTTTTGGTCATCGAGGCAAGAGCAGAGCATAAAATGATAATAAAGGAGGCTTGTGAGAAATAAAGGAAGGAAGAAAGAAAGGAGTATTTTACATTTTGCTGAGAGGTAAATGGGGAAAGCATCCCCAATTTTTTTCTGTTTCCAGAAAAGAGAATGGGCCATTCTAGAACTTGTCCACAGACTGTAATAAATGAACAAGGTCATTCACATTCCTCCTCCAGAAAGGTTTCTTAGCTTCCCTGCCCAGATATAAGGAACCTTTCCTGGGGGACACCAGAAGCCAAGGCAGCTGTACGTCACTTTTACTTTGGGCTCCCAGGGTCAGATGCCATGGTACCATGGGTCAAGCAACTGAGCGAGTCAGAGCCCTGAGTTCTAATTTGGCTTTGGTGCATTCATCCCAGCTCTGCGCCTCAGACTGATCCTCTGCTGGGGGTGAGGGGAGATAAGCATTAATATAGTGCCTACCTCATGCCAGGCCGTGCTATGGGCCTTTTACAAATATTATCTTGTTTAAGCTTCATGGCGTCCTGGGAGGTACATGCTATCATTATTCTCATCTTACAGTTGAACTGAAGCAAACAGAGGTTAAGTGACCTGTGGCCAAACAGCTACTAAGTGTCTGTGATCAAATTTGAACTCAGGACCTCCTGACTCCAGGCCCAGTACTCTCTCAGTCCAACACCTGGTGCCTTTGATACTGAAGGTGCCCAGAAAAATGTGCCCTAAAGACCACACACACACACACACACACACACACACACACACACACACCCTATTTTATGTCCTAATCTTAAAGTTTTCCCAGGAGAAGTTACAACCCATGCTCACATGGACCACTTAAAGAACCAGTTGCTACTTTGGTCTTTCCCACATAATTAACACAACTTTAAAGTGCTGATGTCTTCCTTTCTGGCCCATCTATTTCTGTGTGTTCTACATTTTATCTGGTATAACCTTATACCAGCTTTCAATATTTTTGCCTTTTTAAAAATTAACTGACCCTCAAATTCCAATATTGATCTCAGCTTTACTCTAATCAATACTAATCTCTCAGATAAATTAGTCTTTACACTGACCACAACAAAAGTCATTACATGCATATTAGTCAGTTGCTAGAACATATGTTTCATTAGCATAAAAGATGATAAACATGTATTTTCCATTCTGTAATATCTGAAGCATCTGCCCCCATACTTGTAAGGTTTTGTGTGAAAGAGCATTTATGGTTTCTCAATTTTCTGACTTCATTTCTAACCTTTTAAAAGGGAGTTAGCAGGTATTTAAGGCAATTTTAAAATAACACATCGAATTTCTCATACACATGATTGTCCAATCTATAAAACCAGCCCACAATTACAAAGTAGAGTGCACTTGCAGCCAGGGAGCTAGATGTGGACCGGTGTTGAGGTGGGAGAGCTCCCTGGCCCATCACATCAATCAGGGTTTGTCTGTGAAAAGTAATTGGTTTGTTTGGTCTGGAGGAGGGAATAAATGGAGTGAATGACAAGAGGTGAAGAGAGAAGAGGAAGGAAGGAGAAGGCCGTGTGTAGTTGACAGCCCCACTCAAGCAGCTTGTGAACAAGCTCCCATCTGGGGTCCCATTGCCACCTGTCTTGGGTAAATACTTGCTCCCACCAGCTCTGTCTCATACACGTGGATTTCTCTTCTAAAGAAGATTGTCTCCCAGCATTCCCAGATGCTCTCATCGTTCTCTCCTCACATCCTCATGTCGAGCCCTTCCAAATGTTCTCTCAGGTTTGCTCCAGTGGCAGGTGATTGAGGAGAGTTAGTATTCAAGCTCAACGTCCTCGGACCTTCCCTGCTCTTTGGAATGATGGGATGTAGAGAGAAAGGGAAGCTTTGGTTCTCAAATCTCCCCATCACCTGCTTTCCTCAGCAGACTTCCTCCCATCCCCTGATATCTTTAGTGACTTCTTTCCCCAAGTCTTTTCTTTTCTTACTGACCCAGTTCAGGTTCATTGAATCCAAGACAGTAAAATAAACTCCCCAAGTCTAGGGGTAGACTCCCTCATTCTCATCCAGTCCAATTCCATATCTGCTCCTCACCCCCATCCACTGTGCCCTCTGAAAATCCTTCTCTATAATTAATAGGCTTCCTTTTTTCTTAGACCTTCCCTGTTCTTGTCCTATTGTAAAAGTACTTAGCAAGACCCAACTTCTCTGGGATGACAAACATCCTGGGCCTTCCTCTCCAGTACTGGGTATATCTTGTTCCATCTCTCCTGACCCTCCTGGTCTTATTGGGGGAGCTGAGATACTTTTTGCTATCTATTTCCACCTCCAGGCTCTCCTTCCATTGATATCACTCAGAAATCTTTCCTTTTTTAAGATTTTCTCTACCCAAATCAGATCCTGGAGGCAATTTTTTTTTACTCACCCTCCAAGACATTCCCCTCTTTTCTCAATTAATTTAATGCCTGGTTCAGTTTCCCTCTCCATACCAATGCCTTTCTTCAAACTTGAGCACTTCAAAATACCTACTGATTTTCTCCTCCAAGGCCAGGTCATGGTTTCCCAATTTCTCGACACACCCAACTCCCATCATCTGTTATTCCACTTCATCCCAGGAACACCCAAGGATGTTCATTTCCTTGATCTTGCTGTTTTGCTGCCACTTTGGAAAGCTTTCAAACCCATTATTCTGATCACAATCCTTCTTTGTGCTATGTTCCCCTACTCTTTACTGCTTAAAAACCTATTCTTGACCTCCAAGATGACCTTCAGTGTTTCTACCTTCCAATAAGTAGCTAATCGTGTATCCCTGCTACGTCTTCCCTCTCCCTTTCCAAATTTTGACCCCTTGGCAAATCTGTTGAACTCTATGCTCTAAAACCCTTTCTACTTCCTGTTGTCACTTGTACCTGATCAATTCCAGTCCTGGATTATTCTCAGCATCAGCTGTAGAGGGCTGAAACTATTGGGTCAATGCACTGAGGTCAGGACTGCCGAGTGCTTCAGGCTAACTACTGATTGGACGATACCCTATGGGCTTGGAAAATGGTCCTTTCCACTATCCTTACTGGCTCAATGATTGGTGTATAGAGGATTGTAGGAAGGACTAGGGGGTGGAGTCAGTCGAGCCAGGGACACACTCTCTGCATTAGACAGGGAGAAGGTGCTTGTGGAGATTCTCTTCCATCTCCTTCACTTCTGTCCCTAAAGACCAAGAATAAAGATGGACTTTTGCTTATCCTGACTCCAGCTGATTCTGGGGTGTCCTGGGAGCTAGCATGGTCATTACAATCAGCCTCCTTGGCTTTTACTCACGGCTCTCTCTGGTGGCTGGTTTTATAGATTGGACAACAATAGTCTCTCTACATCCCATCATTCCTGATGTCTTGGAGGGTGAGTAAAAGAAAAATTGTTCTGGCTAAACAGAACAAAGCAAAACTAGATGATGTGATGAAGCCCACAGATCAGATCTGCCACAGACTTGTTATCTAAGCTCCAATGCCCCCTGCAGCAAAGTATTCATTCTGTTCCTCCCTAATCCAGCCTCTAGTCCATTTATCACAGAGGCTTCCTCCTTCGTTCCTGAAGCATCCCCCAAATCTTTCTCCCCAGCCCTCTTGACTGAAGCTATTCTCTCTCTTTTCCTAGTCATTCAGTAGTACTAAAGAGAGTCTAGAACCAGTTGTACCTTTTCTTCAAGAAGGAAGGAAAAATGCCTCTTCACTTCCCAGCTCTCATTCTGACTCCAGTCCTGAGACAGGCGCCCAGTGTAGCATCTGCATCCTCTCTGCCAATTAGGAGTCTCGTGAAAAATGCCACAGACATGACTAGAAACTCTTGCTCCACAAAGAACTGATTTCTGAGATTTATTCCTGAATACTCCTGGTCCTGAGTTTGACACAGACTATCCCAATGTCCAAAAAAAGAAATAATCATGTTATCTTTGTGGAAGGGTTATCCTGTCAGATGACGTCCTCCAACTCTAGGTTAAGGAAATGTGGTCACTGTACATAGGCGGGATCTGTAGACTTACTCTAAGGACACATTGGGGTAGGAATTCCCTGATACCTTCTCCTCACCCTCCTCCTCTCTCTGGGTCCTCTCTAGATGACTCTCTTCATCATGAGATCATTGAAACTGGCCTCAATCATGTCGTTGCAAAGAGTCATGTCCATCAGAATTGGTCATCATATAATATTGTTGTTGCCATGTGCAATGATCTCCTGGTTCATAAAACAATAATATTCCATAACACTCATATACCACAATTTATTCAACCATTCTCCAGCGATGAGCATCCTCTAAGTTTGCAGTTCCTTGCCACTACAAACAGGGCTGCCACAAACATTTTTGCACATGTAGGTCCCTTTCCCTCCTTTAAGATCTTTTTGGTATATAAGCCCAGTAAAGACACTTCTGGATCAAAGGGTATGCACAGTTTGGTAATTTTTTGAGCATAGTTCTGGGTGATATCTTGAATACCTTATTATCCAGTGGCCAGATAAGAAATGTTTTGTCTCAAACTCTCCCTTTGAAACTCTTCATATCAACCATGCTCTGGGTCTGTTACTTCAATCCCCATTTGTAACTGAAAGTTGGGTCCCCAAAGGGTGCTTCTATTATGCCTTCAAGGCCTGCTTCTTTGTAAGTCCACATTTGTAAGGGGGCAGATTGCTGTTTCTTTTAGGCCTCCCGGGTACCTCTCCAATTGGCATTCGGGACATCCCAGTATCATCAAAGGCTGGTTCAACACAGATCAAGCTCTGAATAACCATTTGTTTAGAGTTGATCTAGCCCCATCATAGCAGCTTTCAGATCATTACAAGCCATCTGAAAAAGTAGACTCTTGCATCAGATTTGTTATTATTTTTTATTATATTTTAATAATTTAATTTAATAATTTGAATAATTTAATAATAATAATCATAGGGAAATCTCCATTAAAATTCACAAGCAAACAATTTGGGATTTTTTCCTTTGAGGAAAACATTATAAAAACTGATTTTTTAAAGTACATTTAGAATATGATGGTGGCTAACCACAATCAGTCAAGAAAATTGAAAACATAAATTATGGAGGTTATGAAGGAAGAAAATTCCAAGAGTGTCTCCAAAACTACAATAGTCCTTAAAATATGAATGTGTGAAACAGAAACTAATAATGAATTAAAGAGAATGTGAATATAAGCATAGCCTTTGGGTTAGAAAAACAGAGCAAAAATAAAGAACTATCACATCAAAATGAAAAACCTTTGAATATTATAATAGTTTCAGAATGGAAAACAAGCTTCCTATTTAAAGATTGCTTGGGTAAATTCAGCCTTCAAGTTTCATGGACAGGGAGTTAGGAAATGACTCGCCAGGTGCCGGGAAACAGAAGATAGTGTTTACTGGATCTCAGTAGGGAGGGAAAGAAGGAGAAAGAACACTGGAAATAGGAAGATAATGGAGGGTTTTGAATGCCACAGGGTTTTTTTCTCTGAAGGTGATAGGGAGCTATTGAAATTTATAAAATTAAAGAAGGTGAGTCTTGTTTGAAGCTGTCATGTAGTCATGGTTGACTCTTTATGACCACAGCAGCCATGCTGTCCATGGAGTTTTTTGGCAAAGATACAGAAATGGCCAACAGAGTTATGTGACTTGGAAAGAGTCACACAGCTAGTGTCTTCCTGACTTCAGGCCCAGTGTTCTATCCACTGTAGTGCTAGCTGGCTGCCCCCAATGTTTGAAATAGCCAGATCTAAACTTTAGGGAGATCACTGAGTGGAGAATGGACGAGAGCAGGAAGATGAGTGAGTGTCTAAGCATGGAAATGTGTCTCCAGCAGAGAGGCACAAGAGATCCTGCATGTACAGTGCTCTGCAAACTGTGAAGGGCTATAGAAATAACCCCTGTTGTTCATATTAGATTGTCTAACCCATGAACGTTCATCTCGGGTGTGGCTCAGTTCTCATGTTCTCTAGTTTACAATTCAAACCAAGAAAGGCTCTCCTCTAGTGCCTCAGACCTCCAGAACATCCCCCAACCTCAGTCCACACACTCACACAAAAATGAGAATGGGTCCAATTGGCCCCTCAAAAACAAGCTTAATTATTCATTCTGATCCTCACTGGCTTATTCTCAGCCAAGCAGGAAGCCTCTTGATTGGAGTTTCATCCAAATGGCTCTGAAACCATTTGGCTACCCAACTCCCTTCCCTCTGCCCAAAGAGAAGGAAAAAAGGGCACGTGCACACATTAAAATTGAGTTTTCTATTGCTCCAGAAACAATCGTCCAACACTCAGAATATACAAAATGCAATGCCTTTCACTAAAGGAGGGTGGTCCAAAAGCCACAGGAAGACTTGGCGTCCTCTTCATTAGTTAGCAGGAAGTTGTAAGCACTCATCTCTTTTCTTCTCTGGACCACCATTTTTTCAGGTCCTGAGCCCAGAGAACATGCACAGTAAAGGACTTTGAACCTCCAGGGATGCTCAACCAAAAGCTCTCCACCACTACCACTTAAAAAGAATGACTTGGTTCTGACCTGTTAGAGAGTTCTACAATCTGAGGCTCTCTTCCACAATGAAATGATTCGGGCCAGTTTCAGTGGTTTTGTGATAGAGAGAATCATCTGCACCGAGAGAGAGGACTGTGGGAACTGAGTGTGGATCACAACACAGGATTTTCACTCTTTCTATTGTTTGCTTACATTTTGTTTTCTTTCTCATTTTTTTCTTTTTGGATCTGATTTTTTCTTGTGCAGTATATTTGTAGAAATATGTACAGAAGAACTGCCCATTTAACGTATTTTGGATTACTTGCCATCTGAGGAAGGGGGTGGGGGGAAGGGAGGTAGAAAATTTAGAACACAAGGATGTTAAAAACTATCCATGCATTTGTTCTGAAAAAAAAAAAAGGTTTAATTAAAAAAAAGTTCTATCATCCTGCATGTTGGTTCTACTCTATTTCCTGGTAGGTAACTTATTGCCCATGTACTGCACTTGAATGCATTATCCTTTGGCAATGGCTCTGTGACTAGCTCTGATCTGAAACTCCCAGAATTCAATGCCTGGGGAGTCACTCCCTGAAAAAAAGTTGACTCTGGCCTCATTCATGTGGATTAAGCTCTTCCATTGTCTTTTATCTTTAAGAAATTTAATTTCAGGTGAAATCCTCAGATGCTGGGAAGGTCTGGGCTTTTACCTCATCTGGTTCAGATCAGTTCTGGGCCATTGCCAAACCAAGTCGCCACTCAGCGCCCTCTCTCCTTCTAGATCTTCTTTCCTTTTAAGAATGACAGCTTTTTGGAGGTGGAGAATTTCTTGCTTTCTTATATTTGTAGCCCCAGTATTTCCTACAGTCCTCAGTACAGTAAGTGCTGAACAGATGCTGTTTCACCCATAATTCATCATCATTCATTCATGACAAGGGTACATATGACAAGGGTATCCTCCACCCTGACAGCTGCTCTAGAATCAGCCCCTCCAAACTTTTTCTCCCTTACCAGGGAGGTACGGCATTTCATAAGTGAAAGATCAGGCATGGAGTCAAAGGTCTTGACCTCCAACTCTTCCACGGTACCATGTGACTTTGGGCAAGAGCTACCCTCTCTGGACCTGTTTGATGAAGGGCTTGGAATAAATCTGCAGTAGGTCTGCACAAGTCCCTCCAAGTCTCTAGAGTCTCTCACTCTGTGATACTCATGGTACAAAATGTTAACCTCTAGGGTAAGTGATGTCCAAAGAAGATGGCTCTATACTGTCTCTATACTGTATATAGTGTTATTCTCAGGCATTTAAATGTCTGTTGACTTGTAATGGCAGAGCAACTTCAGTATTATAGAAAATCTTTCCTACTCCCAGGGTTACACTTTCCTGTGGATTTCACTGTCAGTTGTTGGAATGGAATATAAAATCATGGTCCTAGGGCTGTATCTGAACTGGCACATGTATCAGTCTCTGAAGCTCTTCCTCCTTCCTTGGTTGCTGATGTCTTCAGCTTTATGCTTCCTTTTTTCCCTTTGGCTGATCTACCATCTATTTGTTTTGCTATGAGCTGCCTACTCCTATCTTCTCCTGGCTCTCTGTTGAATTGCTGAGACGTTGTGGCTACTTCCTCCCATGATAGTGTGATAGCTTTTCTTTTTTCATGCTTTCTTGCATCAGTGTCATTTTCCCCCAATTTTTCTTCTATCTCTTTTGTTTGATTTTAAAACAATTTTAATTCTTCCAGGATCTGAGACCATTTCACATTTTTTGAGGCTTTGGATGAACCAGTTTTGGTTTTGTTGTCTTCTGAGTCTGGGTTTTGGATGTTATACTAACTTCCCATGATCAGGATTTTTAGTTGTTTGCTCATTTTCCCAATCTACTCATTGACTTTGAGTTTTATATTAAACTTGGGTTCTGTTCCTGGCATGGAGGGGGCACTGTCCCAAGAGGATTTTTGTGCTTCTCTTTTCAAGGGTCTATAATCTTTCAGTTCTACACCTGTGCTTTGGGCTGAAGAACTGTGAGACCCTGTCCTTTTTGTGGGTCCTCTCACTATAGAATTGATTTTGAAGCATTATTTAAATTTGGAGGGGAATTTGGGAGAGCTCAAACAAGAGCCTGTTTTGTGTCTATCCTCTTGACTCTGATAGCTTTTCTTGATGACATAGACCACTGCCTCTGGACTACACGATCTCTTTTAGAAGTCAGACATACAATCAGCTAGCAGAGTGAGAGAGTCCCTTAGATCAAATTTATTTTGTGAACACCTTCAGTAATGATTTCCCAGATCCCTGCTGGACACCTCTGATTTTTGGTTTATGACAAGTAAATTATATTCTATTCCCATTATGCCTCAGGTAGTTAACAATAGAGTCATGTATTATCTTGGAGCTTTAATTGGCAAGATTGGAAGGTAGCAGCATGGAGCTAGTGGCTTTTGCCCTGTAAGATTCCCACCACCTCAAGCAACTGTTGTTCTATGGCCACTTATATAAAATTTAGGGCATTTTAGATGATACTGACCAGATCATCATCACACCGTAGAGCAGCTTTAGGCACTGAGGTCCAATAGAAAGAAGATTTGGGAGCCTTAATTGTATAAGTGTGTTATTTCTAGTCATTGAACTTGTTAGATTCTAATCCATTTAATGGTGCCATATTTCTTATTTCTCCAGAAAAAAATGCTTTTTTGTCCCCATAGGTAATTTGCAGCTACAAAAGCCCATCGTGACCCTTGTAATTTCCTTGGTCGTGATTTCCTTTGTATCTTACCAGAGCACCTACTGCACATCAGGCACTCCATAAATGCCAAGGATGGCCTGAGCCCCAGCTTTGCAGCTGTCCCTGAAAAGCCCTAGTAATTGGCCATTCAGAAAACTCCATTTTTAGTTCACAAACCCATTTGCTTTCATTTCCATCTCTTTATTATCAAATGTGCTGAAAATATGAGTCAATCAAATTTCTATTTGTATGTTGGAATCTGAAACTAACTTGATAATTCTTTTTTATAAGCCCAAGAATGCTTTGGTTTTTCATGAGGTTTGGGGGTTCTGTTTTTTGTTTTGTTTTGCTGAGCGGCGCAGAGGGATGAAAGCAACCTTGAAGAGGATTCCTAGATCTCACTGCTTTTTTAGATTTAGAGAGAAAATCTCAGTATTTTAAAAAGCATTTATGGGAAAGATCCTAAAAACACCAGAGCATTCTGTAATCAGAAATGGCAGCGCTCTTCTTTCCAGTCTCAGGACATGCCAGGAGCAGATTTAAATGAATTTAAATTAAGGAAAAAGTGATTTCTTGAAAGCTAGAAGATTGAGAAAACACAGTAAATCCTAAGAACTATAAAAATCATCATAAATGTATTCATAATAAGATCAAGTTGTACTTAAATAACATTCTAAGTTCTGAACAAGTTTTTTATGTTCCATGAAACAAACTTGACAACAATATTTTGAGATACATGTCTGAGTAACATTGATGGCAATATTTAAAAATAATGGAAACATTCTAATAAACAATTTGGAATTCTGCAATCTAAACATTTAAACTGTTTTCAATTCAACAATTCAATAAGCTTTTAATAAGTACCTATTGTGAGCTAGACATAATGTTGGGTTCTAGAGAAACAACAACTCAGAATGAGTTTGGGCCAGTCCTTCAGGGCTTTCCATCTTCCTGAGAGGAGTTCCAAGCCAGAGAGAAAGATCCTGCATAGACCAAAATATTCAGAGCAAGAAGTTGGGAATGAAGTGAATTCTCATTAGTTGGATAACAAAGCTGTCATAGGAATGAAATGAATTATCTTGATTTCCATAAGAAACAATGAGAGGCAGCCTGACATAATGATGAGAGGACTGTCCCTACTGTGGGCTCAAGTTCTGTCTTTAACATATATTGGGGGAACTGAGGCAAATCAATGAATTTCATGAAATCAAAAAAATCTTCCTGATCCCCAGACATTTCTCTAAGACTACAAGTTGAAGATAAGATTGCTGATCTGCACTGGTTGAGGGAATTTCCATACTAGAAATTCCCAACACTGTTGAAATTACATGAGAAAAAGTAAAAGAAAAAAGAAAGTCAAAACAATCCACAGTGCAGGGCAGGGACGGGGAGCTTGGAATGAGCTTAGATAATATAAAATATGCCGAACAAAAGCACTCTATGTGATGGCCACATTGATAGGAAGGAAACCAGCTTAAAGACATCTGGCCAAGACTAATAACAAAAATTGATCTGAGGGATACAAAGAATGGCAAAAACATGAAGTGCTCCCAATTTTAAAGGAGGAGACAATATCTGACAAGAGAAAGACTAGGTGGTAGGTAATCTCCAAGGCAGAGTAATAATAGTGGAGAGTGGTAGGAAAGGAACCTTGCAGAAAGTGAGATTTGAGTTTGTCTTAGAGGAAAACAGGGACACTGTAGAGAGGAGGAGAGCATTCCAAATGTGGAATCATGAAAAGGCTACCAACCTTATCAATGGCCACAGGGAAAGTAAGTGGCAGAGTGAGGTAGCATTTGAACCCAGGACTTCTGAATCAAACTCAGTGCTCTTTCTACTATATCCAAGATCACAATGATGAAGAAAGAGAAGAAAGGTCTCTGGTTAATTAATAAGTCAATATTTTATAGCTGTTAACAGAAAATTGGCCAAAAAGCTTTTGTTTTCAAAGAGCTGATCAGAAGCAGCTTCCCTGGTAAGACCCCATTGTCTATAAGCTCGTATTTTGTTCCCTTACTCCATTTATTTTCCCAACCCAAGGGTACCGAAAAAAGATGAGTCCTTCATTTAACCAAGTTCAGAATGGACTTTCATTTTAACATTTCATCATCAGATGCACCAACTACAGGGTTTTATGGGAAAATAATTGCCTAAGAGAAGTCTGAGTCTTGACAGGAAAGTGGACTCCCTTTCATCACAGGAGCCTCTCCTGCGAAGCACCATTATGTAAGAAGCAGACAATAAAAAGTCAATAACAACCTAATTCAAACAGAACTAAATGTAGCAGCAGCTGCTTCAATTATTACTGGAAGGTGGGTCAGCCTCAATACGGCTTTGAATATCTGATGCGTCCCAAGTCACAAAGTGACCGTACGTATGTCAGCTTGTTTGGGCCCGTGTCCTGCTACAGAGTTTAGTGTTCATTTCTGGTGCGATGTGAGGGTCACATCTACCATGGCTTCGGAACTATAATTCCTGGCAGAATATCAAGAGAACAGACTATCTGCTCTGCCCCCCAACATAGCATTTTATTTCCTGGTGTGATGCATATACAACTTCAGGGGCTCATATGGACAAGATGGCATCTTTTATTTGTTCAGTGGACCTAGGCCCAGCCTCCACTAGGTCCCACTGACTTGGATTGTAATCAGAATACTGTAAATGGGGACTGAAATGGGTACCTGTGTTTGCTGACTGACTCATGTTGCCCCCATTCATCTCCATGGTGTTCTCTGTTTAATCTAGTTTTCCTGGCACAGAATAGGTATTTTATTAATGCTAGCTTTATTATTATTATTATCAATCTAGTTGCAAAAGGGATCTGGTGAGATGGATAGGATTCAAGCACAATCCGGTATACAATGGAAACCGTTATAAACAATGCTTTCACTCACTCCCTTCTCTCCAAGAGCCCCATCCCCCATCAGTAGCTGTTTCCAACCTCCTGGGACTTCTCATTCATTGATCATCCCCAGCATCTTAATTCTCTGTTCCTAATGCAGAACTATTGCCACTAGAAAAAAACCAGACAAATTAAGTTGATTTCACCCACCAGAAGTCCTTAATATTCATCACCTCAGCCTGGCCATCACTGCTCCCTGACAAAAATTCTTCTGTGCCCTTAGGGAATCCTGAGCTCATTCCCCACAGTGACTACTCCAATTTTTTCTCACTTCAACAACAAATGTACTCCCACCCTCAAAAGTCACAGCAAATGTCAGTTTTTTTTGTTTTGCCAAGAAGAGTCATTTACTCATTTATTCAAATAGCAGCATGATCCCATACAGGAATCAGCTTAAGCAATGGGACTCTGCCCTCAAGGAGCTGACTTGAGAAGGGAGAATGGATAAAGTAACACACTATATAAAGTGAAGTAAATAAATGATAATAGGACAGACAGATAGAGGTGGGTAGATGGATAGATGGATAGAAAATAGATAAGCAGATAGATAATAGGTATATAAGTAGATATTAGATAATAAATAGATGTTAGAGATATATAAAGGATAGAGAGATGATAGATACTAATAGATATTAGAGATGAACAAATAGATAGGGAGAGAAAGAGAGACAGAGAGACAGAGACAGAGACAGAGACAGAGAGAGAGAGAGAATAATTTGAGTTCCATGATGGGAAGGCAATGGCAACCAGGAGGTTTAAGATTAGGCTTCCTGGAGGAGGTAGCACAGGTGTTGAATTTTGGGACTCTCTAAAACATAGGTGAGAGAGGAGGGAATACATTTTCAATCCAAAAAGCAGAGCCTACTCAAAAGCATGGCATCCAGAAATGGAATAGAGCTTGGGAGGCATAGGCCCATTGAGCTGGAACATGGTGTCTACCAAGCAAAATAATGTGACAAAATCCTGGAAATGTCACAAAATCCTGAAAGAGGGAATCTCTCTCAGCTATTAATTATTTCTTAATATTATTACAGATAGAGATTGGATCATGATTTTACTTGAATAGGAGAGTTTTAAGTGAAATAGATTCCCCTTCTAACAACTTTGCAATTTATAATCTTTAAGAGTGCTCTATGGTGCTAAAATAGCAAGTGGCCAAAGTCACTCAATCAGTATGTCTCAAGAGACAGGAAATATCCCATAAAGAAAAACCCTTTCTGGTTTCAAACCTACCTCTTTATCCACTCTGCCATACTATCTGCCATTACTGAAATATTATAATTATTAAAATGTTCACATAAAATGATACTTAAGCAGTAGACATTTGTGGTGGTTTGTTGCTTACTTGTTGCATTCTTATCCAATGTGTTGTGGTCCCATTTGGGATTTTCTGGGCAAAGACACTAGAGGAATTTGCTATTTCTTCCTCCCACTCATTTGATGAGATAACTGAGGCAAACAGGGTGAAGTGACTTGCCCAGAGTCACATAGTAAGTGTCTGAGGTAAAGAAATTAATTTTAATGCAATACTTTGTGATTATTAATAATCAATTGTAACATTCCCCTCTCTGGCTTAGAGGAGAGTCCTACTTCTGAAGAATGTCAGAAGCATCCCAGCTTTGTTCAAAGCCCAACCAACTGGGAAGCTTGATTTTTGTTTAGGGCATAAACAACCCTCTCCCGCAATGCAAGAGCTCCTGTCCTTTACCTCGTTCATGATAGTTTAGGATCAGGCCTTAATCATCTGCTGAGCATGTTTACCATGCTGTGCCCTGGTCATCTGGAGAAGACGGAAAACAGCTCCTGCCTACAAGGAGTTTACATCTATTTACACGCTTATTAACTTTTTTTCTCCATTGTGGCTTACCTTGATCACAATAATTGCTAGTGGAAGCTCTGTTCAAGGCATCGTGTCCCACACAAACAGCATCAGGAGCGCTCAGGTTTAAAAGGGGAACATTCCTTTGACTTCTCTCTCCTTGGGGGAATGTGGGCAGAGGCCAGATGAGCTCCTATTGGATACAATTTAGAGGGTTCTGGTTTAAGTTGGTGGCCTGAAGACCTTTCCAACTTGGACTTTCTAGAATTCTATGAATGTCTGTCCTCCAATCTTATTATGCTAAGAATGAAAAGTTATTCAGTTATTGACTTGAATGATCAAAGTACTTTCTCTCCTAAATGACTGACGATGTAGCAGATATTTCCTGAGCTGCAATTTATCTTCATTATTTTAGTCTAGTATCAAGTTTACAATTCGATTTGGGCTTTATTATGGTCACTGTGGGAATGAAGAATGATGGCTGCTCTTCTTTCCATTAATGGTGCATTAATCCACAGGCAAAGGGAGGGGCACCTTTTCTATCAAATGTTGAGTCCGTTAGACTAGACAATGGATTGACTGCTGGGTCTGAAATCAGGAGCCTTAGACTCATAATCCATTTCTAATGCTTCCTAACTGCATTATCCTGATCGAGTCACTAATCTGCTTCCCTAATGCCCACTTTGCTCCACTGTAAACCAAGAATAATCAATGAGACTGTTCTGTGCAGGTGCTATGAACTCCAATGAAATAATAAGAAAAAATGAATAATAAATGATATGAAAAAGAAGTTCTATGCAAAATTTAAAGTTCCAAAAAGACATGAGCTACTCTTGAAATTAGTGTCTGGAAAGCAATCGTGGAGTGCCAAGAAAATGGATGGGCCTGAATTGCTTAGAGGCAGAAGCAAGAAGCTAATGGTAAACAAAGTCTATGACTGAGATAATTCATCACACAAGCAAGGAAGGAAACAAACATTTATTAAGTGCCTACTAGGGGCTCACAGCTTTGCAACTATCAGCTCATTTGATTCTCACAACTACCTCCCTCCCAATCAAAGTACTAAGATTTCCCCTATTTTACAATGAGAAAACTGAGGCAGACAGCAGCTAAGTGAGTTGCCCAAGAAAATGTCTGAAGTCTTCCTGACTCTGAGTTCAGTGCTTAATCCATTGCCATCTAGCTGCTAATGAAGAGAGCTGGGTTCTGATCCTAGCTCTGCCCCTTGTTCATTAGCTGTGTGATCTTGGAATAGAATATAAAACAAAGAGGTGAGACTGGGCAGACTTGAAACTCCATCACCCATCACTGAGGCGTCTCCTGCAGGATAGCACAAATGATTGGGCCATCTTTGCCTTCTGGGACTTCCTTTCCTATCCCTGGACGTAAAGCCCACATTGAGGATGGAGACATTGATTTCACAATCCATCCTCGGATGTGATTTATTTTTAAATTAAAGGAATCAAAGAGGAAGGGGCAATGTACACACGGGTACTCATTTGAAGGTATAATTGAGAAGCAGTGGATGAAGAGACTAGAAAATCATTGATTTGGGCTTGTGGGCATTTTAGTTTCCCAGACCAACATTGATATTAAAAAAAAAAACTTTATTTTTCCTCTTTAAAGAGTACTAGGATTGAGGATATTTGGGGCTGAATTACAAAGGCATAGAGGGGTCTGGGGATTTGGGGCAGCTAGATTTGCTGCAATGGCTACAGTGCCAGGCCAGGAGTCAAGACCTCCTGAGTTCAAATTTGGCTTTAGACATTCATTAGCTGCATGACTCTGGACAAGTCACCCTGTTTGCCTCAGTTTCCACATCTGTGAAAATGATCTGCAGAAGGAAAGGGCAAAACCATTCCAATATGATAAATGTATTGGAATGCCAAGAAAACTCCAAATGGGGTCAGAAAGAATTGGATAGGACTGAACAACAACAAGAGGGATCTGACTGGGCCCTGTGCTGTTTAACATTTTATTCGAGATTTGGAAGAGACAGAAAAGCAGAGGTACAGTCTGCAGAGTGAATCAAAGACTAGGCCCGGGGCTGGGAAGATCAATGGCAACCTCTGGTACTTACTAGCTGCAGGACCCCATGCAAATGAAGGATAAGCTACCAGGGACAGCACCCTTCTAAGGGGTGGCTGTAGTATAGGCAGAGGACCATGCTCTGCTGGGAGCAGCCCACGAGATCTCTGGGGTGCTTCTGTATCTTAAATATTCCACACAAGGGCAGAAGTGAAGGAAAGGAATAGTCAGCTCCAGATTTAATGCCCCCAGGGCTAGGGTGCTCAGCCACCCTGCCACTCCAAATCAGCAAGGGGAAGGAGTATCTTCCTGTGGCCACCTGGAGAGAAAGGAAGGTCTCCTCTGGGCAACAGGGGCCTGCTCAGCCCGATGAGAATGAAGGTCAAAGCATTCCCCAGTCAGGGTGGTCCTCCCTGCCCCCAACACCCCCACTCCCAATCTGCCTGTCAGGGAAAAGCAGCTCTTTCCTTGAGAATAAGTGCCCAGGAGTGCCAAGGCTGGCCCTGATCTTTCTTCTCTCTGCAAACAAGGGCTCCCTTCTCTTCCAACCCCCAGCCCGCCTGCGTCTCAGCCCCTTTTTTTTCCAGGCCAGTGCGTCAGACCCTTCTCTGTCCCATCCTGCTCTTCTAGGCCTACCCCCACCCCAGGCTCTGTAGATCCCAAGGGCGTGAGTCTGTTTGATAGAGGGAACTTCACCATGGTAAATTCCCAATGGAAAGAGCTGGTGCTGGGTATCCATTAGATACCAGCTTTTACCCTGAACTGTTCCCAAGACTTTAGAGCAGCAGCCCTCCTGCGCCCACCCCAATCAGGCTGGCAGGGCAGAAGAAGGTGGGTTTGCCCACCTCTGGACCAGAGGCGCGGGGTGGGGGACCCCAGGAGCTAAGCACGGAGCCCACTCCCAGCTAGCTGCCCAAGCCTCCTGGCTGCCCAAGCCTCCTGGCTGCCCAAGCTTTCTGGCTGCCTGGACTTTGCTGCTACTGCCTGGGATGGAAATAGATGCTACCTGGGAGGAATCGGCCGGCTCCAGCGACCCCAACCCAGTTCAGTGGAGAGCAGCCGGGGAGTGGGGGTAGGGAGGATGCAGAGGGAGGCAGGACACCAGCACGCAGGTGGAGGGTGGGTGGTCACCTGACTTGCAGCTGCTCAGGGCCGCACAGCCCCGTAGGCCCCTGTCGCCTTCTTCCTGGGGCCTAGACACCTCCCCAGCCAGCCAGCCTGCGGTAATGGGGTGCACCACCTTTCACCACACCCCCCCAATCCAGTAATCTCCGGCCTCCAGCTCCAGCCATAATGCAGCTGCCGTGCCCGGCACTGCTTCTCGCCTGGCCACCCTCCCTGAGGTCCCGCCGCTCATGGGCTCCACGGCTGCTGCCTCCCCAGGCCTCAGGGATTTACTGCTCCCCTCGAAACCCTAGCCTCATCCCCCAAGCCCTCGGTGACACCTCGTAGCCCAGCGCGATACTTAACAGCAGAGGGAGTCAGGGCTAAGAGCTCTCCGGCTTGTGGGAGGTGATGCACACAAAGACAAAGTGGCAGAGCCACATCCAGGCTTTTGTCCCTCTCCAGGATAGAGTGTTTCCCCAAGCTGCCCTGTCCCCCTGCCCAGAACCTCCTCTCAGGGTCCGGGAGGCCCCAGACTTGGAAGAGACTTGTAGGCACACTTCTGTGTGGCAGTCTCCAGGCTGGGACAGCTGCTCTCTCAGAGAGGAGCCATTCAGTCCCGTTCTGGGGTAGGGGGAGGAGCCCTGGAGATTGGGGAAAGGCAGGTTCTAGAGCTAAGGGAGAGGGAGGGGAGGCGTCCTTAACAATGGGGAAGAGCAGGTTCTAGAGCTAAGGGAGAGGGAGGGGAGGGGTCCTTGACAGTGGGGAAGAGCAGGCTCTAGAGCTAAGGGAGAGGAGGCAGGCCGAAAGCAAAGATATCCTGGTGGAAAATAGAAGAACAGAGATCCACAAAGTGGTCTCTGAGAGTCCAGAGATGGAGGCTTTTCATTCCTTTTGCTTTACTCAAATAAGAGTCTCTAATGTACCTGAGTCTTTGGGAGACTTATACTGAGGCAGATAAATGCATAGACAGAGAAAGAGACTTATAGCCCAAAGGGATGAGCCAGAGAAGTTAGCCCTCTTCCATCCACCTCATGCATTCAATTATCTCTGTGGTCTATTCATCCAGACCTAACCTCTCTCCTAACCTCCAGCATTGGGTCTTCACGGCCTCTTGTACCCCTTGGACAGGATGGCTCACAGTCATCATAAATCCAGCATGTTCAAAACAGCGCTCCCGGTCTTGTTCCCAACAGTCTCCTCTCACTTTCCCTATTTCTGTCAAGGACACTGCCACTCATCCTTCGAGTCACCCAGGCCTGAAAGCTAAGTGTCCTCCTTGACTCCTCACCACATTGAAACATTTCAACCTTCCTATCACCTCTTACCCTACCAAAGGGGAAGGTATAAGATGAGGGGCTTCATTATCCCTCATCTGAACTATTTCAAGAGCTTGCTAACATGGTTACTTAGGTGGTCAAAACTCTTCCCAATCTTCCACTCAGTTGCCAAAGTGATCTTCCTAAAGCTCAGGTTGAACCAAGTCAATTCACTGGTTCCATCTTACCGGCAGAATCAAATATGAGCTCCTCTTTTTGGCCTACAAATCCCTTCATAACTTGGCTCCTTCCTTCTTTCCTAGTCCTACTTCCCTTCTTGCTTTCACTCCTGAGCTACATTGGCCCACTGCTGTTCATCTGGAATGGCAATGTGCCTCTCCACTTGATGCCTTTTCACATGCTACCTTCCATCCCTGGAAAGCTCATTCTCCTCACCTCCACCTCCTGCTTTCCCCAGAGGCCTTCAGGACTCAGCTCAAATCCTGGTGCTCTTGTTTCCCCCACTCTCCCAGGAATGTCTTTCCTCTGAGATTACCCCCAATTTCCCTTCCACATATCCAGAACCTACATAAGTCATTTGCAAGTTGTTTCCCCCATTACAATGTGAGCTCCTCCAGGATAGGAATTATTTTGGTCTTTCTCTTTATTTCCAGGGCTTAACATAGTTCTTGACATGTAGTAAATGCTTAATAGATGCTTGGTAACTACCTATGGAGGCAGAGCAAGACAGAAACAAAAACTGGTGGGAGACAAGAATGAAATATGAGAGAAAGAATGAAAAAGAAAGGGGAAGGGGCAGTTGAGAGGGAGAGATAGAAAGGAGGAAAGTGAGAGAAAGAAGAGATAGAAATCAAATGGAGAGAGACAGAGATAGATAGAGATACAGACAAATGGAAAAAGAGACAGAGCACTTAAGTGAGTATATATATATGAAAAGAGAGAGGTAGAAACAGATTCACACAGAGAGATAGTGATGAAAGAAGTTAGTCATCTTTTCTAAATCATGCTGTCAGTGGTCTTGTGAACACATCTCTCTTATAGACTCCCCTGTGTGCATGGGATGGAGTAAGAGGGACATCTCAAGTTCTGGGGGCTGGACTTGCCCTCTGTCACCCAAGGCCCTTGGCACAGATTTTTTTTTAGAAACGGAGATGATCATTAAGAATTATGCCCAAACGGCAATCAAACTGTGCATACCCTCTGACCCAGCAGTGCCATTACTGGGTCTGTATCCCAAGGAAATCATAAAGGCCCCACATGTGCACAAATGTTTGTAGCAGTCCTTTTGTGGTAGCAAAGAATTAGAAAATGAGTGGATGCCCATCAGTTGGGGAATGGCTGAATAAGTTGTGGTATATGGAGATAATGAAATATTATTGTGCTATTAAAAAAAAAGATGAACAAGCTGATTTTAGAAAGACTCGAGAAGATCTACATGAACTGATGCTGAGTAAAACAAGCAGAACCAGGAATACATTGTACACAATAACAGCAAGAATGTATGATGATCAACCATGAAAGACTTGGTTCTTCTCAGTGGTCAGTGATCCAAGGCGATCCCAATAGACTTTGGACAGAAAATGCCATCTGCATCCAGAAAAAGAACTGAATGTAAATCAATTCATGCCATATTCACTTCTTTTTTCTGTTTTTTTCTCCCCTCTCCCGTGGTTTTTCCTTTTGTCCTGATTTTTCTCTCCCAACATGATTCAAAAAGCAATGTGTATTATAAATAAATAAATAGAAAGAAAGAAAGAAATGGAGATGATCATTTACTTGCTGCTGTGACTGTTTCATTTTCCTTCTCCTCATGCCAGAATGAAAAATAGGCTCCCAGGAGATGTCCAGATTGATTGCATTGTATGTAAGGAAATGGATAGAAAAGATCATCAAGAGAATTGTACATTTTCCAAATATGCAAGGGCATAAAAGTGGTAGATTAACTCTGGTCAAGTGGGAGTCAAAGCTGCCCTTCACGGCCCCTGCCTTGTAAATCTCTTTTTCCTTCAAGGAGGTGCCCAGGAACTTAAGATTCCTGAGAATTTACCACAGAATAATAAACTTTCCTCTCAGCTCTTTGCTTCTTATCCAGGGGAAGATGTTTGCTCAGAGAAGCAGACCTTATTTGGAAGCAGTTTGGGGAAGTTTCATTCTGTTCTCTTCCCTGCAGATTGCTATCACCCAAGGGAGCCAAATCCCCAGACAATCTAACTCCTAAGGTTTCCTTCTGTCACAGATGCCTTCAAGGTCTTGTTCACATGCATATATGTACACACACACCCGTGTCTGTGATATATGTGTGTGCATACATATACATACACATACACACACACACTATATATGCTGTGTGTATTTATATCATCTGTGCGGTCCATCCCAGAGACATGTATATTCTTTGATGTCAGGCATAATTTCATTAAAAAAAAAATCCTTGATAATCAAAGTGCTTTGAACGTAGATGGAAATAAAGCTGAACTGAACTGAGCTGAACTAAACTAGGGCTAGTGGAAAGGCAATAAAGACTGGAGAGTGAAGGGTGGAGCTGAGAGTAAAATGTGGCAAGAGAATCTTGTGAAATAGTGTTCTGAGCTGGGCCTGATCTATCAGAAGAGAGGGGAATGATGACTGCTGGGGCTGTGGACAAAGCACTGGGCCTGTCATTGGGAAGACCAGTTCAAGGTCAGTAGGGAAAGAGGGGTCCAAGAGACCAGTCCCAGAACTCACACTCCAAATATTTTCTCTTCTAATCTCTCTCAGGAAGTCAGCATAGAGCCCAGACACAATGGGAGCTGCCACCAGATTCCTAGACAATCTCCCTCCTCTCAATTAGTGTTCCTCATATCTCATACCCATGGCCCTATTTATTTTTCTTAATGATAACAATAACAAAATCAATAGAAACTCAGAGTTTGGAAACATGCTGCTAATTTCATGTCTCTCTTACACAACTCATTTTCTTGCTGTGTCTCATTAGCTAAAAGCCTCAAAGGTCTATCATTGAATGACAATCAAAGAGGGAGAGAAGGAAAGAACACAGACTCCTCTGTCTCTTTCTCTGTTTCTGTTTCTCTGTCTCATTCTATATCTTTTTTTCTTTCTCATCTCCCTCCCTCCATTCCTCCCTGTTTCTCTCCTTTCTCCCTTCCTTTCTTTCTTCCCCCCTTTTCCTCCAGAATGAGGGGCAAAATAGGGACAGGGAGACAGGCAGCTAGTTGTTCAGTAGATACAGTGCTGGACTTGCAGTTAGGAAGACCTAATTTCAAATTCGGGTTCATTCATTTGCTAGCTGTTTGACTTTGGACAAGTTCATCTCAGTTTCCTCAACTGTAAAATGAATATGATAGATGATCTGAAGATGAAGTTAGTTACTATTTGTAAGGCACTTAGCACAATGCCTGACATAAGGTTGTGGTATATAAATACTAGCTATTATTGTTGTTGATGATGGTTTTGTTGTTAAAAAGACAGATATAGAAACAAAGGTAGTGAGATTTAAAAAAAAAACAAGTTCATTCTTCATTTGTTTTTAAGACTTGATAAAGTCTCCCTTCGGATAAGCCACAGGAAAATTTTTCTGGGTAAATTTGATCAAAGTCGGTGTGATTTGGGCAAGCAGACTTAATTAATTGATTAATTTGGAGTCATGCTTGTCACCCAGCATTGACTGACATGTCAAAAGTCCATCTGAGAATAACTGGGCAGGGCTGTCAACAGCCTGCTCATGGAGGGGAAGCTCTGGGTTTCTCCATGAGGCGTTGGTGACCGCCTGTCAAATGTGGCAGACCAGATCCTATGGCTTTGTTAGACTGGGAGGCCATGTCTCCTGCATTCAGACAGGGAAAAGAAGGGGGGGCAGGCACAGCCTGAGGTCAGATCCCAGCTACCCCTGGGTCTGTAGCTCCCTCCCAAAGTAAGCTCACTCCCTGAGTGAGGATGGCAGGGTCTACTCTTTTTTTTTTAACTCAGTGCCAGATCACTGGGGTGTATGCAAATGGTGGGATCCCTGCAGCAGTCTGGAGATATTCTAAAGCTTGACAGGCACCTGGGGTTGCCAAGGTAACCCACCAGGAGGCAGCCCCAGGATCTGCCAGAGAAAAATGGTTAGAAGACAATCCAGGGAGGGAGGAGGAAACACACACACACACACACACGCATGCACATGTACACATGCATACACGACCTTGCCCAACAATGGCTCCCTATTTCTCTACAAATTTTCTGCCTATTTCATTGGGAAACTGAAAAAAAAAATTAGGGGGAGGGAGGGGATGTGGAGGAAGGAACATGACTCAGGAGACTAGGCCGTAAGAGAGTAGCTGCAAGACTGCTTCTAAGGCAAACGAAGCCAAACTGCACATAGCCATGGCCCTTTCGGAAAAGAGCAGGAACCTCGAGATACTACAGAGGAGCCTGGGAAATCCATCTCGGGCCACCTCACACTCTAAAGAGAAGAGATTGGCTCTATTTTTTTTTTAATTCTCGGAAACCATCGCGATTCTGATTGCACTTTAATTCTGTAGATCCATGAAGAGCAAATTTCAGGGATATTCACAGTGAAAAGGAACTCGGCAAAAGCCAGAAATTTCCCAAATTCAAACAAGATGACCCGGGCCACGTGGGTGTACTTCTGGGACCTCGGATCGCGCTGCCCAAGAGAAGAATTTCAGGAGAGAGCTCCCTCCAATAACAACCGAAATGCGCCAAGGCGTGTTTTGGTTTGGGATCAGCGGCGAGGGCCTGGACTGCAGGCAGCGAGCGGCTTCTGTGATACTGACCGCTGTTCTTTGTCGCTTTCCTGTTTGGATACAAAGTATCTCTGCGGCTGAGACATTGTTTCTTCCGGATTTCCGGCGGCTTGGCTGCTGATGGGCAGAGACCCTTTGATCTGTTGCGAGGGAGACGCCAGGTTATACTCTCCAGAAGGGAGCCGTGGGCGCCTTTGGGATCCTCCTTCAGCTCGGGAAGGGTGCTAGCGGACCTCCCTTAGTTCGTGCAGGGCGGGCATCAGACGAGGGCCAGTCCCATGATTCAGGAGAGTTCAGGCTAATCTGCATTAACTACAATCTTCCCTTAGAAAATCCCCAAGTGAGCTCCGCCATTCGCTGAGGGCCACAAGGCTTCCCTGTCAAGCTGCCCAGCTTTAGATCACTGGTCTCCTTCAAATCAGGGAAACAGGAACATACAATTCAGCCATTCCAAGGACTATAGCCCTCATCTCCAGCTGTGTCCACTGGAGGTGAATAACCAGTCAAACTCACAGAAAGTAAAAAATTCAACTGAACAACTAACATCATGCAGATAAAACAATTCATTTCCCTCCCCCAAGGTTTTTCACTTTCACCCTGTTGCCTGCGGACCGGTGCAGAGGGGCTCTGCCCCAACTACTGTTACTTTGTCTCTCTGGAAGTGAAAATTTCTTCCAAGGACTCTGTGGAGCCTTTAGCCCCAGGAGTACCCTTTTGGGGACTGATAAAACTGAGAGGGTTCCGAATGTCGCTTGTCCCAGAATCTGCATATTATTTTCCCTTTTAACCCTCAAGGAGCAGGGCTCAGCTGCTGAGCAGTTGGAGATGCTTTAAAAGCGGGGCTTGGAAAGAAAGACTCCTACTGGGTAAGTCAGGGCCTGCCCAGGGCTCAGGAGCTTGGGGGAAGCTGGCTGGAGAGTGCAAGAGTCAGCCGAAAGCCAGTCAAAGGGAGTGAATATCATTTTAATAGTGAAACCATTTTAAATCCTGAGGAAAATCCAGTCAGCTCATCCTAACCCATTCAGCCAGTGAGAAACACAATCCCGCAAGAAGGCTGAATCAAATAGAAAAGATGAGGAGATCGCCAAATGGTGCCACTTGTACATCTTCTATGTCTTCCCCTTTGCTCAAGCAGTTCCCTCCTTAGTTCAGCCCCTCATCATATCTTTAGATAGCAGTCACAGTCCCTCACTGGTCTCCTCACCTCAAGTGTGTCTCATTTCCTTCATGTCCATCCTTCATGCTTCTGACAAAGAGATTTTCCTAAAATATCAATTTGATGATACTCCATTGGCTTCCTGGCCCTGAGAGGAGCGAATTTAAAAGTCCTTTTAGCTTTGAAAGCCCTTCACAAGCTGCCTCCAACCTGCCTTTCCAGCCTCATTGGACACAATACCCCTTTTCACTCTGTTGGATTTCACTCAAAGAGCTCTCTCTGCCCTTCTCCTCTCGTTACCTCTCCTGAGGTCTTTGTCTTGCCCAGGATACATTTCCTCAGTCTCTCTGTTAATATCAGTTCTTTCTTTCTTCCCAATGCAATTCAAACTGCATCTTTTATATGATGATCCCCGCCCCCTGAAATGT
This sequence comes from Antechinus flavipes, assembly GCF_016432865.1. NCBI lineage: Eukaryota > Metazoa > Chordata > Mammalia > Dasyuromorphia > Dasyuridae > Antechinus > Antechinus flavipes. Next base: position 5,013,928 of record NC_067402.1, read on the forward strand.
CCTCCCTCTCAAACAATACCATGTCCAATCATTTATTAGTATTTATTCTCTATATTTAGATACTGTGCAGTCTCCATCCTGACACTGTAATCTCCTTGTGAGGTGACAACATTTCATTCTTGGTATTTGCATCTCCAGAGCCCACAAAATAGGGATATTATAAATACTTGTTGATTGATTGAACTGATGATTCGGAACAAAGGATTCCTTTTCTTTCTTTCTTTTTTTGCTTAAGAGTATTTTCTTTTTTCCATTTACACGTAAAAATAACTTTCGGCATTCATTTCTGTAAGATTATAAGATTTCCTCCCTTTCCTCCCTTCCCTCTCTCCCTAGTACAGCAAGCAATCTGATATAGATTAGACGTGTACAAAACATATTTCCGTATTTGTCATATTGTGAAAGAAAAATCAGAACAAATAGGAAAAAAAACACGAGAAAGGGAAAAAAAACCCATGAAAATAGTATGTGTCAATCCACATCTAGTCTCCATAGTTCTCTGTCTGGATGTGGATGGCATTTTCTATTCCAACTCTATTGGAATTGTCTTGGATCACTGCATTGCTGAGAGGAGCTAAGCCTATCACAGTAATCACCTCACAGTCTTGCTGTTACTATGTACAACGGTATTCTGGTTCTGCTCACTTTGCTCATCATCAGTTCATGTGTCTTTCCAGGCTTTTCTGAAATCAGTCTGCTTATCATTTCTGATAGAACATTAATATCCCATAACATTCATATGCCATAACTTATTCAGCCATCCTCCAGCTGATGAGCAGCCACTCAGTTTCCAGTTCCTTGCTACTACAAAAAGAGGCTGCCACAAACATTTTGGCACGTGTGGGTCCTTTTCCCTCTTTTATGATGTGCTGGGATACAGACTCAATTAGAGACACAGTTTGATAGTCCTTTGGCATAGAAACAGGGGATTTTTGATGCAGCATTCATCAGGCCCTTCAGAAAGAAGAGGCTCATCTTCAGAGCCCCTGAGCTTCATCAGTCAGTCATTAAGCATTTAACTATTAGGAAGCTACCCATGGGCAGGCTGGAGATTTATATAAAAATGAAAAAAGATTTCTGCCCTCAAGGAGCTTATGTTCTTTTTGGGCACATATGTTCATGGAGAAGTTAATATGGGATGTGCAAAATAAATGCCAAGTGATGAGGTGTTATTGATCAGTTATTCAGGTGTGTCTGACTCTTTGTAACCCACAGCTTCGGGCCATTTGAAAGCCAGGGGACTGGAGGGTGAGGAAAATTTGGCTCCTCCCTCAGTCACTTTCTAGCTAAGTAGCCACAGGCTTGGGTTCTTCTGATCTTTGCCTATTTTCTCATCTGTCAAATGAGTGTATTAATATTACCCCTGCCAAGCTGTCAGCCTCCTCATAAGTCAAGGTTGGTAAACCTTGAATTGCTATAAAAGTATTAGTTATTATGGCTCTGATTCTACCTTCCTCATCCCCCAAAGAAAGGCAAGTCAGCATCTCATTGATGTGGCAAGGGTTTATGACAGGAGATCCCAAAGCAAAAACAGAACAGCTATTCCATGCTTGTAATAAAAAGAGAGCCAGAAACAAATGTAGTCAAAGGAGGTAAGCTTGGACCAGACTAATGAATCAGAGAGGGTGGGCTGGAGTGGGCATTGTGCCAGTGGGACTCACAGAGGCAGAAATCTGGCAACCGAGGGCAGGTTGTTACCCTAGAGAAGCCAGATGGGAACAGGGACCAGAATGAATATCCAGAACTGGAAAGAATCAAGGATAGGAGAGCCAGTAAAAACCAGATGGAAGCTTGGGATCAATATGGAAAGTGCCCCCAAAGTGTGCTCTGCTTAAACTCTGTGCTATCAGCTACACATTGAACTCATAATCCTTGTCAGGATTCCTAAGCTTTTTAGACATGTCGCAAACTTTTGTACAGTAACTAGATTTGAAGATCAGGACTTGCTTTTTAAAGAAACCAAAGAGTGATTTGTAATGTTTCTCTGTTTCTCATTTTCCTGGAGGTAAGAAAAAGTCTCAAAGGCCACTAGCTTCTCATCATAGAGTTGGGGGGATTGGGGATAAACATAGGCTGTCAAAGGCCACACAAACAGATCGCAAGCTCTGATGGGTTCAACCATGCAAGTAAAAGCTTTGAGTATGGCTGAGTTGGCTTTCTAAACATATACCGGCTAAATAGAGAGTATGGAGGCTCGATGCCCAGAAACTGAAAACTTGCACAAGAATTATTTGCCCACGGTAGCTATAGCCTCTAGTCCTGTTTGGTCCCCCTCCTTTGGTAGTGGCAGTGTCACCAAACCAGGGGCCCAGAGGATGCCAGTTTGGGGACCATCTGTAAATTTTAATTTAGCTGAAGGAATATTAACTGTAAGATCCTAGTCCAGTGATCAATATTAGAAATAAAAGTGGAGGACCTTAAATTCTATCTTGACATTTCTAGTATAAACAACAATCACTATCATAGACAGGCAGATAGATAGACAGAAAGACACAAAGACAGACAGACAGACAGATAGATAGATAGAATGGATATAGATATAAGCAAGGTTTGCAAAGGGCTTTACCAGTGTTTTCTTTGGATCCTTATAACAGTCCTGTGAGGTAGGTGAGGAAACAACAGTGGACAGAGGCCAACTGATTCATCTAATGAATTGAGATGATATTTTTAGTTAAGTCTTCCTGACTCCATGTTCCACACTATCCATCACACCTTACAGCTGCCTAAGAAGAAAGGAGAACAGTTCAGCTAAATGGAAGGATAGCCCAAGGTTCTTGAATAGGTGAAAGGAACTAGAGGTCATTTGAGTGTGTACCCACAAAAGCAACAAGAAACACCACTTCCTGGAACATTTGATCATTTCCTATCTCATGCTCGTAATAAATATTTCTAAGATCACAATGGAAAGCATCACAGCTTTGGATCTAACAACTATTCCAAAGGATGAAGATGTGGGGAAACCCAGCTCAGAACTCCCTGAGCTGATCCAAACTCAGTCAGCCTAGATTTCAGTGTTTGAGCTGTAAATGTTGGGAGAAATGAGGATAGTGAGAAATGCATTGGGAAATCGGAAGTCAGGAACCAATCGAGAAGCATTTAGTTAGGGCCAACTGCAAGCCCAAATAAGGAAGAGAAGCTAAAGGCTGGTAAATGATGCCGCAATTTTATGCCAGAGATCATGAATATGCTTTTGTCAAGAAAAGAAATAGAAAGTAGTAGAGGTGGCAAGCCTCCAGAATTTCTCAAAAAAAAAAAAAATCCAAAAACAAATTGATTGTCTTGTAATAAATAGAAAATGCTTTGCTATTGATAAGAAAATTTCAGTATCTATTAAGTCAAGGCTCCAACTCATTAGAACAAAAAGGAAATAAGAATAAGAGAGACCGAGGTACAATGGACAATTCTTAAAATTCTTCTGAGCAGTCTCTCTAAGTTACCAAAGGTTAAAAAAAATGGGCCAGGGCCAGAAGAAATAACAGATGTACATTAAGATTTCACAAAGTTTAGCCTGGGCAATCCAGTTGCCATAACAAGAAGATCAGAAGAGCTTCATTTATAGCTGAGAAATAGGTGAGATTTAAGGGTAATGATTTGTCCAGTCCCCCAGTTACCAAGTGGCCCAATCAGAATTTGAAAACAGATTTTGAGACCCTCGGTTTCCAGGGACTCTCTTTTTTCCCACCAGCCTGTGGGTGTTTTCTGCTGTGCCAGTGACCCTACTCCAACATACAGAATTGGGTTTAATAACCCAGACATGGTGAGCTCAGCAAGGGGCACTGGAGAACATTACCTCCTAGATTCGGAATGTGGAGGCAGGTTTTCTGAGAGCCCTTCAGCAGCCAGACCACTCCCTGGCATCTGCCCCTACAGTACCAGCTCACTTTCGGTTGCTTCTCCAGATTTTGCTCCTCCGCTCAGCATCTATCTGCTGTGGATTTGAGCCAAGGATTCTGAACTGGTGGCTCCTGAGGGCCTCCCCAGGCTGATTCCAATAGTGCTCCTCTGACTGCATCCCCCCAATCGCATCCCAGGGTGTCACAGACCTGGGGGTAAGAGCTTGGAACCTCCTCAGAGAGCTTCTTGTTCAGCCGCCTCTTGTTCATAGGCAGAAATTGGAGCCCAGAAGGGTGGACTGCCTTTCCTGTCCCATAATTGGCAGGGTCAGGATTTGAATCCAGAGCTTCAGACACTATCTCTTGAACCCAGGTCTCTAGATAGCATGTGTTCTCTGTGCTGTGAGTTCTACAGAGACAGGCCCATTCCTTGCCATTGAGGGAAAGGACAAGAGAGACGGGCTGCCCCCCCAGGGGAGTCTCAGGCATCCATGCCCACCGTTGGTTCTTGGGGCTGCTGCTGTCCCTGGGTCTTTGCTGCCCTCTGGTGGCCACTGTGCACATTGCTACCCCTTCACCCCTTTGTCCCCTGCTCTTCCCCTCCCCAGCCCAGTTCATGTCTGGCTGCTGCCCCTTCTTTCATCCCCGTGCACAGAAACCTCCAATTCCCATCTTGTAGAAGCTGCTATCGGCCTGAGCCTGAAGAAGTCACCCATGACTGACTGCTCCCCAAGAGCCCGGAAAGCAGCAGCATCTCCCTGCACTCCCCAGACCTGCCCCTTGCTCGCTTCCATAGCCACCATCCAGGGGGACAGTGTCTGTAGAGAGAGAGCCAACATCCCCACCAACATCCCCGCCCCCTCCCACAGGAGCCTGGGCCCCCTCCTCCAGCCCAGCTGCCCGGCTCTGCTCTGGGACGTCATCCTCCAGGAAGTCAGCCCTTGGGGGAGGCAGCCTGGCAACTGCCTCCCAGCAACCCCAGCTCATGAACGTAAAACCAGCAAGGAGAGTTCTCTCTCCCAAAGTCCCTGGCTTGGGCCGATGGAACGGCCATTACCAGTGAAAATGGATACCTTGTCTTTGCATGGCTGCTGTCCAAGGTCCAGGACAGGGCTGACAAACCTGGACACTCCCCATTAGAATGCAAGTTCCCCGAGGCCGGGACGACTTCTTGGAGCACCCATTGCTTAGCACAGTTGCTCTTCCCTCCCACAAGACTCCAGCCTCAAACCCCAGGGATTCTCTCTGTCCATTCCCCACGTCAGGAAGCCTTGGTCTTGGTCTCCTATTTTCCCTTGCTTGCTCCGAATCCCAGCTAAAATTCTCCTTTCTACAGAAAGCCTTTTCTGATCCTCCTTGATTCTCATGCCATATCCGGGCGATCTTCCAATTCATCCTCTCCATAGTTTGCAACTTGTTTGCCCATTGTCTACTCCCTTAGACTGTGAGCTCTCCAGGGGAGGGACTATCTTGTGCCTTTCCATGTCTCCCAAGTGCTTAGTTTGGTGCACTTAATATATGCTTTTTGATTGAGTGACTTTTTCTTTCATTTATCAAGGAGTCATTTGCTGAAGTTGCAAAGACGATGTTCAGGTTTTTGATGTTATAAAGTCAGCAAAACTTTGTAGCATGATTGCTACCCAGATGTGGAAGGGAGAGAGGAAGAAGTCTCCCCTTCTCACGGACTGATCCCTGATCAGCAACGGCATAGAGGCAACTCTTGTCAGGTTGGGCCTGGACTCACTAGCCCCCAAGGCCTGCTGAGAGCCTGGGGCTGAAGGACTGAAACCGGCTGCCCAGGGTTCTGGTATCAGGCAAGCTGGGCCCATCTTAGAATCCCCTCCTTTACTGACCAAGGATATGTGTCGTTTGCACAGTTGTTTTAAGGGCAGAGGCTGCAATGAATGAAGATCTCTCAGAGGAAATAAAGAGCAGAAGGAAGGAAGCCGAGCTTCTAAAATTCCTGAGATTCAAAGGCAAGCCTTCAAGGGAGGTGTTTTAAATGAAATGAAATTAAATGGAACTCCACAAGCTTTATTTGATAAAGACTCTCTTTCAAAGCCGGACCTGGCTGGCTGAAAGGAGGGAAGGTTGAACTCCTCCTCAGGATGAGGAGAGCAGAGTTTGAATGGGGACGCTGCATTTCCACAGACTGAGGAGCTCACTTACTGCTCCTATTGCCCAAATGAGCCTCATTATCAATCATCCGTCTAGACCAGCCCAGATAGAGTCTGTCCAGATCAGAACAATCCCTTGGCATGATGCTTAAAGACCAGCAGAGCTGGTACTTGGGTTACATGAGAGAGGGGTGGGACTTAGGAACCACCTAGCGGGTCCCCTTCTCCATTCCTGTCCTTTTTTCCCAAGATGCCCCAAGCCTGGGAGGCTTGACAGGACCACGCTTTACACCTATATATTGACCCCAGCCTGCGTGTGTCAGGTTCTCGGCAGTCACTACTCTAGCGAGACAAGATTTCCATAAGAGAAGCAGTGAATGCCCGGACTTCATGCCCTGGCGAGTCCTGAAAAACTAATAAAACATTGCAGGGACTGGGATATTATTTTAAAGTCTGCTGGGACCCAGGTGCGCTCCCTGGGAATCTCTGCTGTATATCCCCTGGGATGTTCAAGTACAGAGGAGGCAAGGAACGCAAAATGTTTAGGGCTATTACTGTGATGTCCAGGGGGATCTGTGGTCTCCTCCAAGCTGCTCCTTCTTCCACATGAGCAGAAAGATGGAGGCCAGATGAAAAGAAGGGATAAGCTGTTTCCCTTCACCAAAGTCAGACTGCATCTAGAATATTGTGTTCTAGGTCACACATTTAGAAAGTTTATCTTCAAGCTGATCAGTACCTGAACAAAGGTCAGCCAGAAAGTAAATAGTCTGGACTCCAGGCCCCATGAGGACCTGTGGAAGGAACTGGGGAGATTTGACCTGGAGTAGAAAAGGCTTGGGGAGGGGGAGGGCTGAGGAGAAAGAGGATAAATTAATATGGAAATGGGACTAGCCCCAGAGGGGACATACAACTCATAAATGTCAGAGGCGGAGAACTGAGAGAAATGAATGAAAGTTGAGAACCTGCATCTGAATTCAAGAAAGGAAAACTTTCCAATAATTAGAGTTCCTCATTGGGCCACTGAGCACGTGTTCCTGAAGCACCTCCTATGTGCCTGGCTCTGTGGTCCCCAAGGAACTCTGGGGCTCCTCTCATTAGAGATCTTTAAGCAAAGGCTCTAATGGCCATGTATTGGAGATGTTGAGATACGGTTCAGACTCAGGCTGGATGAGAGGAGCTTTGTGATCCAGAACTTCTGAAAGTCTCCTTTCCAGAGGAGCAAATTGGCACTCAGGAACATCCAACGACTTGTTTAAGTTCATGAGGCTGCTAGCTGGCGATGCTCTGGATCCTAGAAACCACGTGATAAACTACTGTATTGATGTGCCAGGTTAGTGAGACATGCTAGCATGACAAATGAGCCCTGATAAAATAGGGACATAGCGATAGCAGGTGGGTCTTGCAGTAAATAGAATACTAGCTTGAAGTCAGGAAAACATGAGCTCAAAGCCTGCCTCAAACAATCACTAACTGTGTTACCTTGGACACTCCTTTCAGCCTCACTTTCATTATCTGTGAACTGGCCATAACTTCTAGCTTTCAAGGTCATTGGAAGGATCAATGGAGATAATGTATATGAAGCAGTTGTGTATCTGCTTTATAAATGTTCATGTGTTTGGTTGTAAGAAAATTTTATAAAGATAAAACTCAGCTTCAAGAAAGATGAGATTATAGAAGCAAAAACAAATTTATATTGGCCAGGCCTTTTGCCTTGAGATGTCATTAAAAGTGCAGAAGTATTTATTTGTGCCTGGCCCACAAGCTATTTTGTAAACCTTCCCTTAGGCAGAGTTTGCAGAAACTACACACAGAGGATAATACTTTTGGAAATCCTCCGCCAAATGAGAAGAAATGCAAAGAAATGTCATCGCATTTAATGATTATGGATTCTTTTTCATTTTCTCCATTTTTTGAAGCAAGAGATCTAAAGATTTGAGAAAATTCAATTACTTGACTCACAGAGGACAATTGTTTGCTCAAGACTTTCACTTCTGAGGATTAATTAATTATTAGTCAGTTAATTATATTCTTCTACTTCACTTATCTAAGTAAGAGGTGCCAAGATTAGAGAGTCGAGGAAGCTCCTCTTGCCAGAATTTTGTCTTTCATCTAAAGCATAACTGAAGTTTTGCATGTTTACATATTCCACACTAGCAGAGGTTTCATGAATGATTAAATGAAAACATCAAGGAAATCTGTCAAAGTTGGGGTGTTTTTGCAAATTCCAGTCTCAATGGCATGTCTTATGAGAAAAAGTCAATGGTTTTGTCTTCTAAGTTTTGGAAAGAAATGAGGAATAAACTATTGCTAGTGTTGGAGGAGACCAGAGGGACCTCTGCCTCCCATTCCCTTATTTAATACAAAATAAAATCGCATATTTGTTAATGTTATGTAGACACATACATATGCAAATTAATGTGTGTATATCCACCCACTCAAATGGACCTTTGGGCTTGTTTTCTGTCCCCAAATCCAGCCATCATGCTGGGAGATGTCTTTGAACCATATTAGTCACTCATGAGTCAGGAAGGAAGAGGTAGACGGTGGGAATAATCCCAGGCTGAGTTTTGTCAAGAAGATGCACAGCGCAGGAGATTTGAGTGTGGAAGACAGACTGGAGCTGACTCTAGGCTCAGATTGAAGAGAAGGGAAAGTTACAGTGGAAAAGAGCTAGCAGTGTGAGCTCCAGTAAGGGGATAGGATTGGAGGTCTCCAGGTTCTCTTACACAGCTAAACACACACACACACACACACACACAAACAAACACACACACACACACACACACACACACACACACACACACACACCCTGGTGTCCGTGGGTTAAGATGAAGCCATGGGGTAAGTAGCTCCTGAAAGAAGAACAGCTTTTAGCCTTTTTTCAGTTTCTCTGGGCTGTCGTTCAGATACAGCAGTAATTTCAAAGAAACAAACACTTGAAGAGGTTTCCTCTCCTTTGATCATGAAATGAGAAGGACAAGAAATCTAAACTTCCCCTGCAGTAACATGGATGCTCTCCCGGTTTTGTTGCTTAGTCTGTACTTTCTCATAAAACACAAGGACTAGTTGGGACCTCAGTTTCCTCACTTGTAACATGAAGGGACAAGAACAAATGCGACAGAAAGATCAATGTCTGAAATTAGAGATTTGGCTTCAGATTCTGTCGCCGATATTCCAAGATAGGATTTGAATCCAAACCCACAAGACTGTGGGTTCAGCATTCTATCCCGTGAGCCACCGAGCTGCCCGAATTTGGTCCCTGTTAAGTCATCATTGACCTGTGTTGGGCTGGGCTGAGTCTCTGTCTTTTATCATTTCTTTGGGGTGTTGGGGAAAAATGTGGTCTTATACTTAATTCTTTCTGGAAATGGAGCACCTTCCTAGCACCCTGTTTGGGGATAAGATTCTGGAGAAGTGAAACACAGCCCAAGCTTTCCAGATTGTGTCCCTAAAACATGGGGGTAAGGGAGGGGAAGCTGTGGAGGATGAGCAAAGGACCTGAGCCTTCTCCTTGGAGGCTAGGTGCTCACAGGATTGCACCCAGGCCAGATTCAATGGCTCCAGAGGTAGGAGGAGTCTGTAGGCGGGTGCTTTGTTCCAGTAGCATTTCTCAGTGTTGAACTCATTGAAAATATCTTGGGTTTTAAGTTAATAGCTAAGAATCTTTAGAAATTTATGATAGGGTCATGAGATCTCTATATACCAAAGAGATCAGGAAAGACTTTGAAGGGCTTGTCAATATTTTCCCCATTGACCTCTAAGTTCAAACACAAATGGTTAGTTCATTTTTATTGTAACTTTGGATTTGATAGAGGAAGCTGGGTAATGAAACTGGTAGAGGGCTAGACCTGGAGCCAGGAGTTCCAACCCAGCTCCATATACTTCCTAGCAATGGGATACTGGGCAAGTTACTAAATCTCTGTTTGCCTCATCTATAAAGTAAGAATAATAATAGCATCTATTTCACAGGGTTGTTGTGAGGATGTGATGATATGATCTTATAAAGCATTCTGTAAATCTTAAAACACTATATAAATGCTAGCGATCATCATCATCATTATGGTTATAGAGAAAAGGGTTCTTCTGTTATTAGTAAATGGCTGACATTTTTAAGGTTATTTAGGATTGACACACCAAAAAAGATGCTGAAAAATATATATATTTAAATAGTAAAGTACAACAAATTCTGAAGATGTAAAATGCCTTTTATAACTATTACTGCACTTTACTCCCAAAACAACCCTGGAAGATAGATGAGTGAGGCTCCCAGTTCTCCCCCTACATTTTTATTCCCCTACAGTGTGATTTAGCTGTCAGATCATCTTCCAAAGCAGAAATGAGAATTGGATGTTGCCAACTTAGTAGGAAGAAGAGAACTTTCCTGTCAATCTATCCCTTAAGTTTTGATATCTGCATGGATCTGTAATCTATACAGAATGTTGCCCATTTGCCTCCAAGAAACCTACCTTGGAAAGTGACCTGACCGACCTCAATCCCAGAACTTCCATTACCAAAAGGGATCAACTCCACGAGAAATCCAAGCACGGGCCGCTTTGAGTGGCCATTGGAGGGGCAGGAAAGAGTTAAGTAAGTGCTGGCCCAGAAGACCATTTTTTGAAAAAAAATGAAAAATATTGCTTAAGAAGTTAGATATACCAGAAAATAGAAAATGTCTCCACTTTTTCTTTTATTTCATTATTTGTCTGTAATAGAAGAGAGATGATTTAAAAGCCTAAGAGTGAGCATTCCTCCTCTATGTTATTAGGATATTAAGGTACTATAAATGCTGGGAGCAAATCACTAGAATTTTATTTTTAAATCTCCGACTGAAAAGCCCCAAACATGTCAAGTAGAGATAAATCCTCCCAACATTACAGTACAGAGTTGATAAAACATTTAAGATGGATTTATGACAGGTGCTAAGGACCAGCAGTCCCCAGGTAGGGAAGGTATCTGCTAAGATAACAATTTTATGATACAATTAGGGCAGCCTGCCAGGAGAGTCATGGGTAGCATTTGTATTGGGAGATTATGAACTCCTTTACTCGATTGAGGCAGCTGGTCACCAAGCAGAAGGAACCCTGAGCTTAGAGCCAGAAAGACTTGAAGTACAATTCAGCCTCAGACACCTACCAGCTGCATGACCCTGGGCAAGTTATCCAACCTTTTATTTGACTTAGTTTCCTCTCCTGTAAAATATGAATAATGACAATACCTCTCTCCCAAGGATCAAATAAGATAATGTTTATAAAGTTCTTTGCAAACCTTAAAAGTGCTACATAGATAGCAAGATGATCATGAAACCCCCCTTCTAAGCAAGAATAATTTTAGTGGGGCTGGGACTTGGTACACTGCTTTCCAATCTGGACTTGTTTCTCCCCTAGAAACCTGCCCCTCCTCATTTTTGTCTCTGAGGATGGCAGTATCTTCTGCCAGTGGTCCAAACCCAAAGCGCCCGCACTATCTCTAGACTGTCCTTCTTTCTAACTATCCACAGACAACCAGTTTCCACTGTCAGCCAGTTCTACAATTGGAAGGTGTCCTTCCCACCTCCAAAGTCCCATTTAAAGTGCTAATTCTCCTCCCTTCTTTTGGAAACAGCTCTGACACTGGTTTCTTGTTCTCTAGTCTTGTCCATCTACAATCCATCTTGCATGTAAATCCTGCCTCAGATACTTCCCAGCTGTATTAATCTATAAAAATTTCTCAACACTTCTCAGCCTCAGTTTCCTCATCTGTAAAATGGAGGTAGTAATCACGCCTCCTCCCAGGTGTTTGTTAATATCATATAAAGCGTAACATTGACATCAAATAAGATCACCAAAAGGTAACTTTGTCAGGCTTAAAATGCTATATAAATCATGGCCGTTACTGTCATTGCTACTGTCATTCATAGGGGAGTGAAGTGAAAGCTCTGAGTTGTTTGAATTGGGATTTCCATCATTAATAATAATGAATAATTTAGACAATTCTTTCTTTTGGTTTTTGAAAGTTTGTCTTTTCTTTTGAAAATTGTTCCTTTCCTACCTGCCAGCTACGGGAAGGGGTAGAGGGGAAGAGGGGAAAATTTGGAATAAAAGGTTTTTCAAGGGTCGATGTTGGAAAAATTACCCATGCATTGCTTTGTAAATAAAAAGCTTTCCTAAAAAAAAAAAAAAAAAAAAAAAAATTCTTCTCTCCTAGTTTTTCAGCCTCTTGCTTAAATGCCCCCAGACTAATCCCTGGGGTTATTCAGAGCAGAATCTCAACAGGTTCAAAGACTGTTCAAAATGATCCTGTTTTGTTTTGGGTTTTTTTGAGGATTTGCCCACTGATGAGCGGGAATCACTCGTCTCAAAGATGTAGCATAACTGGCTCTGTTTGGCCTCCAAGCTGCTCACCACGGCTCTTTCCTGTTTCCAGTCATCTTACACATTCCCTTCTTCTACACGTGCTCCAAGCCAGATACATGGGCTAATCTGCTTTTCATCACGCATAATATTCCATCTCCCATATCCAAGCATCCATCTGTCTCCCATGTCCCTCATCCTCTGTCTCTTGGGACTCCTGGCTTCCTTCAGAACTCAGCACCTTCTCTAAGATTACCTTCCATTTACTTTGTCTGTATCTAGATCAAGCCTATTTATTTACCTCTTGTTCCTCATTAGACTAGAAGCTCCTTGAGGGAAAGGACAACTTTTGCTTGTCTGTGTATCCCTAGCACAGTGCCTGGCACACAATAAACGTCTGTTGATTGATTCACATGTTAATTTTGCAGGCAACACAGATGATCCACATTAGTTAAGAATCAACAATACCTTCATTGGACATGGTCATTAGGGATTTAATAAGGTCACAGATTCGTAGATCTAGAGCTAGAAGGTCTAGAGCTAGGAAATCATTGAGTTCAACCATCTCATTTCGCAAAGGAGGAAACTAAGGCATGAAGCATTTAGTGATTTGTCCAAGGTCACACAGACAGACTCTGAGGCAGGATTTGAATCCAGGTCTCTCCGACTCCAAGTCCAGCATCCTCCCCTCTATACCCCAGCTTCTTAAACTGTGGTTTGTGACTTCACATGGTGACTCATAACTGAATGTGGGGGTTATGAAAGTATGATTTATTATCAGTAAATGTTTGAGCTGCTATTTTACATACTTATTTACCTGGAATCATGTAACAATTTCCTGGGCAAAGAGTGGACAAAGCTGAGGAAGCGAGAGCTATACCCCATGGTAACAGACGACAGGAAACTGGAATCTTCTTATCTCTCAGCGACATATAAGTCCATGAAATGTTTCATCCCCTACCTCCATCTCAACAGCCCCATCCCTCCCAAATCATGTGCATTATCTACTGGGAAAAGAAGGCTGACGTAGCACAAAACTCCTCCGCACAAATGTCAGCAAAGGGTGGACAATTCAAAGTTTCCCTTTTTATCCAATAACGCAATTTTAAAGCATCTTCAGGCCAAGACTTAGTAAGAAACCCAACAGCCCAGAGTATGGAGAGAGAAGGGAAGGGCACAGAGGAGGTCATTAAGAAAAGGATTCTTCTGTGCTGACTAGTATGGAAATGCTAACATTATAAAGCACAGAAAGCCTTGTTTTTACATCTGACTTGGAAAGCAGAGGGAGGGCGTGCACATTTTGCAAACATTCCATGTTTGAGTGGATCAGGACAATTAAACAAACACATGAAATGTCCGCCTGCTGCATGCAGAGGCGTGTGTCCCATGCTGGCAGGCTCAGTCCCTGCTTTGTGGGAGTTATACCCTAGAATGGGGCGCAAAGTACCTAACACATTTAGAGGTCTGCCTGACAGGAAATGGGGCACAGAACCCACGTGAGAGAACCCCAAGGTGCTAGCTGAGGTCTGAGAGGGGAAGATCCTTTCCAGCTGGAACCCCAAAAGGCAGGGCTGGAAGGGACCTCAGAAGCCAACTGGTAGAGCCCACTCCTGAGCAAGATTCCCCACTGAGACCATGCAAGACTTCTTTGAAGATCCCCTAGGAGGGAGAGCCTGCTGGGTCCCAAGGCAGCTCTTTCCCTTTGGACAGCTTCCCTGGCTGGGCGTTCCCCACTCCCATCCCTGACATCAAGCCTGAGCTTGCTTCTATGCAGTGAGCCCTGGCTCTGACCTACAGACCCAGCCTAGGACTTCAGTCACGTGCAGCCCAGGAAAACTTGGACTCTGCAGCTGGGTTCACCCGTTGCCCTCTGCCCTCCCCGTGCTCTTTGTGGGGTGCAGCTGTGTCCCTCACTGTCCCCGGCACCCCTCTGGACACTGTCCTGTCCCAGATGAGACTGGACTGGCGTCCCTCCCACAGCTGTGATGTGACCTAGGCAGAGAACAGCAGTCTCCGCCCCACTGGTGACCTGCACCCTAAGAGTCATAGCTGGGATTTGAACTCAGTCCCCCTAACTCCAGAGCAGGGCTCTTTCTACTTCCCCTCTCTGCATCTGGGTACACTGGAACATTGAGAAATTCAATGTGTCCGGAATACAGAGAACGGCGGAAAACACCAGGGCAGGGCTGCTCCTGATGTCGGGAATAAGGTGCTCTGGCCATTGGAGCCTCGGCCAAGAGAACGTGGGCTCTCTGGGGGGCTCCCTGCCTGGAGAGCTTCCAGGGCTTTTATTAGAAGGCTATGAAGGCATTCACGTGTCTGGGCTGGATCGGGTCTGGGTTCCTCCCAGTGCGGAGATCTGAGATTTCCTGATTTTGTCTCTTGGTTCCCGGAGACCCTCCGTCTGACTGGCCATGAGAAGGTCCGCCCTACTGCGCAGAACGTGATTTCCCACAGATGTCGAGGGCGCACCCTGGGATCCTGACAGCCTGAACCAGCCCCCTGCCTTGACCTCCTTGCGGTGAGCACTGATTTCGCCTTCCAATGAGGACACAGAATGTATTGTTTGAGGACAGCCACTGAGGGGGTGTCCCCTTAACCAGAGCCACAGTTGGGGAATGTTGGGGTCTGGGGAGAATCCCACCACCCAGAAGCCCCTGCTCTTGTGGGGTTCTCTGCCAGTTCGGGGTTTGCTCCTGCTGCTCCTCACTTCAGATGCAAGGGTAGCCCCCACCCTGAAGCTGGCCAGATCTTCTGGCTCTTATGGACTCTCTCCATATCTAAAGAGCAAAAGCAAAGGAGGCCGTCCCAGACTTGTGTGTGCTGCTTTGTCCCCTTGTCAAGCAGGATGACATACAGAAGGAAACAAGCTAGGGCCCCCCAAAGAGCAGATTAGAAAGGAGCTCTCCTCCACTGAGTGCCCTGCCGGTTTCTCTTCCCCGTGTGCCCAAACCTGCTTGGGCACTGTGCCCAGGCCAAGCCTGCCTGCTCCTACTTCCAGGGTTCACTGACCCTGCCCAGCCCTGGAACCTTTCTCCCCAACCCACCGGAAGTGTCTCAGAAAGGGAGGGTGTGGGCCTCCATGTCCTTGCCCAAGCCTTGCGGGGCTGAACCCACTGATCACTTCAGTTCCCACAATGCAGACTCTATAGAAGGTCACAGTGAGGATCAGATTCAAAGACGATCCAGTCTCCTCATTTGCTTGTGAGGACGAGCATGGAAGGGGAAGGAGACCTGACTTTGAAGTCAGAGAGCCCACGTTCAAATCGCAGCTCTATTAACAACTGACAGTATGACCGAGGGCAAACTGCCTCACTCCTGTGAGCCTCAGTTTCCCCATCTCCAATATGGGACTTTGTTCTAGAGGCTCCGTGAGGTTATTTTCCGTTTGGAACTATTGATCTCTGAGGCTCTAACACATTCTTTTTTCATTCCTTTTCTGCCTATCTGAATCAATAAAGTTTTACTGGTCTAATAATGAGATAATGAAGTGAGTTCATGCAGAAAGACTTCCTTCTTGACAAGATAAAGCAGTGTTTATGATTTCACAGACTGGGGCTGATGCAGACTCAGAAACTTTATAAACTGAAACTCAGTCACTGCCGTGGCCACCTCCCCCTGCCCATCGCTTAGGTCTGCATATGGGAAATTGTTAAAAATCATGACTGCCTAAAGATTTCTGGGTTTTAGAAGGCTAATCAGCCTACCTTAGAGCAAGCTGTTCCCCCACTGACAGAATCAGGAGGCTATGGAATATTGGAGAACCTTGATGTTCTTGGGGGGTAAATAATAATCTTTTTTTCCTTTGAGATGGAAAAAAATCTTTCCTTTCTCTTTATCATGTCTAATGGGCAAGAGTTTTAAAATAAAACGGAAGCATTAAATAAATAAATATGCTTCTGACAATTTCTGAGGCACACTGCAGGCGAGAAGCTTAGCTCTCAGTACCCCAGCTGAGCAAAATGAAATATTTTCTCTTTGCTGCTCCTCCAGGAGCCTATATTCTGTACATTTGGGGCAAGTGGCTGAGACAGCCACACAGCCCAGTGCTAAACCTGGACCTAGAATTCTTAATTCCACGGGACTGATGATGACACTTCCCTCTTCTCCGTAGAGAGGTAGAGGATTATGGGTGTGGACTTGGATTAGGGAGGACCCAGATTCCAGTGACAGCCCTTGCACTTAGTGGCTAAGCCCCCTTAGGCAAGCCACCAACCTCCTGAGCTGCATTGTAAAATGAGCAGGATGCTCCTTGTTCTGCCAGGGTCACTGGGTCTTAGTGAGGAAAGCTCTTGGCGAGTTTCAGTGCAAGCTACAAGTATTCTCCTGCACTTACAGCTACCAGATAAGGATAGGATCAGGAGGCTGTGGCAGAATGGGCAGTGGAGGAGCATGAAGTGGGGAGCCCATCCAGCAGACAAGGCTGGACATCAGGTGATGACTCTCTGACTCATGAAAACTTGTAAAGATCCCAGTACAACTGTGGGTCTTTGAGACCTTGGATGTTGTTCTACAGCTTTTACTGCCCTCATTTTCCGAGACAACGGAGCTCGATTTCTGCCTAAGTTACAACAGCATCCACCAGGCCATCGCCTGGCCCTGGCTCATCGTTGCATTCTAACACACAAATGGGGATTTTTTTTATCCTGTTACCAAGTCAAGTAACTGTTGCTGACAAAACTTCTATTGCCCAGTTTTCTGCCACATCTTCAGTTTCTGATGGTCATGGAAGTGCATCTCAATAAGAAAGCTCTGCCATATATGGTAGCCAAATCATGCTCTTCTCCAGCTGTTCCCCATGCAGGGACAGAACCAGAAGATCCTTTTGCTGTGGCTGATGCAGCAAATGATGGGGCACCAGGGGATGTGCTTTAGGAGAAGCACCAAATGTCGGGGTTCGGTCACAATGGCCATTCTCTTTGGCAAAAGGTAGATCTATTTAGGAGGAGATTACAGACAAAATAAAAGGTACAATAGACACCAGGAATGATAAATATGAAATAGAGCGGGAGAGCATATAAAAGACAAGTTCCTTAGTGGAACTCACAATTATCCAGTACAAAGGGAATGCCCCATGAGGTTGCCATGCCCTTAGTTGGCAGGCTAAATCCTAAAAGGGACTCAGCACCCCTAAGGAGTTAGCTATAAGGAGAAAAAGTGGGGTTGAGAAGGAGCATGGGGTTAATAGAGATACCACACAACAAGATTATACAATGATCAATTCCAATTGATATGGCTCTCATCAACAATGAGTTGATTCAGGCCAGTTCCAATGATCTTGTGTTGGAGAGAGCCATCTGCACCCAGAGAGGGGACCGTGGGGACTGAGTGTGGATCACAACATAGCATTTTCACTCTTTTTGTTGTTTGCTTGCTTTTTGTTTTCTTTCTCATTTTTTTTCTTTTTTGAATCTCATTTTTCTTGTGCAGCAAGATATTTGTGGAAATATATATAGAAGAATCATATATGTTTAACATATATTGGATCACTTGATGTTTGGGGGAGAGGGTGGGAGAAAGGGGAAGGAAAAATTGGATACAGGGTTTTGTAAGGGTGAATGCTGAAAATTATCCGTGTATATATTTTTAAAATAACTTTAATTAAAAAAGGAAATACTACGTGGCATGGGGGGAAGGGACAAGGGCAAAAAATCCCAAGAGGCAGAGTGTCTGGTGGACTGACCCAAAAGGATTCAGCCACAAGGGCTTGGTAAAATGGCTTAAGTAAATTCATAGGGAAAATTTAACCAGGGACGTGACTAGGATTTCTGAAAGGACATGGCTGGGCTCCTTAGGACCTTCACAGAGGATGGGCCTCTTGGATTTCTGACTGGGATGGGACCAGTCTATCAGACCCTTCTCTCTGCCTGCCCCAGGGAACAATTCCCTCAATGCTGCAATTTCTCTCTGTCAACCACACTCACCATTCAGGACCTCATCACTTTCATGGGCCCAGAGAAATCTCTTGTAGGATTAGAGGCTTGATTTGGGCAGCATATTCATAAAACCACATGAAGTTCTCTTGGAATTAGGGCCAGAAATGTTGGCAGTGAGACAGGCTAAACTCATAAAGTCTTAGGAGAAGAAAAGAAGATTGGCGAGGGATCACTGCAGTCAGATTGTACCAACTCGTGGGAGCCGGTTGTTAAATCAGTATGAGACTTAACATTGGCAAACATTGTAAGTCATAATTTGATTTAGTGTTTCATTTGTTTCTAAAGAAGATAATGGAGAAAATGTTAATAATGCTGATTAAACTTTAAAGTGGTGTAAGCCTATCCTCGTCCCCACTACATCCCCCCCCAAAAAAGTCATTAATGACATTTATCATCCCAGCCCTGGTTGTATGCATAGAAGATGAGGTTTTAAAAATCAAATTAAAAATCAAATTTGCTAGAGCAAACGAAGGGCCAGGAGCAAGAGGGAATGACCTTATTTATGTTGGGCCAAATATTTTGTCTCTGTTGAGTGTGTGGCCCCAGAGGATGTAGCCAAAGGCTAAAAGGCAGAAAGGCAATAGAGGAAGTCTGTTTCCCTTTTTAAGATCAAGATGAGTCGTTGTTGTTTTCAATCATTGTGGATGTGGGGCTTAGCGTCTGTAGGTGGAAATCCTTTTGCTTCTAGGCTGTGACCTCCTGGTCTTTCCTTGCTGACAGCCAGAATCAGCTGGCATTTTCATGCCCTGACACTTCTAATGCGAGAGAAAGTACTTCATGCCCCCCGGGGACCGCATTCTAGACACATAAACAAGGTCCCTTCCGGGCCTGTGCTCCAGCTGCCCCCACCCCTGATTCTGCGGAGGCAGAGGCTCAGGCGCTGAGGGGACCCCTGCCTTTCCATGAGGGTCACATGCCCTTGACAGGTGAGAATTTGCCGCGTTTCCCTTCACACCCATTCGATCAGAAACGAGGGTTTTCCGCTCCCTCCCTTCGGGCAGCGCTGTTTCTGACACTCCAGCCAGCGTACCTGATGCCCAGCTCTGGGGAGCCCTTGGGGAGCTGGCTGCGCGCTGCTGCGCATTAGCGGGTTTCCTGGGGGCCTCTCCGCTGTCATTCTCTTCCCCGCACTGGGGAGGGCCCAGCCGTTTATTGCAGTAACTGAAGGCAGCCCGGCCCCGGTGTAATTTGGAAGAGGCAGAGTCAGTCTGTGCTACACTGGCTGTGGCAGCTCCGTGGGCTTCAGGAGACCTGCTCCCCCTGGTTACGGCCGCTGCTGGGATTGCCCTTACCACTGATAAGTGACCACCCCCGTTTCTGCTCTGGGTCACAAAGCTCTCCCCGCCCACGCCGTTAGGGAGCATCCCCGCGCCCGAGCCCAGGGGTGCTCCGACCAACCATCGGTGGCCGTGACCCTTCACAAAAGGAAATGCAGCTCTGGCGGCGAGGGGGGCGCCCGTTTTCTGCCCTCTGCCCTTCTGCTCCCCTTCAGCCTTTTGGGGCTCTCAGCCTTGCCTAAGGAAGGGGCTCCTGAAAGACGTCACCTGTCCACGCGGGCCCTCCGGAGCCTGACAGGCAGCAGCGCACCCAAATGAGCTCCCTCTGAGGATCCCAAAGCGTATCCTCATCACTCGAGGATGGCCAGCTTCAGGAGGGAGTTTTTCCCGTTGTGGTTTAAGGAAAGACTCGTTTTTATTTTTATTTTTGCTTCTGTGTGTATGTCCTTGACGAGAGGATTGTATGAGCTTGCATCCTACCAGAAGACTGCCCTCTGCTTTTCACATTTTCTCTCCTGTGCATGTAAGTGTAATGGAAACCCATTCTATTGCCTGCGCTGGGGACACCGATGGTACCTTCGTGAACGTAACCAAAACTCCCGAACTAAGGCCCGTTGTGGGAATGACTTCTTGACAAACCTCTGCACTTGATAAGAGGGCTTGTGGCTCTTTGCTATCTAAAAGCTGGACAAAGATCTGGCCTCCATGGGGCAAAGCAGACTTTGAACCCTGTAAAGAAAGGAAAGTGAAAGGGGGAAAGCGGAGGAGGGAGGGTATTTACTGTGCGTCAAGCATTGGGCACACAAGTCCAAGTCAAAAAAAAAAAAAAAAAAAAGGCAGTCCCGTGATGAGGGAAAGCCAGGAGTGGTTAGCATTGAAGGAACTGTTCCCTGCCATTGAGGCTGAAGCCCTTTGGGTTTGTCCACCAGCTACTCTGCCTTGGGGTGTCTTTTGCCCTTGTCCCTTCCCCAAACCCCACTATGTCTTATGGTGTCTTTCCCTTCAGGCCCCACTTCCTTTTTAAGGTGCTAAATCCCTTCTAGACTTTAGCCTGCCAGCTAAGGGCAACCTCATGAAGCAGTCTGTTTTTCCTGGGTGATTGTGAGTTCTGCTGTCTTTTCTATCATTAATTATTAAACCCCCTTTCTATGCTCTCCCAACCCTATATCATATTTACCATTCCTGTCATGCAGATGGTGAGCTGCCTAAAGGCAGAGTGCATGTCCAACCGTGAGCTCCTAAAGGAGGGGAGCCTCTATTTTTAAGACCCTATGTTTCTAGGAGAAAGGGATCCTAAAACAAATCACCCAATACAGCTTCCTCTTAATAAGAAGGACTCCTAATAAGATAAGGGATGTGTCCAGTCCAGAGTCACACACACACAAGCAAGAAGCTTAACTAGGTCTTCAAACGAGGGGCCCTCAGGCCGAACTTGGAGGTCTCCTCCCAGATGCACCGCAGATTCTTGGTGCTCATTTTGACATCGCTTAAATTACAGTCTTCTCCTGGACTATTCCTTCCTTATTCCACTTTAAGAACCAATTTGAATCATTCTTCCACACCTCGCCCAAAGCATTAAATAATCCTTCAAAAGCTGCTTCCCAGTGCTCAGCCTCTACAACATCATTACATTGGACTCTCAATTAGACCTTTTAAGCTGCCCCATGGGTAAATAAAGACAGCTGCCTCTGGGGCTTTGAGAAAGTTCTCTGGGGAGAACTTGTGGGAGCACAAGGACCAGAATCCCATCGGGTGAGGGGCGTGGTTGGGTTGCCATGTTGCTGATATAAAGAATGACCACAGTGATAAAATAGACCAGAGGTCCACTGCAGTTCTGTGTCTTTAAGAGGAAGAAAATAAATATTGGTGTGTGAGCATAAAGGAAGTTATTTTCTTAGAGGGTTAAAAGTCTGTGTTAAACCCATGCTTGTAAGGAGCAGAGACCAGATTTGCCGATCTGTGCTGATCCTCTTGGAGCCGGTCCATCCATCACATCACCACTAACGATCACACACTAGAAGTACCCAAGGCTCTGCAGTGACTTTCCTCACGAATGGTTCCAAGAAATTAGCAGAAATTGGTCTGTGGCATATTTTTCTCACACAATTCCATATGTTACTCCAAAAAGTAACGGCTTGTGTGCATCCCATATTTCCTGCAATATGGCATTTTGCTTACTCGGTGTAAGAGCGCGCCAGTCTCATTTCTCAGAATTTTTCCCCTCATCCCACTCCCACCCCGCCTCCTTTGGGAAAAACTGAGGGACCAGAGGAACTCAAATGATTGATCATTGAATCCTGGCCTTTCACCTCAGAGTCAAAGGGCTGCATCTAACCTAGTTGAGCAGCGACTGAAATTTGTCTCAGGGCAAGATGGTTTGTAGCCCACCTGAAAGAAACTGTCCATTGGAATTGGCTTTTTGAACCCACAATGATGGTGCTCAACTACAAGAAAATGCTATTTATGAGAAAAGCCACTGGAAAGGCTTGGCCTGAAGAAATGGAGTCTGGCGGAAGGAATCAGGATAAGATTGTCTAGAGGGATTCCCCCCCCTAAAAATCACAAAACAGGTTTTGATGGAAGCAAAAAGCTCAAATTCACTTGTGGAGAAAACATCCAACCTCTCTTTTTAAAATCCTTTCACTGAATTTTAGTCTAAATGCTTTGATAGTCATTCACATAAATCAATCAATCAACAAGCATTTTCTCGTGACTATTTTGTGCCAGTCACTGTGCCGTCACAGTACCTGGCACACTATAAACGTACATAAGAAATGTGGTTACCATGATTGTGCTGTGGATGCAAGGATAAAAAGGAAACAACCCCTGCCCTGGAGGAACTTACCTTTTATCAGGGAAAATGATATAATCACCTGAGAACACAGAATCTGCATAATGTAAATCTGAAGAAAGCCCTGGGAGAGCAAAGTTCACGAAAGGGAACTCCACATGAAACAAGAGCCACTGGAGAGATGAACATGGACAGAAAGCCAGTGCAAGACTGGCTCCGCTGTGAGAAGCCACGGGGACATCTTCTGCGTCTCTCCAAGGCTGAGGATCTAAGTCCCAGTCCCCATTCTGCTCGCTGCTCCCTTCCTGACAAGCTTGCAAAAATCATCCTGGCTCTTCAGGTCTCATTTTCCCCCTTTGTAAAAAACAAAGACTCAGACTAAAGGACCTTCGAGGTCTTTGGTGGCTCAGATTCCATTTTAGTAATTCATTGCTTATCTCCTTAGGGAAATAGGAATGGTTAAACCAACTCATCCTTGGCTTTCTCCAAGCTCCTCTGAACAGCTGCCTCCTCTAGGCCGCCTTCCTGGATTATCTTAGCATCGAATGTCCTCTCCCTCATGGCATTATCTTATAGTCACTGATTTGTGCTGAATCTTCTTGGGAACAGGAATAGACTGTTTTTGTTCAACTGAATTAAATTGGATTCAATTGAGTTGAATTAAATGGAACTGAACGGGATAGAAGCAGAGGGTGCTTTTCAGCAAACCGACTCCATGGAACTTTTTCACATCAGGAAAGCAATGGAGAGTAGAACCGGGAAGGAGGGGCAGAAAGGGGGTGGTGGCTAGGTATGTGATTCCTTTCCTTAATAAAAGGAGCGAGGGAAGGAGAGTAAGCTCAGCCTGCCCCTAGCCGGGCTCCTCAGCTAATCTGTCACCCCTCAGATTCAGGAAGAACTCTGGCTTGCTGGGGGTTTGGGTCTCACTGGGTCAGAGCATAAGAGATGCAGTTTTCATGTAGATTCAACGTCTGCCTGGTTGTTGGATCCTATTTCACAGCTTGGTGCCTCGTGGCCCTGGAAGCAGCTCATCTTCTCCCATCCCCATAACTGACATTGCTCCTCGCCAAAGCTGAGTTTTCCTTTAGGTCCCAGAATCCTTCTGAGGGAGTGATCTGGGGCAGACTTATTTGTCTTCCCCATCAGGCCTCCTCAAGGGAGTTCGCCCTGATCCATCTTCCCTGACAAGTGATTTCTAAGCTTCTGGTTTCTCCTGCCATGTTTTATAGCAATAAAAAATCATGACAACTCCCATTATACTGAACAGACAATGATTTCCTATGGATCGATGTCCCCAATCATGGTCAAATTGAAAATAACATTAGATGCTAATTGTTTAAAAATTGATTTATATCTACCTTGGTCATCTAACATCTTCTCCCATTTGTTTCTGGGTGAATGTGCTCTCTGTATATTGGCTTGGTCCTGGTGACAGACTGAGCCAGTTTATATTGGACTAGCTAGGCTACCATCTGGGGGAGTTAGGCTGCTTTTGAAAGATGGAGAACTAATGGAATTTTCAGTCTGGCCATGATTTAGACCATTGGATAGAATTTGGGGTTCTTAACTTGAGGTTCATAGACCCTCCAAAGTCTGTATACATTTCAGGAAGAAATCCTATGTATTTTATGTTACATATTAATTTTTTTTGAAATGGGAAGAAAATTTATTAAATGACTACTATGTGACAGGCATGGTGCTAAATGCTTTACAATTATTATGTTTTTGGTCCTCACAATAGCTCCAGGATCTGAAGCCTTGTACCTGCAAAGCATGAGTACTTTTTTCGAGAAAAACTGAAGGAGTCGGGAGTTGCTAAAGGAGGCAAGCTAGCTCAACCTTTTCCCCTGTCTCTGCCCCATAAAAAAGCAATTGAATGTATCTTAATGGGTTATTGTGGAAGAAATTTCAGAATCAATTGTCTGTGTTCAGGTCATTAACTAGTCATAGTAAAGGTCAAAAGCCACAACAGTCTCAAATGAAGGACCAAGATAAGTTACTGTAGGCCATTATGACATCCCTAACTTTTGAACCTCTTAAAATATCTCCAACCTTTAGTCTGGGAAAATGGAGAATGAAAAAGAAGAAAGACAACAAGTATCTCCATTTCTTGGAGAGCTTGTAATGTATTACAATGGCTATCACAATAAGTAGCACACAAAAAAGCCCCAAAATTGCACTGGCCATTAAACCTTTCAGCTCTTTGCCAGGAGAGAGAATTGCCATCAAGAGCAGCATACATTTAAAATAAAAAGTTGTAACTCCTTCTTAGAGAACTACTTTATTCAGAAAACATTTCCAAGAAAGAGTATGAAACACGAGGATGAGCAATATTTTGCAAGATAAAAAAAATAGACTGAAGGAAAAACAAGCTTGAAGAGAGTTATTTTAGTTATTAAGGAGAACCTTCCAAAAGGATAAAAATGAATACTCAGATCTAATGGCATTTCCATAACAATCCTATCTCATCAGCAACGATGTTGGAACCACTGATTTGGGCCCTCAATATTGAGGCTAAATATGCCATGTAAGGGCCCATGGCACCTAAGGTGGAATTGAAAGTAGAAACTAGACCCAAATAAATACACATAAACTAAATCCAGACTGGAAATGACACAATAGTAAAGGTACTGAAAAACAATTTTCAAAAAAAAATTCAAAGAAGAGAAGATTCCAAAAGAGTAGAAAAGATGATGAGCAGTCATATTGTCATAATATTGGTAAATAAGGAGAAGTGCAATCGCCTGGCCCAGTATCCAGAACAAAGGAGGGGGAGAATCCCCCTCCTGTACTTTGCCTTGATCAGACCAAATTGGAGGCACTTTCTATAGGTAGGAAACCATATTTTAGGAAGAGCATTGACAAGGTAGGGTGTATGATTCTAAGCTCACTGAGCTCATTGTCTTTTGCCTTTCTTTGCATACTCAGGACTTAGCACAGAGCAGAAGCTTAATAAATGTTCCTGAGGGACTAACATTCTGGTGTGGGCTTCCATGATGATGAGAAGACTGGAGACAGGGTCATCTGAGAATCTAATGAAGGAACTGGCTAGAATCAGACCCACTAAGGGTTCGTTTTATAATATTCCTGGCAAATGGCCATTTAGCAGCTCCTCAAAGATGTCCAGGGAAGGGGAACTTCCAACCTTTCAAGGCAAACCATTTCACCTTTAGATAACTGTAATTGTTGGGACATATTTCCTTAGAGCAAATCTACTGCAACTTCAGTTCTTCAATCCTAGTTCTATATTCTACAGCCAAGCAGACCAAGTCTATATCCTCTTCCATTGTATGAAAGTCTATATTTCCTCTTCTCTTCCTCCACAACCTTATCTTCTCTAGATTAAACATCACTAGATGCATTTATAACATGTTCTCCAGGCCCTTCACAAGCCTTCACAGTCACTTTCCCTAAGAAATGTCCTTCCTGGAATGGGGCCCTCAGAATGAGCCCAAGGATCCAGAAGTTAATTGTCTATGGCAAAGGGCAGCAGAACCATAACTGCCCTTACTCTTCAGTTTTCCTCTCTGCAACCTAAGATAACATCCACATTTTGATGAGTATCTGCCACATCACCTGACGATGATAAATGCATTTTTTCACAAAACCAGAATGCTCACAATATTTCAACCTTTTCCTTGATAACATTCCTCCAAGCTTTGTCACTACTAGAAAAAATCTCTAAAATGTTTACCTTATAATCAGTGGGGAGGGTATCTGAGGCAGGAATAAAACTCAAATTTTACTGCCTATAAGATGTTTTTCATTCAATGGCACCATGAGACAGAAAAGCTAGACCTTCAAAGTCAAATCTAAATGCTTCACACGAGGATTCTAGACCCTACAAACCAACTCTCCCCCACACCATCAAACCTGATCTCATAGTCTCATCAGATCATTCTCTTTATTATCTCCCATCTACAGCATGGGCTTTCTCTATATAACTTTCCTCATACTGTTTGAGTTATCCAGCTCTCTATCAAACCCAATCCCTCGCTACCCATTAAAGATTCCTTGAAAAAAAAAAAAGCCTTTCCTAATTAGCTTCAACCATCTCAGGAATTTTCTCATTTGATATATTATATTAGCATAAATTTAGAGCTAGATGGGACCTTACTGCCACCTAGTCCAATCCACTCTTCCATTTCCACTCCATGCCAAGCATCTTTGATATTACTTTCATCTCATTTTTGTCTCACTTGTTATTAATCTTCAGAGCTAATCAAAGATATTGCTGTTGTTTTATCATTCAAGGAATCTTTGTGCTTTTAATCACACAGGTGACACTCTATGGGGGAGAATTTGTAAGAAAACATTTTGCTCAATTACATCAAAGGCTTTTCTTGTAGTCAACAAACAATAATTACACTAGAATCTCTCATTCTTGATATCTTCCAGTCAAATATATGGTAATAAAGATGTGATCTGCATTAGAAAGCCATTTTTGAAAGCTTAGATGATTCTATATCAGATTTTATTCAAGAGTGACTTTATGTGAATGTAAATTTCATAAAGTTTATTTAGAAATGTAAAATTATGAAGACTAGATTAAGATTTTCAGTATAAACTTGATTTAGTGTTCCTGCTGGAGTCAAAATTTAATGGTTCTACTCTTATCAGTGGGAAAAAGTTTTTTTTTTTTTAAGTTCCGTAAGGTTTCAGTAACTTTTTAATATATTAAACATGAGTTTTTATCTGTTTGATATTTTCCATCCATTTTCATTCTTAATGTTCTTGGGGATGGTGTGACTTATTTGAATTTCTTGCTCAAGCTTTCTATAGCTTTGTTACTCCCCTTTCATTGCTATTTGCTGTTCAATGAAATAATATGTCGCAAAATTTTCACATCCTTCTCCATGAAATTTTGCAAATGAGTTTATTTATTCTTAAACTGGTATCATCATTGGCTGCCATATCTATTTATTTATCAAGAAGACCAAATATTTATTGGTTGATATGGTCTATAAGGCGTTTTGGTCTCCTTCTTGTTATGGTTGGTTTATCTTGGTTAAATTTTTTTAAGAACTAGTAATATTAATATCGGGAAACTATCAGCATACTTGACTATATCAATAACCAAACTAATAGAAATCATATGATTATCTTAATAGATTCAGAAAAAAACATTTGACAAAATAAAACACACATTCCTATTAAAAACACTAAAGAGCATAGGAATAAATTGAGTCTCCCTTAAAATGATAAGTAGCATCTCTTTAAAACCATCAACAAGCATTATATGTAATGAGGATAAGCTAGAAGTATTCCCAATAAGATCAAAGGTGAAACAAGGTTATTCACTGTCACCATTACCATTCAGTATTGTACTAGAAATGTTAGTTTTAGCAATAAGAGAAGGAAAAGAAATTGAAGGATTTAGAGTAGGTAATGAGGAAACAAAACTATCACTCTTTGCAAATGATATAATGATATATTTAGAGAATCCTAGAGAATAAATGAAAAAACTACTAGAAACAATTAACAACTTTAGCAAAGTTGCAGTATATAAAATAAACCCATATAAATCAGCAGCATTTCTATACATTATCAATAAAGTCCAGGAGTAAGAGTTAGAAAGAGAAATCCCACTTAAAATAGCTGTAGATAAAATATAAATATTCAAGTGTCCACCTGCTAAGACAAAGCTAAGAACTTTATGAACACAATTACAAAACACTTTTCACACAAATAAAGTTAGATCTAAACAATTGGAAGAATATCAAGAGCTCATGGGTAAATGAAGCTAATATAATAAAAATGACAATTCTATCTACATCTTCTTATACAGTATCATACCAATGAAACTGCTAAGAAATTATAACGCTAGAAAAAAATAAAAACAAAATTCATTTGGAAGAACAAAAGGTCAAGAATTTCATGGGGATTAATGGAAAAAAATGCAAGTGAAGCTGGCTTAGCTGTACCAGACATAAAACTATATTATAAAGCAGCGATTGGTAAAACTATTCAGTATTCACTAAGAAATAGAAGAGTGGATCAGTGGAATGGGTTAGGTTCACAAAACACAATAATCAATGGCTATAGTAATCTAGTGTTTGATAAACCCAAAGATTCCAGCTTCTGGGATAAGAACTCACTATTTCACAAAAATTATAGGGAAAGCTGGAAATCAACATCTAACACCATACTAAGATAAAGCCAAAATAGGTTCATGATTTAGACAGAAAGTGATATGATAAGCAAATTAGGAGAACAAGAGAGTCTACCTCTCAGATGGAATATTATCATCCTATAAAAAAAGATGAGCAGGCTGATTTCCAAAGGCTGGAAAAACTTACACGAACTGATACTGAGTGAAGTGAGCAGAACCCAGAGAACATCATACTTAATAACAAGACTGAGTGATGATCAACCTGAGGAACTTGGCTATTTTCAAAAGTGAGGTGACTTAAAATAATTCCAATAAACTTGTGATGGAAAGTACCATCCACATCCAGAGATAGATCTGTGGAAGCTGAATGTGGATTGAAGCATACTACTTTACCTTGTTGTTGTTTCCTTGCTTTTTTTTTCCCATTGTGGTTTTTTCCCTTTTGATCTGATTTTTTTTTCATAATATGATGAATAGGAAAATGTTTAAAAGAATTGCACATTTAACCTATATCAGATTGCTTGCTCTCTTGGAGAGGAGGGAGGGAGGAGGAGAGGGAGAAAAATTTGGAACACAAGGTTTTGCAAAGATGAATGCTGAAAACTATCTTTTCATGTGTTTAAAAATATAAAATACTATTAAAATAAAATTTAATTTAAAAAAAGAACTGATAATATTCTGAGCGGATGTCAATTCTTTTGTCCATTTCCCATTTTTTGGTATCAGCAGACTGCTTAAATAGGTAAGTGTGGAGTAGCATGACATTTCTGATATTCTTATTTTTACTTTTTCATCTAATTCAGCATTTATTGTGATTTTTCTACTTTAACAAGTTGGTAATTTCATTGCTCAATTTATTTCAAAATAAATTACTCTTACCTTAGTATACAGTCATTTCTATGTAATAATTTTTTTCAGTGATTCTATTGAGTTCTCACTATGCATGACACCTACTGATTGTTTTCCTGAAGAAAAGACGATGATATGAACCTTGAGATATGATGCTATATGTTATAAGATTTTGCTCCTTCTCATACTACACTTCTAGATGAGATTTTCCAAACTACTTATATCATTTTTTCCTATGCTTACTTTTGCTTTGAAATCATTATTTATAAGAATGTTGATTTAATTTGGATATTCTTGCCAAGTTCTTCATAAAATTTCTTTTCTTCCTCATCTTCCACAACAGTCATTACTGCTTAAAGCAAAATTATTTTCGTGGTAATAGTTTTGCAAATGCTTATCACGAGAATGATCTGAAAAGTTCCAATGGGAGGTAATCCACTAACTCCTCAGGCAGCCTGTTCTACTCTGTGGCCACTGTAATGTTTTGGAGCTGTTTCTTGACATTAAGTAAATATCTTTCTATCTCAGGCATTAATACGTTGCTCCAGGCTTTGTTCTCTGCAGTCAGCTGCAACTTTGTTCTCTTTTCCACATAATCCCCTTTTAGGTACTGGAAGACAGCTATCATGGTTCCCAAGGTTTCTCCTCTCCAGGCTAACCATCTCCAGGTCTTTCCATTTATCCTCACATGGCACCCCCTCCGAAACCTTCCCCATCCTGGCCATATTCCACTGGATGTGTGCAAAGAGGATTAGGAACTGATAGAAGATTTGCAAAGTATTTTACATTTCTTATCTAGTTCTTATTTGACAACCATCTCCCTAAAACCAAAATACACGTATAACATATTTTAGACTTTTATCTGCATTGTTAAACTTTTATCCATCTCTTTCTAAAGTTTAATCAACCAAAATAACCAAGCTCTTCTATGTAGCGTTTGCCTATTTCTGAAATGTAAATGCTCACGTTGAAAATTCGCCAAGTGGCTCTCGACAGCTTTTCTCCAGCATACTTCTGGGTAGATACAACAAGGGATACGGTGCCCATCTGACAGATGAAGAAGATGAGGTACAGAGAGATTAAGGAACCTGTCTACAATTACTGAATAAGGTCCAAGAAACAGTATTTAAGTACAGGCCTTTTCTAATTCCTAAGCCTCCAGGTAGCGCAGTGAATGGAGTGCCAGGCTTGAGGTCAGGGAGACCTGAGTTTAAAAATATCTCAGATACTAATTGTGTGACCTTGGGCAGGTCACTTAACCCTTCTTCACTCGATTTCCTCATCTGTAAAAGGAGCTGGAGAAGGAATTGAAAGCCACTCCAATATTTTTGCCAAGAAAACCCCAAATGGGGTCATAGAGAATTGGACACAAGTGAAATAACTCAATAACAACTCTGCTCATGCTAAATCCAGACCACGCTGCTTCTCCTTGTCCTGATCCTCCCAGATCGCGGCACCCACAGGTATGAGCCCATGTGGGTGAGGTTTGGCCAGGGCAGAGCAGAGCAGAGTGCTTGGTCCCTCCCTCTGGACACTATACCTCGCTCTCTCTCAAGGAAGCCTCAGGTTTAGTGCGTAGTTGGCGTGTGCATTTTGCATCTGTTGTCCTGCCTAGTTTCAGCTCCACAAAATAAGATGTCCCTTCCGGGATAAGATCATGACTTCTAATCATGGCTCTAACTCAAGCCTTGATTAACTCCTTTCTTCAGCCTCTCCTCCCCGCTGACTGGTGGGCCAGAGGGCATTGTACCGCTCTCCTCCCAATGCCTTCAGGGAGAGCAGTAAAAGGACTCGGGGCATCCCGCTCTGCATCTGCTCCTTTGTCTAGTTTCAATCCCAGAGAACAAGGGCTGGGCATCCCTCGCTGTCCCATTTCCAAGCTCCACCAGTCCTGCTTTTGTAAGTTATCTTCCCTCTGGGATGTGAGCACTATGAGGGCAGGGATTGTCTTTCTTTGTATTAATTACACACCCAGTACTGAATGCCAGTCCTGGCACATTGTATGGATTTAGTAAATGTTGACTGGCTTGAATTGACTTGGCTTGGATTGGATTGGATTTTTGTCCACACACTAAGTTCTCTAAGCCATTTTGGCCAAGGATGTTTTACATCTATAACTTTCATTCAATCCAAGAAATGCACACTGGGGCTTCCATGAGCTACTCCAGAAGACTATTGTCTCTGCTCAAAGAACCAGGCTGTCCTGGTTATAAATAGATCAGTTTCTCTGTAGTTTTCTTAAAATGCTTCTCCAAGGGGGCAGCTAGGTGGTGCAGTGGATAGAACACCAGCCCTGAAGTCAGGAGGACCTGAGTTCCAATCTGGCCTCAGACACTTTGCACTTCTAGCTGTGTGACCCTGGGCAAGTCACTTAACCCCAATTGCCTCAGCCAAAAAAAAAAAAAAGGTAAAATGCCTTTTTCTGAAGTGAGTAGAAATAATGACATGAATAAGATGATTTCAAAGATCTGGTTTGAGCAGAGGTTAAAAAATAGTGTGAGGGGAAATCATATCATACATTCTTCCCTCTTTTCCTTGTTTCTTTTTCATTTCATCTCCCTTCTTTGTTCCTTTTCTCTCCCTCCTTTTTTTTCTTCTTTTTTCCTTCCTTTCTTCCTATTTTCCTCCATCCCTTTCCTCTTTTCTTCGTTCTTTTGTCCTTCCCTTCTTCCTTCTTTCCTCCTTTTTTTTCTTTTTTTTCCTGCTTCTTTTCAGAGGATAGACCAAAAGAATCTCTTAAAAGCACATTTAGGCACATTTCTCTCCACCAAATACCGGATTCTGCTAGCGCCCTCATTGACAAACATAGAAAGAGTCTTCAGTACTTTTCCACTGTTGCACATTCAATAAAGGTTAAATGCTAAAATGAAAGGCTTCAGCACCTACTCTAGCAATGCCACGGAAGAAGGTAAAGAAGTTAGAATTCCGGTTCTGTAGCCTATAATCTAAGAGAGGATGGAGCGTGTAGTGGAAGTCATCATTTCATTTTCTTCTTGCTCTTTTTCCAGGTGAATATAAAGAGTGTAAAAATTGATTATCTGTGCTTCAAGGGTATGATCTGGAATAAATCATCTGTTCTTTGATGCAGACCACTTCACCAAATAGGGATTAGGCTATATCGAGATTAATTAGAGAAGCAAACGGGTTAGTTATGGATGATTTCTCTTAATTGACAACCAATGGTTTACAAACTAGAAGCTATCATCTGTGAAATTGGATAAAGAGCCTTCCAGTAGGACTAAATGACAGGGTAACGCTGGGGACATCAGAGGCAAAGTGGTGTCGTTTGGCACAGAGGCACCGGTGAGGAAGGAGTCTTCTGTCACAAGTGATCAAAGGGAAGGACACCCATCTCAATGTCTCCTTCAAATTTCAGCACTCCTGTTAGCAATTCAGAAGCTTTGCATGGAGGAAAAACAACGATCCCATCATCCTCCCCAACACTTTTTTGTCATTTACTTTTTCAGAGAAAAAATGAAAGAACTGCATCAATGGGGAGTGGGGGTAGATGGAAGAAGCATTGGTATCCATCTTTAGTGTACTGGAGATAATGAGGAGGAGGCTTCGTTTTTTTTCCGACATCCCTTTTCTTTTTAATTCCATCTCATTTGCCACTGAGCTACTCTGGGTAAATGAATTCTCTTCTCTGGGATACAGCTTTACCATCTGTAAAATGGACAGATAGGACTGGATGATCCCCAGTTAAAAATTCTCTGACTGGTTCAAGGCTAAGCTATAACAAATGAACAAGATGGTCCCCTGCCTCCAAAGAGCTTATATTTTAACAGGGGAAAACAACAATTAGTGAAGAGCAAAAATTAGAAAAAAGGGCAGGTGAAACGAATCAAATGCATCAAGAAGGTCCTCGGGGCCCAAGGACAATAGTCCAACTTGTAGTGAGAAAGAGGCTGAGGAAACAGCAGAATGTAGGCAGAAGGCTTGGAGATGGCCTCGCAGGAGTCTCACATTTGCTGTTTGTCTTACCATATTTTTTTCTTTCTCAACTCATCACTGTGATGGTGCTATTTTTTTCTTTCAAAAAGATATATTTAAAGGGAAAATTTAGAACAGAAGATTTTGCAAGGGTCAATGTTGAAAAATTATCCATGCACATGTTTTGTAAATAAAAAGCTTTAATTAATTAATAAAAAGCTTTAATAAAATAAAAAAAAAGATATATCTGCATTAGTTCCTGATGGAGCTTACATTTCTCAAAGTAGTTCTCTCTTTAAAAAGGAAGAAGCAGGGCCGCTAGATGGCTCAGTGGATAGAGCACCAGCCCTGAAGTCAGGAGGACCTGAGTTCAAATCTGGCTTCATACACTTAACACTTTCTAGCTTGTGACCCTGAGCAAGTCATTTAACCCCAATTGCCTCAGCAAAGAAAAGAGGAAGGGAGGAAAGAAGGAAGGAAGAAAGAAAAGGGAGGGAGGAAGGAGAAGAAAGGTAACTCTGCTCTATGCACCAAGGGAGGGGTACACTCAGCTTAGCGCTACGGGCATTACAAAGGTGACATCGGAGTGTAAGGCTGGTCCTTCAGTTACCCTTCGCTCTCAGTTCATGAAGGAGCCTCCTCCTCTGCCAGGCTGACATCTCTCTCTTCTGACAGCCCTCACACAGCATCCCAGTTCTCCTTGTGAACTGCTCACACCCATCCTGTGCTCCTCCATCACCTGATGGGTTTCTTCAGGTTCCGTAGCCCTCTGTCGCTTGTAGCCACACAACTGAGAGAGAAAAACCCAGAGCAAGGCTTATCTGAACTGACAATGATTTCAAATCAAGAGACGCCATTTGTTTTCATAACCAAGAAATAAGTGTGTATTAGGCACCTATTATAAATCAGGCT
The DNA here is from genome assembly GCF_016432865.1 of Antechinus flavipes. Classification (NCBI taxonomy): domain Eukaryota; kingdom Metazoa; phylum Chordata; class Mammalia; order Dasyuromorphia; family Dasyuridae; genus Antechinus; species Antechinus flavipes. The sequence goes on from NC_067402.1 coordinate 5,048,017, forward strand.
CTGGGGGTAAAAAGGAAACAAAGATCCCTATTTTCTGGTGTCCTCCACTGTAATAAAAGTTGTCTTCTAGGCATGTCTTTGGGAATATAGGTTCTAGTCTGAAGAACGTTCCCCTTCCTCCTACAATCCCCTGAGTTAAAGACCCCGGTGATTTGTCCAGTTCTGAGCCTTATTTGGACTTGCTTTCTCTCCCTCCCCCACAAAACACCACGCCAACAAGAGCCACATGCTTTCCCAAGCCTGGCAGGGCCCCAATATTAGCAAGAGACAGGAATCGGTGGAACTCTGAACATCTGGGCTTCTTTCTGTGACCAAAATCCAGAAGAAGCTGCTTTCGAAGCTCTGATCCTGACCGTGGGGAGCACGGCCATCCTTAGCCCCCCGGCTGAGCAAAAACCCCAGCAGGAATCAGTGTTCAGGCCTGACTTTTGACAGGAACAGGGCCATCCTCGGACACAACCATTAGCAACAGTCCTTCTTCCCCCCAAACACAGGGCCTAGATCGGAAGCTGTGGATAAGCAATGGTGGCCATGAAATGGGGGGAGCTCCAGAAGAATGCACCAAGGGTGCGCCAGATGCAAAAGGCCGTGCTGCCTCCACCGAGGTCCTGGCTGTCCCTGCTCTCCCCTCGCCGTGGCCAGACCGTGGCTAGATCGTGGCTTTTTCCCTCCATTCCCCCCTCCCTCTCTTTCTCTCTGTCTCTGACTTTATGTCTATCTAGAGGGACGGGCTTATTTTGGGTGACACTTGGGAGGAAGCCCTTTAACAAACCAGAGAGTGTCAAGAGGAAGCAGAATGAAGGCTTTCCTTATCACAGACGGGATAATCCCTGGATCCCTTCTGAACAGGACAATCAGTGCTTGTGGAAGAGGAGGAGGAGAGAAAGGAGAAACTCCGCTTCTGCAGGAGAACCCACTCAGCTCAATTCAAGCAACATTTATCAAGAGCAAGGTCCCAGCTTAGACTTAGTGGGACAGCCTTCATTAAAGAAGAAATGGCTCCTGTCCTTATGGAGCTTCATTTCTCACTAGCCTGTAGCACTGACTTCTTCCTTCCCGGAAACCTGTTCATTCGTAGAGATCCCCTTCAGCCCTGGAATTGATCTATTGGGAGTAGAGAGCCTCTATCCCAGGGCCCCTCTCTCTGACTTGATGGATCTTTGAATCTTTATTTGAGGGACCCCAGACCGGTCATTTCTTCACTAGGTTATATTCTGGACTTCTCCAGCCCAGCCCCAGGCCAGGCCCCTTCCACTCTCCCCACTCACCCCTCTTCAACTTCCTTTTAAGTGTGGCCTTTTCCCCTTTCCAGTAAAATCTGCAGGAGAATCCCTGGTGCTTAGCTCAGAGCACTTAGCAAAGACAGAGAAAGAACAGATCATTTTGATTTGAGGAAAAACAGAGCTCATGCTCTATCTCCCTCTCTCTCCTCCACTCTCTCTTTCCCCCTACCCCCTCTCTCTCTGTCTGTCTCTGTTTCTGACTCTCTCTCTCTTTCCTTCCCTCCCTCCTTCCCCACCCTCTTTTCCCCTCACCCCCTTTCTTTGTCTCTGCCTCTCTATCTCTCCATCTCTCTGTCTTCCTGTCTCTGTTTCTATCTCTATCTCTTTCTTGTTCCCTCCCTCTTTCCCTCTCTCTCCCTCCCTCTCTCTCTTTCTGTTTGCCTCTGACTCTATCTCTGTCTCTCCATCTGTCTGCCTCTCTGTCTGTTTCTGACTCTCTCTCTGTCTCTTTCTCTTTCCCTCCTTCCTCCCTCTTTTTCTCTTTCCCTCCTCCCTTCCTCTTTCCCTCTTTCCCTCCCTCTCTCTCTTTCTCTGTTTGCCTCTGACTCTGTCTCTCCATCTGTCTGTCTGCCTCTCTGTCTGTTTCTGACTCTCTCTCTGTCTCTTTCTCTTTCCCTCCTCCCTCCCTCTTTTTCTCTTTCCCTCCTCCCTTCCTCTTTCCCTCTTTTCCTCCCTCTCTCTCTTTCTCTGTTTGCCTTTGACTCTGTCTCTCCATCTGTCTGTCTGCCTCTCTGTTTCTGCCTCTGTCTCTGGGTCTGTCTCTCTCCATCTCTCACATACTCAGAACTTAAACTCTTAACCTATCCATAAAGTTGTGACTTTAATAGGATACCATCGGGCCACATGCTAGCCTATGACACGGCCTGGGAGAGCCTCTTTGTTCTGATTCTGAACGAGTCAGGACACACGAGGCCTTCTGGCTATCTCTCTCAGGCTGACAGATTGATGAGCCTGGAGGAGGGGCCCCTAATGCTGGGGCTTGTCCATGAGAGGACTCAGAAAGGAGGTGAGCCCGATTCTCTTGGTGCTCAGATGCTCCACAGTTACGTGTAGAGATTCCCCAGTCACTGGCCACGTCTCTCTGTGTTCCCTTTGGCATCTGAGGTGATGAGAGTCGGGGGAGCAGTTCCTAGTTCAACAGGCAGGGCCCAAGGTACAAGGCACGTGGGATGAAGTTGCCAAGACACCTTTACTCTTAAGAAAACGTCACGGACAAAATCCAAAGGCGATTTTACAGACATGCTTTTGGAAAGGGGTGACTTTGATAGCTCGGAGGGAAGAGGGGAAAATAACAACAGGATCTTAGGCGTGACGAGGGTGTGCGTTGAAATGTTGGGACTGTCTTACAGATGGTAACAAGAAGCCTGGGAAAGCGCGAGTTTTCATCGTAGTTGTCTGGGAGAACCTGGGTTCCCATCATGGTTATCTTAAAGATGCTCACAAGGCTGTCTGAGAGAACTGGATTCCTTTTTGTGTGTCATAACAATTGAGATGGTTCACATGACGGCTTCCTTAACTCATCTGATTCAAATGGACACCGGAGCAGGATGGGCTCCTTTCTGAGAATAAGTTAGCTTAGGGTTCCCATCAGAGGGAGGAAGCTGCCAGGCGATCCCAGGGTTAAAACCCCCACTCATAGAAATAGAATGCCTGGGAGAGTGCAATGAGTACGTGTGTCAGGCACAGGCAGGGTGCCCTGCTCAGTGTCTGGCACAGGGCGGGCACTATATTCCACACACAGACCATCAGCAGCTTGTGTGAACAACTAATCTGTCCTTGGCATTCTAAACAGACTCTAGTCAGGTGTGGGGGGAATGAGTCATTATACTGCTGGGGGAAAATTATGCCGTTTAGATCCAGCCTTAGGCGACTGAAGATTGTATACACTCAGAATAGTGCCGGACCCCTGTGACTCTGGGAGGCATTTCCCACTCACCAGACCCAGAATCCAGCAAGGCTTTCTTGTTTGGGAGGACCACGCCTCTATCTCCATCTACCTTGCTTTCGGGCTCTCCTCTGGGCATGTGCTGTGGCTCACGTGTGGGAATCCTTGTCTAAATCACATGTAACTTAAACCTTCCAGAACCTGGAATGGAGGAAGCCATAGCTCCTTTCCCACTCGCCCTCTTCTACCAAATTGCCTGATAAGTTTCTTTCTAAAATGATTTTGGATTTTGAGATCTGTTTTTGCAAATAACATAGGAAAAGAAAGGTTTTGCAGGTTCTGGGACAGACAGACATGAGATTTTTTTTTCCCTTGCCCTTACCCCAACCTCAAGGAAAATATTATTCTCCAGTGGACACTCTGCCAGCCCCTTGAGTAGCCTTATCTTGGGGACACTGATGAAGCCACACTGACTCTTTAATTGTTCGGTTTGGTTGTTTTTTGTTTACAGGGAGAAGAATATTTCCAATCATCCAATATCTCCCAAGCACATGAACTTTACCCTTTGTCCTTTGTTTTCCCAAACAGACATGGTAGGGAAGAAAGGGGGTATGCTGCATCCCTCCCCCCCCCCCAAAAAAAAAGACAAAAATCAAGCACTTTGCTAACAATGTAAAGAGAAAGGAAGAGTGATCTAGAAAAAGGGATGGGGGGGCCTAGAGATTTTTGGTGAAAAGGGATCATTGCAAAATCCTTCAGAAATTCATAGAAATAGGGTTAACAGCTGAATGATTCTGTTAGTTTGAATCGCTTTGCCATCAGGCATAATGAGGTGGAAGCAACAAATTCATCTGTGACATGAGAATTTTACACTTTCTCTTGGCATCCTAATTAGCTCTCTGATGAATGACAGATTAATAAATTAAAACATTCCACTCAACACTGAATATTTAAGGATAATGTATGCATAATTCTCATTATAAATTATAAAAAAAATTAGCAACACATACATGGGGGAGAAAACAGGGCCCTTCCTTTACTTTTAACTTAACACTTTAATTAAAGGTTTTTATGTCTTTATCTCAGCATAGTCTTTTTTCCCTTTTAATGCAGATTGTAGAGATATAAGTAGATGCTCAATGCACCTAAATTAATATTACAAATTAAAATGTATACTTTAGATCAATATGGCATAAGGATCAGAAAATGATACATATATCTAAGCACATAAATATTATCTGTATACATCCGTATATGTGTGCACACGTACATGACACACCCTGTCACTTCTGTCGCACCTTACCTGTGTGATCCAGAGCAAGTTCCCTAACCCCACAAGGCTTGAGACTCCCCTCAAATGCTCTCAATTGCAGAGAAAGAGGCAATATACATTGGTAGAGGAAGATGTCACCAATGAAATCACAAGCAAAAATGTATGTGTATTGGCTCATTGATCTCTCTTTCAGCCATTATCTTAATGATCTTCATTATCTGAGAAGCTTTCGCATCAAAAGAGAAGTTTATTCCGTAGAATTAACTACCACTAATATCAAATGTCTCCCCCTATCATACATTGTGGTTGGGGTTCTGTGTGGGATTGATCCCACTTAAATATAGAAGGGAGCCCCAGATTTCTCAGTTGAATCAATCATTCAATTGTAGGAGTAAATTAGGTTTGAACACGTCCCTAATCAATGTGGGAGCAGTGGAGGCCTTAGAGGTGTCACCTAAGAAATGTTTTGGGATTGGCTGGAAGTCTTAGCAGATCCTAGCACGGAATTCCCAGGTCTGAGAGCATCTTGAGGAGGCAGGTGCTTGGGCCTGTATGAGAGAGGAGCTACGTGGGAAGGGATAAAGAGCCATACCAGAGCCAAGTGATGATCTGGTGAAGCCGGAAAGATGGGGAGATCTGGAGTTCCCCTAGTGTCCACCAGGAGCAGCGACCAATGGCAGCATGTTCTTCAGTTGACAGATACAAGGAGGACAAAATAGAAACATCCAAGTAGGAATGCCTTCTGGGAAAGCCAGCTTGAATAGTCTGTCTTGGGCACTGACCCTCTGAGCTCAGCAGGGAGCTGAGACTAAGGGGAACTACATGGGGAATCTGGGTGGAGATGGACCCGCAGAGCACATGGGAGCAGGATCCATGCTGGGAGAGCTGGAGCACCAGCTCATGCTCCTACTGCTGCCAAGCTCATTTTGGCTCACTCTCTGTGGGACCCACTCCTGCCAGTGCCCCCTCCCAGCTGCACCCCCGGGAGTCTATCTCCACTTTTTCTTCAGGTGCATTTTGAACGATGGCTCTTTCAGCTTCCCTTCATACTTTGTATTGACTGGAGTTGAGTTACATTGAGTTGAACTAGAAGAAAGGGGAAGGGAACTCATCCCAGGCTATCCCACTGAGGCAGGAGAGGATCTCACAGATGTGGGAAGCCCTGAGCACTCAGTAGAGCATTCAAAGGAGAAGATGGCACACTGGGAAGCTCACATGGAGCCGGGCTTGCTGATGATCAAAGGAAACAATGAAGACCCAGTTTCCCCGGTTATCCAGAGCCAGTCATTTCCACCAGCACCCCACAGAGGAGGCCACACCAGAGAGTGGAGGTCTTACTTCTGTTGTGCCATCTTCTGCTTTCCCTGATTCCTGATGCTGGCGCCCATTCAACCTGGGTGTCAAGATGGCGTGCTGCACTGTGCCATTTATGGAATTAATCACGCAGAAGTTTATTGCCGAATGTGTCAGCTTCTGTCGCACACTTTAGCACGTATAAGTCAGGACACATCTAAGCCAGCACTGAAGGCTGCATTTCAATCAAATACTTGGCTGTGACAGGAAGGTTTGGGGGAAAACAATAAGTTTTGTAAATGTAGGCAAAATGGTGTAGGAAAAAATCAGCACCAGATCTCTTAAGAACTAGTGGCTTTTGGGGGGCTCTCCAGGTTGGAGGTGAGCCATTCTGCTCTCCATGAGCCACAGAAGCTCAACAGACTTGTGTGATTCAAGTCAACCTTTCCACTGATTTATTTAATCTGTGCCAGAGTTCATCCCAAGGTTCCCTTAGCCTTTTTTTCCCTTAGTGTGTTTGTGACTTAGAGCATTGCTTGTCAAGTTTTCTGTGACATATCCTCAACCATTAGTGAGAAGAGAGTGAGAATTGTTATCTTGAGGCTGATAATAATGGATATGTCAAGTTAATCTACCAGCAAATTAAATAAGAGCATCTGTGTAATTCATTAATTTTTAATAATGTTAATGAAAATAAAAGCTGGAGTACATAGTAGAACTAAATATGTTTCTAACTGACTTGCCTATTCATCTCCAAATGAGCACTTTTAAAATGCTTTTGTTTATAAATGAAGTCTGAGGACAAATAGGGATAATTATTCATTTACCAATCTCCTATCATCATAAATATTCTCTTCATCATTATCAGATTGTCAGCATTCAATAATCTATTATTACTGTTATTTGCTAAACAGACACCTGTATTTTTAAAATGAGACAACAGTAATGATAATACAATGACAAATTCTTCTTTACCATAATCTGGTAAACTCACCTAAGACTGGTCACCCCCAAAACATTAATAAATAAAAATGAAATATTTTTTTTAAAACAAGACAACAGCAATGATGATACAATGACAAATTCTTCTTTACCACAATCTGGTAAACTCACCTAAGACTGGTCACCCCCAAAACATTAAAAAATAAAAATGAAAGAAGAAAATAAATAAGGGCAAAGTGGAACAGATTTTCCAGGATTCCTTAGGTGATCTAATTTCACCATTGATTACAACAGATGCAATGTGCAAAGGAGCAAGGAGAAATGAAACTTAGGAAGATAAAGTCGGGTAGAATGTGTAGCTGAACAAAATATTAAATAACAAGGAAATCTCTATTAGAGGCACCATAATTCTAAAAGCACCAAGGGATATATTTTACAAGATGGAGAGAAAGCAAGATAATAAAAATGGTCATGGGCAATTTATTAATAAACCAACAAAAATAAGGAATGTCAAATTTACAAACAGCCCTTATCATGTGCTCTTCTCTCTCAAATACCAAATACAATGGTCCATAAGGACCAATGTTGACAGGATGTTTGGTGAAGATAAGACGAACAGCCAAGATTCTGGAGATGCTATTCTATAGCAGCTCCCATCTTCCTTTACAGACTCACAACTGTTGGAAAGTAGAATGGGTAAGAGGAAACTGTTAGTTGATAACAAAAGAGGATTTAAACCAAGCTGATTCCCACATACATCTTGAGATCCTACAGGATTGTGAGATAGAGGTAGCCACTGAGACAATCTTGTTCAAGTAGCCTCAAATCATCTGTGTTGCATGAGGAACAAAACAGCTAGCTCGAAGTCCCAGAAGAGGGTTCACCTCCTGTCACAGAAAATATCCTGAATGGAATCCAAGAGAAAGAGAAAGAACTAGATAGACAGTGAGGTCCTCTGAATATTTCTGCTGTGGATGGTGCCATCACGATTGAGCCCGGCCTATCCAGGGGTTTCCTTCAATGAGATCCAGTCTTGAAAAAGATTTTGACTGAACAATTTGTACAATTATCTGTATAGCCATACATCACTGTATATGAACAGACCCTGCAGATATTAACTATCTTCAATGGTTAAAAGCTTACACAGCATTTTCCTATTGCTAGTACAGGTATTGCTAACCCCATTTCTTAGAAGACAGAACTGAGACTTTGAGCAGTTAAAAAATTTGCCGTGGTCAAAGTATCTGAGGGGAGACTCATCTACAGTTTTCCTGCCTCCAGACACAGCATTCTATCTCCTCAACCAAATTGCCAGGGTTTCTTAATTTTTCCCACAATTGGTTTCATTTGTAATATTGTGTATTTCATTCTATGCATTAGTAAACATCATTCTGAGAAAGGGTCCCTAGGCTCGCAGACTTACTGCCAAAGGGATCCATCACTTGCACACACAAGCACTTATCCACACTTGCCTATCCCAGTAATTCTGTGCCGGGGCACAGAAGAGGAGGAAGAGAGAGATTGCAATTCCCTTTGAAGATTATGCAGCGATTCTGACAGTTCCACACCTGCCTTCTGAGTACACACAAGTCCCCCATGATGCTCTATGATGTTGGCTCCTGGAACAGGATGGTCTCCAAGAATCTGATTCAGAGGCCCCCAAATGCAGGAAGCGCTGTCCAAGGTCCTAGAGATTTAAAAAAAGCTACAGATCACAGAGGGGTCCGATATGGGCACGGTCCTCGGAGAAGTGTGCCAGGCAAAGGTGGCTGGCAGGAGGTTGCCAGGAATTACCCACAGTGATTTAGATGAAGGAAGTGGCCCAAGAGATACAACTCCCAGAACAGGAACTTCTGGTTTCCATGTTGTCTTTGGACCCAGCCCCTAGCACGGGGTATGCAGGCAGTAGGCACTTAATAAGTGTTTCTTAAAATGAAATAAGCTGCTGGGTAATGCTCTCTTGTAGCTGCTGTTTTATCCCCGCCTTCTCAGCTGTTTATTCACATCAGTAACTCTGGCCACCTCTAGGATTAACAATGGAGCCTTCCTGAGAGCATGTGCTGGTCAGCAGCAGCTTCCCTGCTCCCTGTGTCATGTGTTTGTCCTTTAGTCCCATCTCTTTCGGCATCTAGGTACCCCTCATTCTTCCAGGCCCAAGGCAGAGGTGGAGGAAACAGGGGTTCCCGGCAGATTTGACCCCATGAAGTGGGCAGGCCTGGCACATCTTGGGTTTCCATAATCCAGAGACTAGTGGGCCAGCAGAACCTCTTCCTCATCTCTCTGCATTTCATCCTCTCCAGTAGGAGAATAGCAGGGAAGACATGAGAAGCCATTTGTCCAGACTGGCAAAACTGGATTGCAGAAATGGAGGAGCTGGAAGGAACTAGAAGGCAGAGCTTGCCCTGCCAGCCCAGCCTCATCGCCAGCCTGGCCATCAGTAGCCCTGCAGCACTCTAAGGCACTGAATACCACATAGAAGCCAAGGTCTTTCTCAAACTCCCCTCCTCCAACTCTGGGCACCCTGATCCTGCCCACAAACCAACCCATCAAGTCCATCAGCTCCTCCAAGTCCCTTTCCCGTCAGCCCTCTGGGCCTGATGCAGAATGTTCTCTCTCTATCACTGGATCCAAACTTTGAAGAACACTGCCAAGAAAGCCCCTTCCCCTCCACAACTGCCTTGTTCAATGCTCTACTCCCCACTTCCTTCCCTGGTGAGCCACAGGCCAAACTGGCTCAAGGTCTTTGCCAGAAAGAGTGGCTATCAGACCTTCAGGAGTGCCTGGCTCAAGGCCAAACTGCTCTTGCTGCCAGATCTTCTTGATTGTTCTTCCGACCATTGAGCAAGGCTCTGCCTCTTGGTGCTGGAGTTGCTGGCCCACATTCCTCAGACAGTTTTCTGAAGCCCTGTGCCCTGGTCCTAATCCTTTTGGCCTGATACCACTAGGCACAGGGCCTGACTCCGGACTCCTGGAGCCTGGTTTTCATATCTCTCTGGATAATAATGAAAACTAATAGAGAATCAGGCTCCTCTCTGGAGGCTTAAGCTGTGACTCTAAGACGCCTTGGCTGTGGGACCCAGGATGCATCAATTAGCTCTGAGGGGTTCTTAATTTTTCCCACAATTGGTTTCATTTGTAATATTGTGTATTTCATTCTACGCATTAGTAAACATCATTCTGAGAAAGGGTCCCTAGGCTCGCAGACTTACTGCCAAAGGGATCCATCACTTGCACACACAAGCACTTATCCACACTTGCCTATCCCAGTAAGAGCCCCTGCTCTACGATTATCCATTGCAGAGACGGTGTCCACCTGCCTTGGTAGGATTTCCCATACAGGTCCAATCCCGGGTCCAGTCCATTTCCATCAGGTTCTGGTGGCTCCTTGCTCCTCCCTCCCTTGCCAAGGATATGGCTTCTGTCTTCAAAGATCTGGAAGATTTCTGGTTAAATCAGGATGAGGTTGTTTTGTTGTCCCCCTCAAGAATTGGGAGCAATGGGTGAAAGCCGGGTGGAGGTTGGACTTCCCCCAAAATTCAGAGGTGCGAGTTCCCTCTCCTTCCAGACCTTCCAAAAGAGAATTGTGGATGGAGTTCGTGTTTGGGATTCAGTTCGAGGTGGGGTCACAGGCTTTAGAGTGGGAAGAAATTGGCTCTCTAGTTTCTCACCAACTGAGACCCTGCATGATTAATCTTTGGGGGCCATAGGGCAGCATGGCTACTGGGGGCAAAGGAAGGGGAGAGAGGAAGAGAATGAAACTGGTCGTGGGATCAGAAGAATGAAGAGCACTGATGGTCTCTAGTGGTAGAAATGGAGAGGGCAGGGGAAGAAGCACCCCCACAGAAAAGTGCTCTAGCTTTTCCTCTCGAAGGCAAGGCCGCAGCAGTTCCATTCTGTTATGTTCTCTTGATCTGCCTGTCCTTGAATCCTTCTCTCTTTGGAACAATGGCACTTGCTTGCGGCTCACTTCTTTGTCTTCTTTTCCTAGAATTATTCCTTGCCTTTCGACATAGATTCAAAGCAATTCAAGAAACACAGAGTGCCTGTTAAACTGCTTTTTTGTTGAGGTTGAGGGACAATTTCCTTCTTCTCTCTCCTTCCATGGACCTTCTGGAAGCAAATGCTGTGTTGTGACCCGTTGTAGACACTGGTCTCCATCCTCCTTCCCACCACCTACTCCCTGACTAACCTCAAAGTCAAGGACGCCCAGCATCCCAATAGGTTCCTGTCCAAGGTGATTGTGGTGGCTGGTAATTCTAGGTAGGTGACAACATACCTGAAGTGACCTTGCCATGCAATTTTTGTCCTGTAGGGGCAGCAATGACAGACAAAAGCTTTGACTAAAGATCTAATTCCCAGCCGATCTCTAAAGATGCTTTCCTGAACTATGGACTCCCCTCAGTGGTCCTCATCACAACCTATTCACTTGCTGAAGCAAGACCTAAGTGGCTGCTGTTCATGTGTCCCTGAAATCGCCCTCACCGGGAGTTCCCAAGGTGCTGGACCCTTCCTTCAGATGCTTAACTTGAAGAATAGCAATGGCACAGATGGGCTATTCATCAGTTACTCTGTTCTCCTGCTACATAATCCCTCTTTTCATCTGGTCCCATCCCAATCTAACGATATCCCTAGACCAATTCTCACACAGTGATTAGTTGTAACGGGTCTGAGCCTGCTGCTTCCCCTTCAGATGATGTTCAAGGTATAGGGGATATAAGAGCCCGTAAAAAGCCTTCCAATTGGCAGTGCAAAATACTACTCTAAGTACCAAAATGTTTCCCGTGTGTGTAAAAACCAGGCAAAAGTCCTTGAAAACTAGAACAGAGATAATCATTTCAATGACCTTCTATGTCAAGAAGAGCATAAAACAGGATGCCCTACTTACCCCAAATTAGCCTTAAATAGAATTTTTGTTAATGAATCCTATTGCCTTTTATAAGAGTTTTCCACATCTTTTTTTGTGTCATCAACCTTCTCCATCATTTTCAGTCTGTAAATGATTCAAATTAACTATATTCTATTCTTTAGGCCTAGGATTAGCTAACTAGAGGGTATTTACATTTTAAAAGTAAAGCTTCTTGGTCCAAATCAAGCTCTGAAGGGTGGATTTTGGGGGGAGATACTTTGAGGTGGGAAAGGGTTTCCTGATGCTCTGATTATTCTAGAGCATCTTGTCTCAACACCTTCTGTATAGTGCTAGGTCACCAGGTGGACGGGCAACTCCTTCCTCACTCATGGAAATGACTCTCCGTCTTCTTGAGGTGGGGAGACACAGTAAAACTCAGCCCTGAAGCATGCGGACAGCAGGAGAACTCGGACTCACAAATCCTAACAGGAAGAGCATTCGGGGCTTCAAGTTACTACTAGACCTTGTCTTAGTCGCCCTCCCCTCTGTCCAAACAATCAGGGAATGGGGAAGATTATCAGGCCGGTCCTAAGGGAAGCCGAGATCACTAGATTCCTTGTTGTGTGGACATCTCAGTGAGAAGAGACATGAGTTACGAGGGGATGGGTCTGACTTCGCAGAAGCTGGAGGCCAGCAGGACTCGTAGGCCAAGGGAGACAGAAACTTCCTGCTGTGGTCCCAGGCTCGGGATGTGGCCGAAGACGCCTGTGCCTCCTGCGAACGGACAAAGTGGAGGTCCCCCCAGCAGCTCCTGCATGGGGTGCCATGTCCTGGGGTCCGCAGGAGGCAGTGACAGTGGGAGGGGCGCGGACCCCAGCTGGAAGCTGCTCTTCTGGAGGAAGAGGAAGGAGGAAGGCTGGACATGGACTCCCTGACTTCTGAAGACTCTGCTCCAGTACCTTCTTCTGCAAGAAGCCTTTCCTCATCCCTGTGGCAGCTAGAGCCCCCCCTACACACACACACACACACACACACACACACACACACACACTCCTATCCATTCTCCATTTATCTTGGAGTGTCCCAAACCAGAGTGCAGACTTGGGGAGGGCGGGACCCATTTCCCTTTTCTCTCTGGAAACTCGGCACTGTCTGGAACATAAAGCACGTACAAATGCTTCTTAAATGACTGACTGACGTCTTCTCCTGGGAGTCACAGAGAATTACAGGAGAACATGCAAGGCCAGACCCGCGGGTGTCCCCCTAGGCTGGCTTGTGGGGCTGCTCCCGCACACCTCTGGCCAGATTGGGGTGGGGGCGAGTTCAGTCTGTTCTGTCCGACCTGGAAATGACATCGGTGCCTGGGATGGTTGTACCTGCCCCAGGAGCCGGCAACCACACCTTGTTTCATGTCATCTAGTGAATGTCCCAGACTTACAAGGTGGGGAGAGAAGCCGGGGGGGGGGGGGTGGGAGACCCTGCCAGGATCCGGGGGAGCTGTGTGGGGAGGGAGACATGTCCTCCCTTCTTATCCCCCGACATCATCCATTTAATGACACACAGAGAGGGACCTGGCCTGTACTTCTCTTTCTGGATACAGGTCGGGCTTAAAAGAAAAAAGTCGACAATGAAAAACGTGTATTGGACATGGCCAAAGTGGATGCAGTCATGGGCCTCGGGAGAAGAAAGGAGGAGCGAGAAGTGATTTCAAAAGGGCAAAAGCTTGAAGCTCGGACCAGAAGCGGTGGCTGTAGGATCCTTCAGCCTTAAAGAAATGTAGCCACGTGTCAGAGTCCATGCAAAGCATGCTAGGAGTGACTTCCCAGAAGATCGCTTTTAAATTTCTGTGGCCTTTAAAGAGAAGAGATGGCTGAGTTTTTCTGTTTTTAAAACTGAGTTGTAGGAAATCTAAGAGGAGAAGAGAGAACATTTCATCGAAGAACCACAAAGGGAACGATAACCTTGTTACAGTCTGTATCTGAATCTGACAGAAAGATGAAGAAACAGATGATTGTACAGGAGACAGAGCACGGATCATAGAAGCAGGAAGAGCTGGGTTCCTCCGTGACCATGGGCCGGCCACCTTTGGGCACAGGGCCTCATTCTCCTGGTCTCTGAGGAGAGGGGGAAGCCGAGGCTTAGAATCGGGAAGACTTCCTGGCCGAGTGGTCCTGGACCATCTCCAGCCTCTGTTTCATCATCTATGCAATAGGAACAGTATTAGAACCTAATTCATAGGCTTGCTGTCGGAATGAAATGAGACATCTTAGGCAAAGTGCTCTGCAAACTCTAAAGGGCAACCTGGATACTGCTACCTGAAACTACCGCTGGGACTCTGTCTGTGTGTGTGTGTGTGTGTCTCTGTGTGTGTGTGTGTCTCATACACACACACACACACACACACACACACACACACACACACACACACATTTGCTTGGTTTGCCTGAATGACAGCTCACCTGTCAATAGGTAAAGGAAATGATGAAGGGGGACTGACCCTTCGGATGTGGTTCTCCCTCGCAAGAAAGAAGAGACAGTCAGAGGAGAAAGAATGGAGCCAAGGTGGGAAGGGGCCCCTCCTCGTCCAGCTTATGACAGAGGAGAGCAGATCCGGACCTAAGGCAGCTCTTCCAGACAGATTTGGGCAGAACAGATTTAAAATTTTCAGGGAAAGGCCAGAGGCTAAGTGCCAACACATGCAAGCCAGCCGAGGAGGCGAAGGGCATCCCAAGGTGCAGAACTGTCCCAAAGAGCCCACTAGGCAGACACAGGGCTCTGATTGACCCCCCTTTGGATTTTTGAAGAGGGGATCCAGCTGGCCACAGCAGGTGAAGCCTCCTGGAGATGAGACTGAAGATCAGCTCCCAGAGCACTGATGCTCAGGAGTGTTTAAAACTGGAGAGAAAATGGAAATACAATCAAGACAACTATTGGCCGCAGCTGACTCCAAGAGTCAGGAGGACCCGAGTCCACCCACAGACATTTATTAGTTATAGGACCCGGGACAAGTTGCCTCAGTTTCTTGATCTGTAAAATAGGGAACGAAATCTACCTCCCAAGGATGTTGTGAGAATAAAATGAGATAATATTTGAAAAGTTCTCAGCTGGTGACTGGCACACAGTCGCTGTTCAGCCCTCCTTTCAACAAGGACCAGTGGCAGACTGGTCTGGACTTGTTTGTGAAGGCAGAGCTGCATGAAGTCTCAGTCTCACTCTCTCCTCCAGTCCCTGAAGTCCAGGGGAGGACCCAAGTCTGGCCCAATGACAATGGCTCAAGATGCAGTGGCGCCCTCGGCGTCCTCCACGTCCGACCAAGTTTTATGTGCTCCAGCTCTCACCCACCACCCCCTGTGGAAAGTTTTCACGTGTTTGGGGTAGAGACCCCCAACTCATTGATGGACCGGAGGCCTGTCGGTTACTCTCAACCTGCAGTAGCGTGTCTGCTGAGATGGTTTTACTGGGCTGTGGCTGCTGCAGCTTCTTGGAGCCACAGGTGAGAGGTGGGTGGCAGGTGGACCCCAAGCTGAGCATATAGTAAGTATCTAATAAAAGCTTATTGCTTTCCCCTCGCCACTGCCCCTTCCTTGCAGTTTTCAAGGCCATTGGTCCTTATCCCCCATATTTCTGTGTAGTATGTGATCATTTTCAGGGACCTTTGAAAGAGTCTGAAGAATGGGAGAGATCCTGGAGGACAAGGGAAGGTCTTTTCCCATTATCTGGATTTTCAAAAAAATAAAACGAGCCAAGATTGAAAATAAGATCCCTGTGATCCTGATTCATCACTCACAAAATTCTAAAATAGACTACAGAGAGATGATCACATAGCTACTCCAGAAAGGGTCATAAGAGATGAATCTTCTGGCCTTTTGGCTACCACCCCGAAAGAGATAGTGTGGTGCACTGGGTAGAGAGATGGCCTCAGAAATACCGATTTCTTCTTTAGGTCTTGCTTCTGAAATATCCTGGCTGTGAGTGACTGTGGGCCAGTCAGTTAATCACAATGCCCCATTATTCTCTCTCAGACCAGCAACCACAGAACCACTGTACATCTATTTGCCTTTATGAATGAGAGTTCTTGTACCATTGCTGTGAGAGGTAAATGAAACAAGACTGGCAGTTGGGGGGAGGGAAGTAGCTAGAACTGACCTAGATTTTAGCAAAGCTTTTCACAAAGTCTATGGTGTTCTTGGGCCAAGTAATCTGCCCTCACATTTTAATGTGGACAAGGTGAGGAGAGGCAGCCCAGACCATTATAAAGTAATGTGCATTAGGTCCTGGTTGAATGGCCAGACCCCCAAAATGATCATTCATGCATGAATATTCCCTTGGAACGCGGTCTCCTGGGAAATGCCATGAGATTTGTGCGTGGCCCCGTGCTCTCTGACATTCTTATAAATTTCTTTGCTAAAGATACAAAGGGCACGTTTGGGAAGTGTGCAAATGGCCTCAAGCTAACAGAAACAAAATGTTTCGGCAGGTTAGAACATTAGAGAGGACCTAATAAAGCATAAAGTCACACGATTAAGAGGTCTTAGCCCTAAACTTGCCTTCAAAATATTCATTTCAAAAGTGCAAAAGAACAGCATAAAGAACTATTCTCTAAAAGGCCTGTTTCTGTTCTCAGCCATGTACAGTGCAAAAAAATCGTAGATTTAGGACTGGAAGGAACATCAGGAACCGTTCCCGTCTCTAACTGCAGGATCCCCAAATCTTCCACACAGAGAAGGAACCCTCTCATTTTACAATCAGGAAACGGGGGCTCCCAGAAGGGGAGGACAGCTTCCCATGGGTCTTGTGGGCAGAGCCAGGGCTCCTCTCACGGAAGACCCGGCACCTGTTTTTCTGCATGGAGCTGCCAATAGGTAACACTTACTGCAGTCCCTGGCACATAGTAGGTGCTTGATGGAAGTGCTGGATACAACTTTAGGGCTACATTTTAGGAAGGACGTTGTTGAGCTGAACAGCATCTGGGAGGAAGCAACGAGGTGTGTGTTGGGGAAAAGAGTCTTGGGCAAGGCTATTTTTAAATAGTAGAAGGTTTGTGACGTGGCAAAGATTTGATATTTGCCATCAGAGGTCCAGACAGTCAGTTCAGAGTAGTAGGGAAATTTAATCTTCATGGAGGGAAATATCTGTGACCATGGAGAGCTTTTCAAAGTGGAATAGGCTGTGTGGGAATGTTGTGTTAATGGCACCCTGCCCGACGACCCCCAGACAATCAAACAAGGCCGGAGGACCCGCTGTTTTTACATACAGGCCTGCTGAAGGTCATGTAAAGCTTCAATAATTTCTGGGATCCCTTCTCACTCTGAGATTCTGTGATTCTCTACTCAGATCAACTGTTGGAGAAGTCAGGGTCTGAGTAGAACATCGAAGGCAGCCCGAATACAAGTGTTACTAGGGATATAAATAACCAGGGAATCCCAATTGTGAGTGGACTCCTGTAATGGGAAAGAGATGTGGATGGCTTTCTGCACGCAGGATCCTCGCCACACAGATAGAGTCATTAGTGAAAACACTGCTAATGCTGGGAATCTCTGCAGAAGAGAATTAAAGCATCATGGCACAGCATCTATCATGCCCTAAAACAATCTAACAAGAAATCCCGAGTCTTAGAGATGGGGAACATTAGATATGCGTTTCAAGGAGCATACCGTCAACGAACTGGGCGGCAGCTTGCCTACTTTTCTGAGATTTAATTAGGTGTGTTTACCAAAGCAGTGACTGGAAAGACAATCTCAGGGCTTACTGCTGCAACAGGACTGTGGGATGGGGGAAACAAAGAATAAACTTCAAGCAGGCAAGGTAAAGTAATCCAACAAAAACAATGTCGCCCAGGACTTTCTTTTCTACCCAGGGAAATAGCTTGAGGTCACTAAACTGAGCCCTGAAGCCAATCCAGGTCCAGGTTTGGTGTGAGACGTTTTCTTGGGAGAAGAGAAAATACAGAAATAGGAAAAAAATCAAGAGAGAAGAAATGCCAAGTAAGAAAGAAATTTGATAGCGCTATTCCCATTAGATTGTAAGCTCCCTGGGGGGGGGAAGGGGGAGACTATCTTTCACCTCTTTTTGTATTCCCAGGGCAGTTCCTGGCACATAGTAGTTGCTTGTATTTTAAAATAATAAATATTTAGATTGAATGTCTATCTGTGATCTTTCAAAGATCACAAATGGGAAAGAGGCCCCGAGAAAGGAAAAGGCCAATGACTAATTGTTCAAAACAGGCATGAAGTTGGCGAGTGTCCAGTTAGTGAGTCTCCAAAGGTGGTAAGATTCCATAATGTATTATTAGATGGGCGGGTTTGAGAAAAGGAAGCTGTGATAGCACAGCTCTATCCAGAACAGGTCATTCTGGACCAGCTCCATTACCTGTGTAATACCTGAAAGTCAGGAGAAGGCTGAGGGTGTGGCTGGACTAAAATTGAGCAAAGCATGGGATCAAATAACTACTATATTCTTGCAGCAAGTGTACAAATCTGTGACGGCTGCACCCAAAGGTCGGCCATTCGGGGTCAAGGTCACCTGGGAGAGGTGCCCCCAAGAATTAGTGGCCGGCCCTGTGGACTTGCTGTTCCATTTTCAAACACTGTCATCAGTGACTTACATTGATGGGAGGTTTATAAAATACACAGATGACGCAGAGCTGGAAAGAAAAGCAAACACACTGCAAAAGAGTCAGCAACAACAACAAAAAAGATATTAACTGGCTAGAACTGAGCTAAGATAATCTAAAATTTAAACTGGATTCTCTAAAGACGCATGCTTGGGTTCAAAAAGTCAACTTCACAAAGCCAAGACGGGGAATTGTGGGTAGACGGCAGTCCATCGGAACCACTTTTAGGTGTCTGAGTGGGCCACAATTCTCCTGGGAAGGCAGCCAAGAGAACTAATGTGACTGAGTCTGCACCCCAGCCATCAGGATCTCTGAAAATCCCCCGTAGGGGGTTTGGGGTTCCCCCGCAGGGGCCCCTGCAGTTGGGATGAGGAAGGGCGTGAGTGTAAGCTCCATCCCTAGCTGGCCCTGCTATCTTCCTGTCTTCTTCGGTCTGGCTCTTTGCCCATACTTCCCGCCCTTGCCCACCACTTCCTCTAAGAATACCCTCAAATCGATCTGGCTACTGCTGAAAGAAAAGGTCATCCTGTCTCCCGTGGCTCCTCTGCCTGTCCTGGGAATGTCCCAAAATAACCTGTCCTCTCTGGTCACCCTTCTATGGGTAGGCCCTTCATTAGTCTTGGCCCCGGGGACTGGGAAGGAGGAATCTGCCCTTGGGTACAGGGGCACAGGCCAGAAAGGGCGGCAGTGGTTCCGGCTCTTTGGGCCTAGGAGAACTAGATCCTAGAGAGGAGACACCTTGGAGGGTGGGGGTGACATCATCTGAACTGGGGAGGGGAGGAAGCTAGTGGCCAGTCCTGGGCTAAGTCTGTGTCCCAGAGACTGAGGTCATGCCAGGGAGCAAGCTGAGGGCTTGCCAGGGGAGGAGAACCACATGGTCTGGGTCAAGGCTGCATGGCAGGGGATCTGAGCTTCCTCTACCAGAGGCACTGCCAGTTCTGCTATTACTTTGTATCCATTACTAACACCCTTGGTCTGGATGGGAAATGTTGAGCACAGACTGATTTCCAGAAAAATATGAGGAATTGTAGTGGGGGTAGGAGCTAGTAGTGGGGAAAATAAGTCAGAGAGACTTCCTACAAGGAAGGGAAGGAGGGAAAGAAGGAAGGAGGAAAGGAGGGAGGGGGGATCAAATTTTTGAGATTTGTGGCATTGTAGAAGGAGTCCTGGATTTAAAGGGAAGAGACCTGGATTTGAATCCTCCTGCCTATTTATTAGTAAGTGTGCAAGAACTCTGTACTTCAGTTCTGTCATCTGTAAAAAGGGGCTAATGCTCTGTTCACTGCTTACCTCACATCGTCATTGTGAGAAGGGGATTTTGCCGGCCGTTCAGTGCCAGCCAGAGCAAGGTACATTAGTCACAAGAATTTGCCCTTCAGTTGTCTCTTACTGTCTCCATAGCAATGGATAACTGCCGTCCCCTTCCATCTATGAACACACCGGCGCTGAGCATTTCCAGAGACGATATTTTCTTTTGTAAAAGAACAATCATTAACTAGTCTAATAGTTCTAATGTGAGTAATTAACTGAATACTATTTCCCAATGAGTCTCATCAAGGTCATGCCCTCCTTCCTATTTTTTCACTAAAAGTCCCCAAATGATCTAGTGCAAAGTTTAAACAGTGTTTATGCAACAGCTCCTGACTACATATGGCATGGTAATTAACAGGCTGTTCTACGGGGATGTTTTTCATTTCTTGGCTACTTTTAAGTCCGATAACTGATTTAATTTTGGCAAGAAGATTTGTTTGCAGTTAGGCTTCCCTTGGGCTCCTCAGAAATTCCTTGGAGTCATGGGAAAGCCCGGGAGATAAACTGAAAGATGGAATCTACGCTTGGGAGATGGTTTTAGGCTCCAGCCTCTGCCCTGTATCTGACATTATTCTGCTTTGATTTTTGCTGGAGATAGGCCATGGAAGCTAAAATCACATCATTAATGGGCCAACGGGCCTTCCTGACTCACCACCTCCTCTCTTCCAGAACCAGGGCTTAGGAACAAACCAGGATGGAAGCCTCGGCCATGCCAGGGTCGAAGCGAGAGCGCAGCTCGATTCCAGCAAGTCCAGGAGCAACAGCTCAGGCCTGAATCTCAGCGAGACTAGCCTTTAGGGACAGGAGATGTAGTCCCTGGGGATGCTCTAGTTCACATTGTGAAAGCCGATTAGCCACGGAGGACAACCCAGGCAGGCAAAGCTCAGCCACAAACCGCCCGGGACATGCTTGCTTCTCTGCCGGTGACCAGCCTTTGTCACTTTGTCCCAGCCTCTCATTCCAGAATGGCTTTCTTCCTTCCTGCGGTATTCCTGCCTTACCTGCAGTTTCTTGCACATGACGTGCTCCTCCATGGATCTCTCCCTTCCTATAAAAGATCTCCCTGTTCCAAAATTATTTTCTTTGTTTTATTTTGCACAAGGATCCGTTATCTTTTATTTTATTTATTATTTTTTTGGTTGCCTGGTCCAGGAGATGAAGTCTCTAGAATGAGAACCTCCAGTTCTGTCCCTGCCCACGCCCACGCTTCAGGCACATAGACGCTCTTTCTGCTCAATCTCAGTGTCCCTGGACAGTCCAGGCCACTTTCTCTACTAGAATGAGATGCAGAAAAGTGAATTGTTAAGGAAAGGAGAAATAGGCGCTCAAGGTTCAGATAAAGCAACCGAGGAAACTAATGTGGTCCCGGGTTGGGGCTAGTCTTTGTCTGCGAGGGAACCTGTGTGGGGCCCTTACTCAGCCTGCCCAGAGCCCACATCACGAGGCAGGGAGAAGGTAACCAAACAGGACGAGATCTTGGATCCATGAGATGACTACAACTTCCATAGGGCTTACTGAGGAGCACAGCAGTGATGGAAGAACTTTCAGCTCTTTCCTCACAATGACTCGGTGAAACAGGGACGAATTTTAGAATGAGCCTCATTTGACTGAGAGAAAACTGAGTCTCCAGAAGCGACTTGTTCCCTGGTGTCGGGGGCTGTGTCTACAACCCGACTCCAAGTCCAGCTGCCCCCAGGCCACCTCAGGGCAGGCAGAAGGGGCTGCTGTGTGAAACGGGGCTGTAACCAAGGGGGCTTGAAGAGCTTAGGAAAGGGGGTTCACTTTTTCTCCTTGACTCCAGAGGGTAGAGATGGAACTTCGGGCTGATGTCAGGGCAAATGGAGAAAATAAAAGTTACCCAAGTGGCAAAGGGTGGGGGGCAGGGAGTGCTTGTGAGGGTCCTGGTTAGGCTCGATTCCCTCCAGGCCCCTTCCCATTTGTGGGAGGACTGAATAAGCTATTCTTCATCCTTGTAGGCAGAGAAAGAAGCCCATCACTGGGGTCTTTTTGGCGGAGGTAGGACGGGGCTTCGGGAGCCTTCTGATTTCCGTCCAGGACTCCCTAACCTGTCCGAGCACGGGCTTCCCCTGGGGAAGCCCGGAGCCCACGCATGCGTACAACATGGGGGGAAGGCAGAGATGGACCCCGTTCTTATTCCAAGAAGGCTCCTCGGGGACAGTCTCAGGGCTCCAGGTCTGGGAAGCAATGGAAATGAGAGGGAGGA
Source organism: Antechinus flavipes (assembly GCF_016432865.1). NCBI lineage: Eukaryota > Metazoa > Chordata > Mammalia > Dasyuromorphia > Dasyuridae > Antechinus > Antechinus flavipes. Next base: position 5,069,687 of record NC_067402.1, read on the forward strand.
GGCAGGGACCGAGAGGGAGTCACGCGGCATCCACGCCCGCGCCGAGGGACCGGGAGGAAGCCAAAGGAGGGGGAGGGGGAGGGACGGCGCGGGCCCAGGCGCCCGAGTGCCCAGAGCAAGGCTGGCCAAGTCGGGGAGGACGGGAGGCGCGTCAGCTGACTGATGCCGGCTGAACCAGGAAACGCACACTCGGAAGGGAGTCAGCGGCCCAGCGCGCGAGCATAAAGCTAATGCCCAAAGCAAGCGCCCGCCCGGGAACAATGGCGCCATCCCGGGAGCCTTCGGGCAACAGGCCCGCCCCCGCCTCACAGGAACGAGGTGCAAAGGGCCAGTAGTTCTCGCGCACTCCCTCCGGTAGTTTTCCCCCCTCCAATCAGGTCAAAAAGTCAGGGACCGACAGCCAAGCCCAGCGTATCGCGGGGCTGCCCCCCAGAACCGACGACAAACCAGAAAGCGGGGGGAAGGGGGAAGGAGTCGGCATGTGCGCATGCGTACATGCGGGAACAAGGATGACCTAAGGAAATTGGTCCAGGAATCCGGGACGGAGGGTTCAAACGCATGCGCATATCCATAACTGATGCTGGCTCTAAAGGAAGCCCAGGCGGGGAGGAACGATGTCGCAGGTGCCTGCGCGCTGCCTCTCCCGATGTAAACAGCGGCCTCCGGGCGGGCCGCGCGCTCGGGCCCTTCGCTAGCTCGCGTCTTCCCCCGCCCTCTCCAGAACCACCTCCCACCCGCGCAGGCGCAGTGCGGGGAGCGCTTGACAGCCGAGCCAGCTGGGAGCCTGCGAGCGCCGGGGCCGAGAAGGATCCGGGTCGGGGCCGCGGAGCCCACAGGGGCCCATCCAGGTGAGGGAGACGCCGGGAGAGGGGGGGCGGCCGAGCGGCTCCTGGGCCCCTCGGGAGCGCGACGGCGGGTGTCGCCCCCTCGGGGAGGGGGGCTCCCGGGTGGGCGGAGGGACGCGAGCACCTGCACCTCTGCACCGGAGGGCCGCTGGGCGAGACTGCGAGCCCCCGGGGCTGGGCCCCCGAGTCCGCGGAGCCCCCGATCCGGGCTGTGTGAGGGGCACCAGGGCGTGGGGCTCCCAGAGTCCGCGGAGCCCCCGATCCGGGCTGTGTGAGGGGCACCAGGGCGTGGGGCCCCCCGAGTCCGCGGAGCCCCCGATCCGGGCTGTGTGAGGGGCACCAGGGCGTGGGGCTCCCAGAGTCCGCGGAGCCCCCGATCCGGGCTGTGTGAGGGGCACCAGGGCGTGGGGCCCCCCGAGTCCGCGGAGCCCCCGATCCGGGCTGTGTGGGGGGCACCAGGGCGTGGGGCTCCCCCGAGTCCGCGGAGCCCCCGATCCGGGCTGTGTGAGGGGCACCAGGGCGTGGGGCCCCCCGAGTCCGCGGAGCCCCCGATCCGGGCTGTGTGAGGGGCACCAGGGCGTGGGGCCCCCCGAGTCCGCGGAGCCCCCGATCCGGGCTGTGTGAGGGGCACCAGGGCGTGGGGCCCCCCGAGTCCGCGGAGCCCCCGATCCGGGCTGTGTGAGGGGCACCAGGGCGTGGGGCCCCCCGAGTCCGCGGAGCCCCGGTCCGGGCTGTGTGAGGGGCACCAGGGCGTGGGGCCCCCCGAGTCCGCGGAGCCCCCGATCCGGGCTGTGTGAGGGGCACCAGGGCGTGGGGCTCCCCCGAGTCCGCAGAGCGGGGCTTTGCCAGAAAGGAGAGAAGTGGAGGGTCGGGGCCCGTGAGGAGAGTCGGGGTGTGGGGGGAGCTGGGCCCCGAGAAGGAGCTGTCAGTCGGGACAGTGGCCACCCAGGGGACGGAGGGGAAAAGCCCTTTGGCCAGAGAGCGCAGTTAGTGCTGTGGAAAGTGTAGACGCCTGGTGTAGTCGGGGGCTGGGGGGGCTGAGAAGGACCTGCTGGAGGTCCCCGGGGGTCAGCGAGCGCCCAGACCCAGTCTCTCACTTCTCTTTGGGCCTCAGGGCCAGGTGGGGTCGGGCTCCTGTGGGGGCCTCCAGGGCCAGGAAGGAGTCCAAGGGGGTGGGCGTCCGCCTGCTGGGGCCCCTCTTCGGGGCCTCTCCCATTCCCCGTCCTCCCCACACCCCCAGAAGCATGGCAGCGGCTGGGGTCTCTTGGGGCAGGGAAGGACGGGGTGCCTGAGGGCTGCTGGGAGCGGATTACCCATGGTTCTTGGGGTGCACCCCCTGGCAGCGGGGAAGAAATGTGAGAGGCGGGTTCCTCCGAGGGGAGCTGGGGCTGTGGCCCCGGGGAGCCCGAGGCCGGGGACGAGTGTGCACAGGGCAGCTTGGGGGAGGGAGGGGCCCAGGACCTCCCCCCTGCCCGGGGATGAGTGTGTGCAGGGCTGCTTGGGGGAGGGGCCCAGGACCTCCCCCCTGCCCAGGGACGAGTGTGCACAGGGCAGCTTGGGGGAGGGGGGGCCCAGGACCTCCCCCCTGCCGGGGACGAGTGTGCACAGGGCTGCTTGGGGGAGGGAGGGGCCCAGGACCTCCCCCCTGCCCGGGGACGAGTGTGCACAGGGCAGCTTGGGGGAGGGGGGGCCCCAGGACCTCCCCCCTGGCCGGGACGAGTGTGCACAGGGCTGCTTGGGGGAGGGAGGGGCCCAGGACCTCCCCCCTGCCCGGGGACGAGTGTGCACAGGGCTGCTTGGGGGAGGGAGGGGCCCAGGACCTCCCCCCTGGCCAGGGACGAGGGTGTGCAGGGCTGCTTGGGGGAGGGGGCCCAGGACCTCCCCCCTTCCCCGGGGACGAGGGTGTGCAGGGCTGCTTGGGGGAGGGGGCCCAGGACCTCCCCCCTGCCCGGGGATGAGTGTGCTCAGGGCTGCTTGGGGGAGGGGGCCCAGGACCTCCCCCCTGCCCGGGGACGAGGGTGCGCAGGGCTGCTTGGGGGAGGGGACCCAGGACCTCCCCCCTGCCCGGAGCCAGGCCGGCCTGCTGCGGGCCCCAGCGCTCCCCTCCGTGCCCCCTGTGCAGGGCTCTCCGGGCCTCCCTGGGTCCCCGACCTCTCTGGGAGCGGCAGCACCGGCCCCTTGGCCCCTTGTGGGTGCCCGCGGCTCTCGGAGACGGGCTCCCTGGGTGACCGGGCGCTCTCTGCTCAGCCCCCTCTGACCGAGGCTTGGACCCGGCGCTCCCACCTACAGACCCAAGGGCGGATCAGGGAGTCCCAGGGCAGGAAGTCCCTTCTAGCAGAGAAATCCACCCCAGAGAGGCTGCGACTTGGTATCAGAAGAAGGAAGCGGCTTCTCCTGGAAGAGCTCCCAAGTCGCGGCCCCAACTGCTGCCTCGGGCCCTGGGCCTGGCATCGGGAGGACCCCCCTCAGCCGCAGTCCAGGAAAAGAGTGACACTGCTGGGGGGGCGGGCACTGGGCATCGCGGGGAGGTGTGAGCCGCCCGCCCAGGGGCCCTCGCACTGGGCACACCCTCTCACCGCAGCCATTGCGGCCCGGTCCTAGAGACCCGGAGGGGGCGCAGAGATGTTTGAGACAGCCCCCTTGGGGTGGCAAGGACCTGGGGAGAGGCCGGCGATTGGGGAATGCTGAACAGGTCCCGGATGTTCCATAAGCTGGTTCTGGAAAGGCCTGGAAAGATTTACATGAACTGATCTGAGCCGAACCGGCAGAACCAGGAGCACGTCCCAGTGACAGCAAATTGTGCGGCCCGTGAAAGGCTCTGTCTCCTCAGGGCCGGTCCCAGGAGGCCCAAAGCGCCGTCCGCTTCCACAGAAAGAACCGAGGAGACCGCACCTAAATCAGCACGTGCTACGCTCCCTTCTTTCTTTTATTCTTGTTGTTTTCCTTTTTTAGTTTTTCCCTTTGTTCTGATTTTCCTCTTCCAACACGATTCATAAAGAAATGTGTATAAAAAAGTTACTGTATCTAGCCAGAAAAGATCCAGCTGAGACACTTGCTAGCCATGATTAAGTCTCCAAGCCTCCGCGGGCCTCAGTTCCCCCACATGTGAAAGGAGCTTCCCCCGGGCTTTGGGGGGATCCCACGAGAGTCTGTCTGCCATTTGCTTAGCCCGGCGCCAGCTCGTGTTTGGACAGTTCTCTGGGGCTGGGGGGAGCCAGGTTATTGATCCCCACTCACAGACCGACCAAGCGGAGCCTGGGAAGAGCCGAGAGTTTGGCCACCGTCCCAGGGAGCCCTGGTGCTCCCTCCTGGGACAGGACGTGACCCTTGGGCTCGGAGGAGAGCAGGGGAGGAAGTGGGGGTTGTCTAAGCCTCCGATTCTGCAGGCGGGAGAATGCGCAGCGAGGAAGCGCCATCTCCCTCTCGATGGTGTAGACACGCTTCGGGTCACAGCCTTAGCACTTCCTAGGGCACAGACAGGAGAGCGGAAGGCCAGTCGGTGGGTGGCAGAGGGCAGATCTGAACCCCCGGGTCGTCCTGATTCAGAGCTCGACCCACGGAGCTGTCCTGCCTCTCTCTGCTGAAAACCGTAAACATGGTGAAAAGCCATATGTTTTTATTAAAGCTTTTTATTTTCAAAACATATACATGGGGCAGCTGGGTGGTGCAGTGGAGAGAACACCAGCCCTGAAGTCAGGAGGACCTGAGTGCATATCCAGCCTCAGACACTTAACACTCCCTAGCTGTGGGACCCTGGGCAAGTCTCTTAACCCCAATTGCTTCCACAAAAAATAAATAAACAAATAAAGATATATACATATATATACATGGATAACTTTCCAACATTAATCATTGCAAAACCTTGTGTTCCAGTTTCCCCCCCTTCCTCCACCCCCTTCCCCAAAAGCCATATTTTTATAGTATTTTGGCATGCCGGAGCTTGAATATTAAAATAATTGGCTGACATCTTTAAAGGGGGATGTAGGTCCCTGTGTATTAATTTGTTACAAGTGCAGCAACATTTCCTCGGGAGAGCGTGACTTCCCCCCAAACTGACAGTGCTCGTGTTTTGCAGGTGTCGGCCATGGGGAAATCCTTTTCTCACCTGCCTTTGCCTTCGTGTAAAGACGATGGTTATGACGGAATGACATCCTCCGATAACATGAGAAATGGCCTGATTCATTCCGAAAGCCACAATGAAGACGCGAGGAATGGGGACGTCTCCCAGTTCCCGTATGTGGAATTCACCGGCAGAGACAGTGTCACTTGCCCCACTTGTCAGGGGACAGGAAGGATTCCCCGGGGTAAGTCGTTGCCTGGTTTTTATCTGCCCTGCCCCAGAACGGACCGCCCACGCGGACTTTCCGGGGAAGCCTGAGCTCCCCGTCCGCCCCAGGCTGGCGAGAAAGGCCCCTGAGCTTTCCAGGTGGTCACGGCTGGCCATGGGCCAGGCCAAGGTGACGGGGCGTGCTGGCCCAGGCCCGTCTCCCGAGTGCTGTTGGGATGTGGCCGCTGGCAGTCGGGGTGCCGGGCCCACCCAGCCAGAAGGAGGCGAACTCCTGCTCTCCTCGATAGTCGGAGGGGGTCACTTGGGGAGGGAGCACTTCCATGATGGGCGCTTACTTGGTTCTCACAGTTAGGAACATTTAATCGGGAAAATGAAACCTAAACTAGAAAACTGGAATCCACCAGACATCAAGGAGTCATTGACGGGGGAGTTCCTTCCCCCAGAAGGGCAGGGGCTGACTTTTGTCAGCAGGGCCGGGGGCCTGAGATTTGAGACATCCTCGGTTCTCCACCCCGTGCCGTGCTCTGCTCGCTTCCCCCTTCTGGGATGGAAGCTCCTCGGGGCAGGGACTGGCTGTGTAATGAAGGCTGGAGATTGATGTTGTGTAAGTTCTGGAACATCCAATTAACGGGGAATCAGGGGAGGAAAGCAGAGGCTGCCCTTGTGCTCCAAAGGGGTGTCTGCTCCCCCGGTGCCCCTTCCTGCCAGAACTAAAGCCGACCTTTGCTGCCTTCACCCGTAAGTCCGGAAATCTTGGTCAGAGACCTGGTTCCTTACAAATGGGTGAGACACTGAGAGGGGACGCGGCGGCTGATTTTCAGGGCCTCGTGGCTGGGCTTCCCCCCGCACAGGCCGTCCGAGGTCCCAGGACCATGTTGTAATGGATCCACTGATGGATCCAGGATCAGCAAGGGAACTAGTGCAGGTTCTGCAGCAGCCAGGCAGCTCTGGGCCCAGAGCAGAGTAAGGAGGACTACCCGGGACTGCCTTTGGTGGCTGGAACCATCACACGGGTCTGAGGGGTCCGACAGGTCAGCGAGATGGGGGGTTTAAGGGCACCAAGAACTCCTGCGCCGCACCTGTCCTGTAGCCCTGGAGGAGAGGGGATGCCGGAAGGCTGGTCATTAAAGCAAAGTTCTCTGGTAACTTACCTAAAGTCACTCATCTCCTCATGAGATGAAAAATGGTGTTTTTAGAGTTCATCATACTGAATTTTGAGCAATTTATAACAATTACGAGCTACGCTTTAAAATGTCAGCTCTGGACACAGAGGGCAGGATGGGCACAGAGAGGGCGGGATGCTGGGCTGGCACCAAATGATGTGGTCTAAGGGCCCAAAATGACATAGCTGACGTGGACACCAGATGGTGGCGGACACCACAAGTTGGGGTTCAGTCATGTGGCCATTGTCTTTGACAAAAGGTGGACTTATTTAGGGAGGATTAAAGACAAAGCGGAGCGAGACACCAGAAATGGCAAATATGGGATAGAGTGAAGAGCCCAGAAAGGGGCTTTCCTAGCTAGTGATGGAAAGGGCGCACTCCAAGTGGAACATACCCTGTGCCAGGAGACAAAGAGCCCCCTGTGAGGGTGGGGAGCACCCATAGCCAGCAGCTCAATCCTGAGGGACTCGGTGCCCCAAAGAGTTCGTTAGCTGTGAGGGGAGAAGGGGGTTGGAAGTTGGGGAAGGGGAGAAGACCCCAAGAAGCAGTGTCATGGGGGGGGGGGCTGACCCAAAGGAGGGCGGCACTGGGAGGCAATATATAAGAGGATTTTTAGGGAGATTTCAGCCTGAGGGCCATGACTGGGATTCCTGACAGGCCATGACCGGCCGAGGCCGTTGAGACCTCTGCTGAGGAGGGTCTCAGGAGTCTGGCAGAACCTGGCTCTCAGACTGGATCCACTCCCCAGAGTGGGGACCGTAGAGCTGAGCCATCTCTGGGCCTTCTCCCCGCCTGCCTCGGGACTCTGAGGTGGAACCGGACAGGCCGAGGAGGGGGCTCATCCCCTGCTTTGTGGGCTTGGCCGATTTAGACCAAGCTGGGTTCTGGGTGTAGAGTTCCAGTCTCTCCCCCTCTAGGTTTCTGGAGGTTTTTGATTGGGATTTTTGGTCATTGGTCTGAAATTAAGGATTGAAAACTATCTATGAATTATGTGTGTGATCCCAGGCCTGGGAAGGTGAAAATTTAGTCTGCCCTTCCCCACTGGGCCTGGCTGCTCCCAGAAGTGAGAAAACAAACCCATTTACTGGAGCTCCCCCCAATCTCTGCCCCCCCCCCATGAAATTCCATTAACATTAATTGCTTCTAGCATTTGGATTAATTGCTTGTGTTTATGGCATTAATAACTGAAGGTGTGTTCTTTATTTTTCAAACCTGTGGTTGTTATAAGGCAAAGTCCTTTGGGACCAAAGGTTCCAGCTTAGCAAGTGCAAGGACCTTCTAAGCAAAGTTTCTTAGATTTCTGATGAACTGAAAATGCTTATTTAGAACCCATTCAGCAGGTTGTGTGATATTTATCAGGCGCCCCACGGTCTCAGTGTTGAACGAAGGTGATAGCCAGTGTGATCTTAGCTTTTCGGAGCAGAACCTCCGCCCGACAGTCCTGCGTCTGGTTCTGGCTCTGCTCCGCAGGCACGTGGCACTTTAGGGTCTAAAACCTTGGATTAGTGAAACTTGTTCCAGGCGAAATCTCTTGGGAGCATCACTGATGTATTTTGAGTTTCAACTTTGGGAATGATTATCTGAATGAAGTTAGTAACCCACCGTTTGGGAGAAACACCGAGAAGTTGCTCGAACGGGTTCCCGAGCAGGCCGAAGGTGGGATTGTCGGCTGTTGTAATCAGGCCATTGCTTTCTCCTCTTATAGCAAATTTCTATGATTAGAATAAGTGGCCAATGGAAGCCAGACGCACAGTCCAGGCATATAATAACTTGCTGTTTTCAGTCTGAACATATATAGTCGTTCTATCTTGTAATTGGCTAAACGAGTATTTGATCTAGCCATCTATCTGTTGTTAGATGTATGTGTCTGTATGAAACAAGGTCCTCAAAGGTTTCAGATAATGGATACAACTGTCTATGGGACCTAACTTCTGTTCTTGATCATTGAAACTAAAGCGGAAACATCTTTAATAGGGTTTAGAGAAGAGGATTTTAGTGTATTCAAGTTTTCTTGGAAGGATGTAACTTAGGGAATATTTTGTTAAATCAATGGGAAAGTCAACTTTATTTGTTTGTTGCTAATGTGGGAAAAACATTTGTTTGTATAATGGGTCCTGTGGCACAAACATGTTTTCTTTTGAATAATTTATATGAAAAGCTACTGGCCGATCTCTATTGGTCTCTCCCAGGCCGTCCTACAACAGATCCTGGCAGAAGAGGGTTTATTTATCTAGGGAAATAAACCTGCAGAGAGGCTTTACCCATAGGCCTCATGCAGAAGTCTGGGTTCTTCCCATCTCAGTATCCTGCTTTCGACAGGTAGCGAGGCCTGTTAAGGAAGGCTTTGTTATTCTGATGGGATCCCCCCTTTCTGAATATTGTTCTTGGGGTATCCCGTAGTCTCTATTGAGAGAGATGGCACCTGACTAGCTGTGTACAGAAGAAGCTGTGTCAGGGAAGGGACAAGCACCTCCCCAGAAGGAGGGCTCTGCTCCGAGGGACCCCCCAGTTCCCTCAGGTCTATTTTCCTCTGGGCTTTGAGCAATTCACCACCAAAGGACCGGAAGCAGACAGTTGGACTGAGCCGCTTCAGGGGTCTGACTCAATGCGGAAAGTAAGACTGAATCAGGAAGAATTAAGTCCAGGAGGCAGCTGATGGATTCAGGACTAGAACTCTAGTTCTGGATTTGGGTCCTTCCTACTCTGATGAGTAAATATTATTGGATAAGTTACACCAGACAGGCAGTGAAGGGAATGGCAGAATGGCACAGGAAAATGGAATTGATGGGGGTGAGTCTGAAACTGTGTCCCCTTTAATATGATAAAGAAGGGAGAGTCGGGGTCTCAGGCTCTCCCTGGGAAAAGCATACCTTCCCAGACAACGCCTCCCCAAGTTAAGTGGTCTCATTCAGTTGGACATCTTGGCCTGATTGTCCTATTGAGTGGCTGGAAATCTCTTTTCAACTGGAAATCTAGGCCTGGGGACTTGAAGCCCAAGCTTCAGGGGGCCAGGAAAAGACAACTCTGAACCCCAAATCTCTGCAGAAGTCCGAAACAGGATTATGCTTGCTGAGGAAGCTCTCTTCTTGGCCAGGCTGCCTGCCAGGACCTTTGCCCACTGTGAAGATATTTTCTTCTCAGTGTTAACCTTTGCCATTTTCCTAACAGGACCTTGCCACTAAGAAGTCTGTCTTCCTAGCAAAGCTGGCTTCTCAGTGCCAGACTTTTGGGGTTTGGGAATTCTTTCTCATTGGGCCCAATTCTCACACCTCTTCATTTCACTACCACTAACCTCCTCAGAATGACTCGGAAGGAAGAACATGTTACAACTGGAAGTAAGTCACTCCTAGTATAGCCCTGTCAGAAGAATTAGCAGAGAACTTGGATATTAATTATCCATCCTGTGTAAGGAGAGCTGTGGAGAGGCTAGTAAACTTTTATGAAGTGGGATGTAAAGAAAATTAGCCAAAGTCGAGAGGTTAGAAAAGATGTGAAAATTATTTAAAAAAAAAAAAGAAGAGAAGGAATTGTGAGAAATGGATGGGCTTCCATTCATGAAAATGAAACTGAAATTTGAAAACTGAAACCCACGGGGACATCAAAGAATAATCAAGGGTGGAGTTGATCTTCCCCCAAAAGAATGTAAGCTCCTTGGGCAGGGACCTGACTTTTGTCATCAGGGGTGGGGGGCCTGAGATTTGAAAAGAATCTTTTGTTCTTTGCCCTTAGCCTTCCTCTGCTAGCTTTCCCCTTTGTAGAAAGGAAACTCCTTGGGGCAGGGACTGGCCAACTTCTGGAACTTCTGGAACATCCATTTAATGGAGATTCAGAGACTTCAGGACAGGAAATAAAACGCTGCCTTTGGCGTTTCAGAGGGAAGTCTGCTCACCCAGGCTCCCCTTCCTGCAAGAATGTAAAATCATCAGGGAGTCTGGGGGTTCTGGGTCACAGATCTTGTTCTGGGGAGCAGAAAGGTTTGTGAGACCTGGTGTTCCTGTGGGAAGGGAGAGCCACAGGTCCTAACAAGGGTGGCTGATTGTGGGGTGCTCAGTCACAAATCCCCAAAAGCGGCAGGGGGAAAGGGGGTTCCCAATGGCTCTGAGCTCTGTAACCTGAGGAGAGGACCTTAGGCTCCAGGTAAGGGCAAAGAGAATGTGGGCCTCAGTGGCAGGAGCAAGAGTGAGCATGAGTGTGAAATGTGTTTGTGTGTTTATATAAGTGAGTGTGTGTGAGTGAAGTATAAGCGTGTGTGACAGTGTGTGTGTGAGTGTGTATGTGTGAGTGTGTGTGTTTATATAAGTATGAATGTGTGTGAGTGAAGTATAAACGTGTGTGACAGTGTGTATGTGTGAGTGTGAGAACAGAAAGATGGAGGTGCAGGTGCTCGGGTACAGAAATGCCGCATTTGCTGACTAAGCCACTGTGGAGAGTGGGGGCACATTGAGGGTCTCCCTAATACCAGGAATACCCAAAGGATGATTCCCTTAACAGAAATAGGAGCTTTTGGGAAGAGAGCACTCCTGGGTTGTTCTGCATTGTTCTGTCCCACTTCTGTACTCCAGTGGGTTTTAACCATTCCCCAGAATATAAAGTGCTTAATTTCTAACTCGTAAAATTCCTGCTACAAATATATTGGCAAATCCAGGACCTTTTCCAACTTCTCTCCTCTGTTTGCCATTTAAAGCCCTTTGTATCCTGGCCCTGATTGTGGAGTTGAAAACTGATTGCTCAATCATGAGTGTGGAGCCTGTTTTATGTTTGCCTTTTCCTGTCCAGCCCCTTCTGCGAGCTTGCTAAAGCCACGATGATTGGTTGACTTGGATTTCCTTGGGACAGTCTCCCTTTAGGCCTTGTCTCTGGGTTGTGGATATTGTAGGCACTTCTTTAATGTGGATCCACGTGACTGTCCTGAAGAAATCTCTGCCGGCTTTTAACTCAGTACAGCAGTGTGCCCTAGACCAGAAAACCCGATTTGAGTTCCCTGTGGCTGCATTTAAGCAGTTTTCCTTTCTTCCTCATTAACATAATTTGTGCTTTTTCACTTCATTCTGGAAGCTTCCCATCCCTCTGGGACATGTGTCCAACCACATCTGGCTTTCCCTCCTTTCTATGCTGCCAAGCTCCGAGACGGAGTAGTTGCCCCCAGACCTCAGCGTCCCCCTGGATTTTGTCTCCGGAGGCTGGAAGGTGGGCGGCCCAGAGGAAGCCACCATCCCATCCCTCTTCAGAGAGAAGCTGTTTGCCTCCTCCTCCTTGGCCAAGTGCATCTCCGGGCAATGGCCAGGGCACCACTGCTGGGACGTAGCCCGCCATCCCCTAGCCTGGCAAACAGGAGATTTTTTTCACAGAGTATTTTAGTTTTCCAAATACAGGCAAAACGAGTTTTCTCCATTGACCTTTGCAAAACCTTATGTTCCAAATTTTTCTCCCTTCCTTCCCCTCCTCCCCAAGCAATCCGATGCTTAGTGGGTGAAATCCTGTTAGGGTCATTTGCTAAGATGGGTTTACACTGAGAAGGCCCAGCGGGCTAAGTCCAGAAGGGCATTAGCCAAGATTCGGGGTTCAGACTTGTCTTTTATTAGCCTTCTGAGGCGGGAGGCTGAGGTTGGAGACGGGAGATTAAGGGGAGATTCAACAGAGGGCGGTGATTACGCCCCGGCCGAGATCTCCAATTGAACTGTAGGGAGTTTCCCCTAGGAGGGTGGGGCCCCTCCCAGAGCCTCAAAACCACCCTTCCCCCAAAGATGGCACAGTTTACATCCAATGTAGGTGAAACACCTGGGACTCTTGTAAACATTTCCATATTCACCATGCTACCCAAGAAAAATCAGATCAAAAGGGGAAAATCAAACAACAACAAGGTGAAAAAGTCCCGGGCTCTGATTCTCACTCAGCCTCCACAGTTCTCTCCCTGGATGTCGATGGCTCTCTCCGCCACAAATCGGCTGGAAGTGCCCAATTCCGAGGGCTGCCCCCCTCTGCCCCAGGAAGGACTGCTGAGTTCTCCTTGGAAATGGTCTCAGATAGAAAGGGCCGCTCCAAAAGGCTCCAGGGATGGACTTGAATGGGCTCTGAAGGCAGAATTGGCAGAATGGCACTGGATTGAACACAGGGGTGAGAGAGTGAGGGGTCAGGCAGGACACTGGGGCTGGGAAGCAATGACACCCTGAAAATAAGAAGGGCGTTCAGAAGGGGGAGTTTTGGATGTATCCCTCCTCCGGCCTCCCTTGGCCCCCCACCAAGCACAAGCAGGGGGACAGAGGGCCCCTGTGGAGTGGGAGGAGGGGACGGCCAGGGTGAGGGCTGGCCCTGGGTGGGGGGGTAGAGGACCTTGTTTGTGCCCCCCCCAGGTTTGTCTAAAGAACTCGGGGTGACTTGGGAGGGGACTGTTGAACCTCCTGGGCCTGATTTCTCAGGCCTTGGTCACTTCCTGCTTTCACTCCCAGGGGCCTTGATTTACATATGGCCATTGCACACCCACATGCTCATTACTCATCCTCCCAGGCCTGACCTTTTATTCCGAATCCAGTAAAAAGCAGAACCAAGTCCGGCCTGTGGCAGGCTTGGGGGTCCCACGTCCACTTTCCCAGCACTGGTTTTCTGAAGGAGTAAAGGTCAGGAAAAATGAGAGTGTGATGGTGGGTAAAGGCCCGGGCTTGTGGCGGAGGCAGGCCCAGGCCAGCAGGGTTCGGGGAGCCCCTGCCGGGCCCAGGGACCGAGGTAGGGGAGGGCAAGGGGGCAGAGCCTGATTGATGCCGTTCTAGTAATACAGAGTTATTGTGAGAATCCCCTCTGGTTGGCGCAGGTCCAACGTGAAAGAATGCACAAACCCGAAATCTGAATGTGGCAAGAAAGGGGATTTTTCTTGGCTCTGAGAAGCCAGCTTGCCAGGGAGACAGACTCCTCAGTGGCAAGGTCCTGTCAGAGAAATAACCAAAGGTTTTCCCTGAGAAGAGGGTCTCTTCACAGCGGCAAGAGTCCTGGCAGGCAGCTGGGCCAAGGGGTTCCTTGGCAAGGCATAATCCTGCTTTGGACTTCTGCAGAGATTTGGGGTTCAGAATTGTCCTTTACAGCAGTCTGAGGCTCGGCCTTCCATTCAAAATTGAATGAGAATCCCTCGATGTTGTCAATGCCCCAGGCCCAGATTTCCCTTTGAAAAGAGAGGTCTTATCCTGGAGTTTCAAGCCACTCAGTAGGAATATCAGGCCCAGATCTCCAAGTGAATGGGACCCCATAAGTTCCAGCTACTTGGAGTGGTCCCTGGCTAATCCTCAACACCCCCTATTGAGGGGGTGTAGCTAGTCCCCAGATTTCCAACTGAATGAAACCATTTAACCGCCCTGAAGGGCAGGTCTCTGTCGGAGGAGAGTTTCAGAGTTCACTCCTCAAAGTCAAGGGGGACACAACTTGCATCATGATGGCCCGGGGAGGGGAGAGGGTATTTAGGGCAGGAAACTCCACCGGGGGCTTCGGGGATGGACTCGAAGAGGCTCTGAAGATAGAATTGGCAGAATGGCACCGGATTGGACATAGGGGTGAGAGAGTGAGGGGTCGGGCAGGACATTGGGGCTGGGAATAAGTGACACCCTGAAAATAAGAAGGTAATTCCGAAGGAGGAGCATTGGAGGAACAGAAAATACGTCTGGTTGTGGACCCTCTTATTGGGAGAGATGTCTATAAGATGTAAGCAGGTGAGCTTCAGGGAACTTATAGTTCATTAATGGGAAATAAGATGGAATCAGGTAAAAAACACAAAGTTGCTAAAAGGTCTCACTGAGCAGTGATCAGTTCAGAAGGGGGACCAGGCAGACTTTACACGGTGACCTCGGGGCCAGTGAGGGAAGAGCTAACAGAGGACCTGACTCCTGAGTCTGTGAGATGTTTATCATCTGGTCAGCTGTTTCAGGGGCGGGAATTCCAGGTGATAAGTGCAGAAAGCCAGGGATGTCCGTCTCCATCAGTTGGGCCAAAGGAGAAGATTCTGTAGGAAATAAGTCATGAGATGGGAGATAGATTGTAAACATGTTTTCTGTTGGAATCCTTACTAACTGCTAAGTAATTAGAGTTGATCTAATCTTACAAGAAGATGTTTTGGGCAGAACCTGAAACAAGGTACTAAGTAGAACTACCCATAATCCCTCTCTCTGGAAGGAGCATAAATAGGCCAATGGGCCAGTCGGAGAGTTGGGGAGAGGAAGACGCTACAAGTCGAGATTTCACCGGAATGACATGAAGACTGGAGCTGGCTGGAGGCTGAAGAAAGCAGAGGCAGAGGCTGAAGGACCAGACCTTTGGATTTAAAGACATTTGGAGAGAGCTCTTGGAACCAAGCAGAGAGCTAGGCCTCTAAGCTAACCGGGCTATATTGGAGATAATAAAAGATCTGAACTTTCATCACCTGGCAGTGTTTCGAGAAGAAATAGATCACAACAGTTTTCTCTCTATGACATAAGCCATGAAAGCTGCTGCTGATTATACAAATGGCAATCCACAAAGATAAATCGGATCATTGGCACATTGAGGGAACTGGAGGTGGCCAACGTGGGCCTTAGAGAGAAGCAGAGGAGGATCCTGGCCAGGGAGATGGTGTAAAACAAGGCTTTCTAGGCAGAAACCATATTTCGGTATACCTGTTGTCTTCCGCAGTCCTCCATTATATTGTGTGCATTTAAAATATTGTCGTGAGACAGATTCCAGGAGCTCCCCCTCCCTGCCTAAGGTATCCCTGACGTAGAAGGCCGATTCCTTCTTGGCTTATTGTTTGAGCGTCTTTTGAGAATCTAAAAATTCTAAGTTTCATATTATATTTTCACATGCTTAATAGAAAATTGGATACTTTCCATTTCATTTATTTATTCGGGAAAATATCTTCTTGATGGCACAAATTTGAGTTCTTTATAATTTTTTATATTTTAAAGTAAGACCCCATTGCAGAAACCCTTACTTAACTTACGGTGACGTGTCTTCATGTAACTTGTAACTTGTAACATGTAGCAGGCTGTTAGCCTGTTAAAATAGGATTTCCTGGGTCCGTTCCAACCCAGCATTGCAATGGTGTTTTACTATGTTTCTGTTTAGTCATTTAAGCTTATTTTTAAAGTGTTCCTTATCTTTATTTATAGGCCAGGAAAATCAGCTCGTGGCATTGATTCCGTATAGTGATCAGCGACTAAGGCCAAGAAGAACGTAAGTAGTTCCGGAAGAAAAGAAATATTTGCAAGCGTTCTGTGTTTTCAGGAAAAATTGCTCTGGCTGAAATTGTGTCCCAGAAAAGTATGATGGTTCCTATTATTAGGGTGTGTAGAGCTTGGTAGGAAGCACTGGAGGGAATTACCTTAAGGTACACATATTGTACGAATTTCTGGCCCTGCCGGGATTTGTGCACATATGTTCAGTAATCTCTTGATGTTGGTAGGGGCTGGGGGCTCAGGACCCCCACGAGTGTGTGGGAAAAACACCAAAAAACTGCCCCAGGTCTCTATGTTAATAATTCTGGTTACATTTATTGAACACCCATCAAGTAAAACCTCATAGCACCTGTGAAAATGGAGTCCCTGGGGATTCCTGAGGAGCAAACACATTGTACAAGGCCCTACGGCCCCCCTGCGGCTCTGCCCTTGTGACAGATGCTCAGGGGCTTTCCTCTCTGCCCTGAACCCCAGCTGTCTTTCATGGCTGGGCGGTCTCCCCACGCGTTGAACTTTAACCAGACAAGTGGAAATCCTAAGGACAGTCTCCGCCCCCTTCCCTTCTCACTCCTCTGTAAATGCGGGTATAGATTCTCATTAGCTGTGAGTGACCTTGTGGGTCCCAAACAGGTGGAGGGCAGCGAGGCTGGGGATGGGAGGGGGCTGCCTTGTCCGGGGTTTAGTTATCTCCATCACTGCCCCCGCCCTGAGCCCCTGGGCTGTAGCTGCTCTGGAGCAGTTGTGATCCTTGTCTCTGTTCCCATGTCACCATCTTTCTCCCCAAACCGGCCCTCTCCTGAACTTCCCTAATGTCCCCCTCTCTGGTGGGCCAAGGTTCTGGCCTAGGTGCCATCTGCTCCCCCCACCTCACACATCCGGTCATCCAGCATATCTGTCAGCCTCTCCCCTTGGGCTTCCCTCCCTTCCTGTGGCTGCAGAGATCAGACCCCACCACCTCTCACCCGCACTGCTGCACTGGCCTCCGCCTGGCCTCCCGGCCTCCCCCCCGGCAGGCCACCTGAGCTGTCTGGCGCACGTCCTGATCAGGGAGCTCGAGGGGCTGCTCCGTAGTGATGCCGAAATCCTCTTTCACCCTTTTCTCATCCTTTTTCGTTTCTGCTTTTATTTGACACTTATTACTTTCTGTAATTGTTAATACCTATACTCATATGTCAGATTTATGAATGCATGAACATTAATGGTCGTTAGTAGCGGCCTTCCAAGTTCTACTAGGGGGTGCGTGATTACCAAAGGGTGGTGTTCACTGTCTTGAAGCTGTGAGACGGCTGCTCCTCCAGTCCAGTTTAAAGAAAAGCAAACCGCTCGACGATAGCTCTTCAAAGATCAGAGCATAAAACTGAACGACAGCCTGTGTTGGATACTACAGCAGAGGATGCTGCATTTAATGGGGGGAGGAGGAGTTTCAGAGAGGTTGGGGTCCAGATTTGTAATTTAGTGTGCCACTAATTCAGATGGCTAGATCCTGGGTCATTCATACTCTTAGCTAGTGACAAGTCACTCGTCCTCCCTAAGGTCACATGCAATGTATAATATTAAATTTTAATCTGTTTAAGATGCTAGAAAAGGATAATCTCATTTCAGTGGGAAAGGTTATTTGGGAGATAACTAGGCATAGCAATATTTATTCACTAGGCATAAATTATATTTCCCTTAAATGCTTTAATAAAATGTACTTGAGCATTCTTTTTTTAACTCTTAAAATATTTACTGTACATTTGTACACTAATGAAGAAGCCATTTAAAAAATTGAAATCTCTTACGAGTTGAACATTTAATTTTATCCCATGCTAAACTCGGGATCAAATTGATTATGAATATTTAGATAAGCGGAAAATGGCCCGAGTCTATTTAGCAGCGGGCAGAGGAGATGGGAGGAGCCGAGCATCAAGGAGAAGGGAGAGCCTAGCTCTGTGATCCCAAGAGCCTCGGGGGCTCGGCCCCCACCCACCTGTCCTGGAGAGTCCAGTTCTAATTGGAATTTTGTTGTTTCAGTGAAATCACAGATTGGGTTAAAAAGAATAGAACTGGAGAAAAATGGATGTGGGTCCGTGAGTGCTTCGGGCAGGCCTCGGGTCTAACTTGCCCTTTCTTTGTGATTCCAGAAAGCTCTACGTGATGGCGTCTGTGTTCTTGTGTCTGCTGCTTTCTGGGCTGGCCGTTTTCTTCTTGTTTCCCCGATCCATCGATGTGAAATACATCGGGGTGAAGTCCGCGTACGTCAGCTACGACGACACCAAGCGCGTCATCTACTTGAACATCACGGTGAGCGCAGCCCCTCGCGCTGAATCCTTCACTTTGCTTAAAAAACATTTGCTTCGATGGGTGTGTGTTCCCACGGGTTTCCCCAGGAGTCTCATCGGGTTAGGGCAGGGTGGCTGCCGTTCCCATCCAGTCCCCTCCGAGAGCCCCCCAAGCCTTGGATGTGAAAGGGGATCCTCTGCTCTTTTGTCACACCGTGCTCCTGACAGACACGGGGTCCCTCCCCTCCCAACCTCCCCCTTGGCTGCCCCCTCGCCAGGAACGCTCTCCTTCCTGAACTGACCACCGACATCCTGGCTTTCTAATATCTCCCCTTGTCCAGGAAGCCTCTTAGTCTCTTAATTTAGTGCCTTCTCTCTCAGTTACTTTTTACTTATCCTTACTGTATATCTTGTATTTATATAGCTGTTTGCTTGTAATTCACCTTTAGATAGTGATCCCCTTAAGGGAAGGAACTGTTTTCTGCCCCTTTCCGTGACCTCAGTGTGTAGGGCAGTGCCTGGCACACAGCAGGTGCTTAATAAATGTTTTTGGAGTAAGTGATTATTTATATCTATAGGTATACACTTAAATTTGTTTCTATCCTTGCTGTCTGCCCTGTTAAATATAACATTCTCTCTGATTAAATCCTTAGCACTTGGCATAAATATATGGTGGCTCTTAATAAAAGAGAAAAATAATTAACCTAATCCTAACCTTTCTAATCAGTTCTGCTTTAGCAACAATCGTAGTTCTCATCGCCTTCTGATTACCACAACTCTATTTATACCTAGAAAAGTCTAGCCCTTACGAATGTGGTTTTGACCCTTTGGGCCCTGTCCGCCTTCCATTCTCAATAAAATTCTTCCTAGTTGTCATCACATTCCCCTGATCAACTGATCAGTCTGAAAAGATAAGTTGCAGACAGCACGTGAAGGCTTTCACAGAACTTTGCATTTACCCACTGGGAGCCAAGGTAGCTTCATAAGGAGTGGGATGACCTGGTCAGGTGGTTTGATGGTTGTTTGGGAAATGGATCAGAGGAGACTTGTGGAAAGCCACTCAGGACTGCCAGCCCCTTTTGTGGAGGAGGGTTTCACCAGGCTGGAGAGGCTGCCAGTTGCCCAAGCTCTCATAGGTATTAAGTTGAAGAGCCTGGGCTCTTGTTCATGTGACTCCCAGATTTCCCTCTTGTGTTATTGCTCCATGCTGCCTGCCAGCCATCTTGATGATCACCTTTTATGTGGATTCCTCTCTATGTATGGAGCCAGAGCATATTGTTGGGCACCATTTATAGATATATCTTGTTGCTTCATACAAATGGTGCCATCACGAATAATCTTATTTAGCCTCTTGGGGATTCTTGCTCTCCATTTTCCTTGTAACTGGAAACCTAGATCATCAGCTTCTGGATGGCAGCATCCATGGGTGATCTTTCCCGACCTCTCCTGGAATAGAGTATTTTACAAAGGCACTTGATCAGTGAATGAATTTTATTTTTTAATTTTTTTAATACTAGCTCTTTATTTTCAAAATATATACAGAGAGTTTTCAACATTTATCCTTACAAACTTTTCTCCCTCCTGCCCTCCACACCTTCCCTTAGATAGCAAGTTAATCCAATATATGTCAAACACATACAGTCCTTCTAAACATATTTCCACATTTATCATGCTACACAAGAAAAATCAGATCAAAAAGGAAAAACAAATGGGAAAGAAAAAAACAAGCAAGCAAACAATAGCAAAAAGGTGAAAATACTCTGTTGTGATTCACACTCAGTCCCCACAGTCCTCTCTCTGTGTGCAGATGGTTTTCTCCATCATAAGTCTATGGGAATGTGCCTGAATCACCTCATTGTTGAAAAGAGCCACGTCCATCAGACTTGATCATCACATAATCTTGCTATTACTGTGTACGATATTCTCTTGGTTCTACTCATTAATGAATGAATTTTAGAAGCTAGTTTGAGATGATTAAATTTTCTTCCTTGTCTTTGCAGAACACACTAAATATAACAAACAACAACTATTATTCTGTGGAAGTTACAAACATCACAGCACAAGTCCAGTTTTCAAAAACTGTTATTGGAAAAGCACGATTAAATAATATTACCAATATTGGACCACTGGATATGAAACAGGTGAGAATGAAACTTTGTTAAATTTATATGTAATATAAGTAATTCCTAATTTGATGTTTTTTGCTATATCACAGTGTATCAGACTCTTTAAAAGACTTAGTTTTAAATTTCTCTAATAGCTTCTTTTAATAATTCTTAATTACAAACAAATATGTATCATATATATTTTAAAAAGAAGGGGAATGGGTATCATGGAATTGAACACATAGAGATGGGGTGTTTTGGCTCTAAGAATTTGGGGGATTATCCTTTTTATACTCACCCTCATTTTAATACTTTTTTAAATTTCTTTTTTATCTTTCAGATTGATTACACAGTCCCTACCATTATAGTAGACGAAATGAGCTATATGTAGTAAGTGTGGATTTTTTTAAAGTCAATAATATGAACATACTTTAAACTAACCTTGATCTCATTCCTGTACGATATTTTTGCCTTCAGAATTTTATTTTAGAGTTCTCATGTGTCGCATTATGAGCTTGAATTTGCTTTTTGTTAACTGCCCACCAGATTGCTCGGTGACGCAGGGTGGTGGGAAAGCCCCGAGTAGTTTAGCCCATCCGAGAGAGGGGGCCCTGCTTGGAGTCCAGAGTCCTCCATGCTGGGCGAGCCCATCTCCATGGGTGTGGGGGTTTCCAGACCAGAAAGTCCCCCGATGGTGACTTCCCAGCTCGGATTTTTTTAAGAAGATAAAAGCCATTCCCAGGGACGGTTTGAGATGTCCGTGTGTATCCAGTTCCTTTGGAGGACTGACCCGTCGAAGCGTTCAGATGGCAAAGGCCCTGTAGGAGGGCGACTTGGTGACGGCCCCTGCCACGTGCACCCCCCCTAGGGTGGGAGGGCCTCAGAGGGAGAGGCCCACAGGAGCTCCTTTCACTGACACTTCTTCCTCCATGTGCTCTTCTTCCACAGTGACTTCTGCACGCTGCCCTCCATCAAGGTCCACAACATCGTGGTCATGATGCAGTAAGTATCTTGGCTGGAGGCGATGGCTTGCAGATCCTTCCTGTTCCCTCCGTCACTGGCTAGTCCTTTTGATCCTGTATGCCTCCCCTGGGTCTTCCTTAGGGTTTTAGGACCCTCCCTGTGCAGCCTGACCTGGTCAGGGAGCAGCTAGGATGACCCTCCTCGCTTGACTCAGACAGGCCACGGTCCTGGGGGCTGGGCCCCACTTTGTTGTGGGACTTCCATAACACGGAGCAATGCGGGCCCCCGTGCGGCCCAAGGCCTTGTGCTTTGGGGGCCATCCGGCTCATTAACCCTTCCTGAGCCACAAGGAGAGACCCAGATCTCTCAGAGAGGGCTTGTGAAAGAGAGTTGTATTCTGTGGAAACGGGAAATAATCTCCTGAGCCCAAATCGAGTTAAAGAAGGGATCAGAGAAATGACAGTAGAATATCATCAAGGTCAATGATGGGGATAAGGACACACCGCATTGTGTGGGATGTGGCCAGAATGGCTGTTGTGTCTCTGAGGCTTCTGCCTTTACCATAGAAAAGGACAAGAAGAATAAGCTGCAGCCAAAGCGCAGGGAAAGAAACAAGTTAGTAATCTCCCAGCTTTAGGGAGCTGAATTCACTGTCTCCCTTCCCTTTTTTGACAGGAGCTCAAAGAGATGGAATAGTAAGTAAGAGAAGAATTGAATTGATAAAAACAAGCTTATCATTTTCTGTGTTGGGAATCTGGTAAGAGAGTGGTGGAGTTCTCTGTCTATGGAGTCTTAAAGCAGCAGGAAATGGAATTGCCAGAAGGCAGCAAGAGTCCAGATAGCTGAACTGTGAGCAGTAATAGAGGGGTGGGATTTCTGAGAGGGCTTTGTAGGCCAAGGACACAAGGCAGCAAATGGCAGGGAGAGCACAACCTGCCTTTTTTTCATGTAGGAAATGTAGTAACAGGATGGTTTGTTCTGGGATTTGGGAGTTGCAAATGTGAAACATTCTATCTCCATTCTGTAGTTAAGTGAGCTTTCTGTGCCTGAACCTCGGGACCTTCCCTCCACTTAGAACTTTGTTTCTCTGGGAATTGGTCTGTAGATAGAATTTGTTATCTAATTGTTATATATATTTGCTAATTTCAGACTCTGGCAAAAACTTCCCAGTAGTTAAGAATTGCCCCAAAGTGTAAGGATTTCTCTCCTTGGCTTGTTGACCATTTGCTGGGGATGCTGTAGGAAGGCTGTACTGGAAGCCACTGGGGTCCCTCCCACCTCTCTACTCTGCACTTCTATTGTGATATCCCACTTGTAAGCTGGGGAATACCTCTGTAGACCTTAACATCTTTTTTGGGATTCAGGATGTTGACCTTTATTTGATATTTCTGATTTTTCCCCCAGGCTTTTGGTCTTTGAAATTGGAGTGAACCTTAAATTACAAAATAAATAAGTATTAGTCATTAAATACATTTAAAAATAGGTTTGGGAAGAATTGCCAAAAATCCACATCAATATGCGAGGTTAAAACCATATTGGCTCAGGGGTGCGTGTTGGCTCATTGGACCCTGATGGCTCATCGGCCATGTTGGTTCAGGGGGCCATGTTGGTTCTGTGGGCCATGTTGGTTCATCAGGCCGTGTTGGTTCTGCGGGCCGTGTTGGCTCTGAGGGCCATGTTGGTTCTGTGGGCCATGTTGGTTCGTCAGGCCGTGTTGGTTCTGTGCGCCGGGTTGGTTTAGGATGCCATGTTGGTTCTGCAGGCCATATTGATTCTGTGGGCCATGTTGTTTCATCAGGCCATGTTGGTTCTGCGGGCCGTGTTGGCTCAGAGGGCCGTGTTGGTTCTATGGGCCATGTTGGTTCATCAGGCCGTGTTGGTTCTGTGCGCCGGGTTGGTTTAGGATGCCATGTTGGTTCTGTGGGCCATGTGGGTTCAGCGGGCCATGTTGGTTTAGGGGGCCATGTTGGCTCAGCAGGCTGTATTGGTTCTGCGTGTTGGCTCATCAGGCCATGTTGGTTCAGAGGGCCGTATTGGTTCTGCAGGCCGTGTTGGCTCATCGGGCCATGTTGGTTCTGTGGGCCATGTTGGCTCATCAGGCTGTATTGGTTCTGCGGGCCATGTTGGAACAGCAGGCCATATTGATTTAGGAGGCCATATTAGTTCTGCAGGCCGTGTTGGTTCAGCAGGCCATGTTGGCTTAGCGGGCCATGTTGGCTTAGCGGGCCATGTTGATTCAGGGGACCATGTTGGTTCTTCAGGCCGTGTTGGTTCAGGGGGCCATGTTGGCTAAGCGGGCCATTTTGGTTCAGGAGACCATGTTGGTTCTGCAGACCATGTTGGCTAGGTGGGCCGTGTTGGTGCAGGGGGCCGTGTTGGTTCGGGGGCCATGTTGGCTTAGCAGGCCATGTTGGCTAAGCAGGCCATGTTGGTTCAGCAGGCCATATTAGTTCAGGAGACCATGTTGGTTCTGCAGACCATGTTGGCTAAGCGGGCCATGTTGGCTAAGCGGGCCATGTTGGTGCAGGGGGCCGTGTTGGTTCGGGGGCCGTGTTGGTTCGGGGGCCATGTTGGCTTAGCAGGCCGTGTTGGCTCATTGGGCTGTGTTGGTTCTGTGGGCCATGTTGGCTCATCGGGTTGTATTGGTTCTGCGGGCCATGTTGGAACAGCGGGCCATATTGGTTTAGGAGGCCATGTTAGTTCTGCGGGCTGTGTTGGTTCAGCAGGCCATGTTGGCTTAGCGGGCCATGTTGGCTTAGTGGGCCATGTTGGCTTAGCAGGCCATGTTGATTCAGGGGACCATGTTGGTTCTTCAGGCCGTGTTGGTTCAGGGGGCTGTGTTGGCTAAGCAGGCCATGTTGGCTAAGTGGGCCATGTTGGTGCAGGGGGCCGTGTTGGTTCGGGGGCCATGTTGGCTTAGCAGGCCATGTTGGCTAAGCAGGCCATGTTGGTTCAGCAGGCCATATTAGTTCAGGAGACCATGTTGGTTCTGCAGACCATGTTGGCTAAGCGGGCCATGTTGGTGCAGGGGGCCGTGTTGGTTCGGGGGCCATGTTGGCTTAGCAGGCCGTGTTGGCTCATTGGGCTGTGTTGGTTCTGTGGGCCATGTTGGCTCATCGGGTTGTATTGGTTCTGCGGGCACATGTTGGAACAGCGGGCCATATTGGTTTAGGAGGCCATGTTAGTTCTGCGGGCTGTGTTGGTTCAGCAGGCCATGTTGGCTTAGCGGGCCATGTTGGCTTAGCGGGCCATGTTGGCTTAGCAGGCCATGTTGATTCAGGGGACCATGTTGGTTCTTCAGGCCGTGTTGGTTCAGGGGGCTGTGTTGGCTAAGCGGGCCATGTTGGCTAAGCGGGCCATGTTGGTGCAGGGGGCCGTGTTGGTTCGGGGGCTGTGTTGGTTCGGGGGCCATGTTGGCTAAGCAGGCCATGTTGGCTAAATGGGCCATGTTGGTGCAGGGGGCCGTGTTGGTTCGGGGGCCATGTTGGCTTAGCAGGCCATGTTGGTTCTGTGGACCATGTTGGTTCAGGAGGCCGTTTTGGCTCAGTGGCCGCTCCGCTGATCCCTTTTTGTGGAAAGCATGCCTTGCTGGCCACCAGCCCCAGGGCTTGGAGCGGGATGGTTCCCGGTTTCCTCTCTGGGTAAGTGCCCGACGTGGGCCGTGTGCTTTCCTGCCTCATACTTGCTTTTCTTTTGAAAGGGTGACTGTGACAACCACCTACTTCGGGCACTCTGAGCAGATCTCCCAAGAGCGCTACCAGTATGTCGACTGTGGAAGAAACACTACCTATCACCTGGGCCAGTCGGAGTACCTGAACGTGCTGCAGCCGCCCCAGTAGACGCTGCGGGAGGGACGCTCGCGGCCACGCTCAGCCCGCGTCACCCGCCACGGGCAGACCTGTCTTAGGGGTACAGTTAAAAACATGTAGGAGCGCTCTTGCTGAAACTTCTCCTCTATTGTGGTGTATTTATACTCATAGCCGACATTAACGTAGTGCTCTAGGGCTCACCAGGCACTTCCCATAGATATTGTTTGTGTCCGTTGGTCGTCCCGACCGCCCTGCACAGTCATTGCGCAGGAGTCTTCGTCCCCATCTCGCAGAGGAGCCGGCTGAGTCTCGGAGACATCTTTGGCCCGGTCGTGGCCGTAAGGAGGGGAGTTGGTGTTTAGGCTGGGCCCCTGCTGATTCCGGGTCACGCTCCTCTGAGACCCCGCTTGGCTCTACCTGAAACTTCCCCAGAAGGGCTCAGTCGTAAAGCTTGAGACTTTGGCGCTAGGACAGTCAAGCTGGCAGCTTGGGAGCGGTATCACAGAGACCGGTGTTTCTGAATATTTTAAATTCAAGTATCTCATCCCAAATCAATGAAAAAACACAAGTCTGCCATTTAAAACATTCTCATCAGAGGACTGGGGGTTTTACCTCTGTTGTCACATGGAAGGAAGTCCGAAGACCCTGGAAGGGGGTCAGAAAGGGACAGTGCACACAGTCTAGCCCAACCCCCTCACCTAGACAGGATCCGGACCCAGATTCTCTGGCCCCCGGGCCCCCATTCTTTTCACTCCTGAACTGGGAAGTGTGAAAACATTCATTTTTTAGCTTTTCATATATTATATATATTATGTCAAGCTGGTTGATGCTCTAACAGATTTGTAAAAAAAAAACAAAATGAATTTTGCAAAATTCTTAATCTAAAGTTCTCTGTGGTCCCTGGGATGAATAATCAGGTTCATCAGTGTCTTTTCCCATTTTTAGTTGAGATTTTGCAGGATTTGTGTGATCTTCACCCATTGATATAATCAATAGTTACCTGATCTAGGCTGTAAATAATGGAGCTATAGTTTTATTGGAAGTACAATTTGATTCTCAGTGAAGAACTGAATTAGCTAATCCTGTCGTCACTTGTGATACAAATCCAAGACATCTATTGTTACGCTGTCATTGGACACCTGTGAAATGGGGATAACATGGGGGGAAAGAGAGGCGCTCTGCTCTTTTCCATGTACATCAGTCCGATTCATGGGAAGGCTTTAGAAAAACCCTCACTTCTCCTTACGTGTTGACCTCAAGGGCACCTGGGATCTGTTGTGTATTAGAAAAAAAGCTCACTGTGGCCAAGACACATTAAGGGATTCTGGGTATTATTAAATAATTGGAATCAGTCTTTTGTGTTTTAAAAATAATTACAAATCAAATTGTGTTTTAGCTAATGTGGCTGTTGGATCTCTTTCCTTTTCTGCTTCCTAATCTGAACCCATCTCCATCCCTCTTCTCTTGCTCCCAGAAGCACACATAGATTTATAGGAATCCTATCACCCGTTTTCAGACTTCTCCCCAAAGGAGACCCTTCCTTCGCACTGACCAGGGGTTCCGGACTGCCGTGCCGAGCCTTGGGGTGGGGAGGTACCATAAATAGACACTGTCGTGCTTTGTTCAATTGATTGATTCTTTGGCTTTTATTTTTCAGGATTCTCAGCCCCCAAAGAATTCAGGGAGGTTCCCGGCCTCGTTATGGAGAGTCACAGTCATTGATGTTTTGATAACTTTGCATTTTGCAAAGCCATTTACTTCCATAGTTGGACCTCATGATAACCCTACAATGGGCACTCCCTGGGGCACTGCACCCCCTTTGAAGGATGAGGAAACTGAGCTTAAGAGGGGCTCAGAGAGAGGAAGGGAGTAGAATTTGAATCGAGGCCACGGGACTCGGCATTCAGTGCCCTTTCCCCGCCATCATGTCGAGTCTTGCCTTTGAGACTCCGATCGAATGACCGGAAGCGTGAAGGTGCTTTCGTCCCTTCCTTTGCCTGCTTTCTGTGCCTCTTGCTAGTTCCCTTTGTGAAAAATGGCAGCAGAAGCGCCCGCGCCACTTCCCCCGCCTGCTGGGGACGTCCGGGGTTTCCTCTCCCCCCTCGGCAGCTCCTTGCGGCTGGGCCAGCTCTAGTCTTGCTTTCGTGGCCCTCGCCCTTGTTCGGAAACCTTCGGCTCAGTCTCCCCCTCCCACAACACCCTCCTTAGCCTGGAAGCCCTTTGCGTCTCTCCCCCGCGAGTCCTCGCCATTTAGACTCCTGGAGGCCTTGGGACCTCGGCCTTTCTCGGCTCGTGCCGGGATTCTCTGAGGCCCGCGCACAGAGCGCCTCGGATCCTCGGGCTTCAGAACCTCGACCCCGGCCCAGCCCGGTTGGCCTTCTTTGCATTTTCCCCGCCCCTTCTGACCCCTTCCCCTTCGGCCCACCTGGAGGTCGCACGTGGCCCAGCCTGGGGGGCTCCCCGAGCCCAGGTTTCGTTTGCTCGCTTGCTAGTCCACCTTTGGGGTGCGTGGTTGTAGTTGGTGCCCGTGGGTGTGCGCCCGTATGCTGTGGGCACTGCGGTCTCGGAGATCTCGTGGCTCCTGAGCTCGCCGCGACCTCACCTTTGCCCGTTGCTAACGCCCGCCCTCGCGCTCCCGTAATCGGGCAGTTTGCGCACAGGCGTCATTCCCAAAAGGTCTGAGGCTGATCCCTCTAGAACAGTCCCCAAGCTCCCGGGATGTTGAGCCGCGGCCCGGGGGGCGTGTCAGACCTGAGCCAATCACATTCCCTGTCCCGCCCTGGGGATGAAAATCCTCCGGTGGAACTTTGGGTAGCCGGTGGGCGCTCCCTCCCCCCCAGACTGGCCCCTCACGCTGTCCCCACCATCTCTCCCTAGTAGCCACCCGAGGCCCTCCTTGTTGAAACTACCCAAGTCAGGACGGGGCCCAGGCTCTGGTCAAGCTCCTGGGCCCTTGCGGGGCCCAACAGGCCTGGGAGGTCTGGGTCCTCCTCGGTATTTGTGAGCCTCTCTCAAGCTCAGTTTCCTCATCCTCCAAAAGGGGTGAGTGCGGTGGCCTCCTGGCTGGCAGCTGACGGGAACCTTGAAACATCCAGTGCTTAATAATGGCTTTTAGAACCTTTGGTGGGAAAAAAGTTGGGAATTATCGATCTGTAACCTGACTTAGAAATCTGCGATTCCTTGAAATTAGTGGTGTCTGGTGCAAGTTTGTGCTTATTTACCGTTTGGCATTTTCTAATCATTCCCGCTCCTGAGTGAGGTTTCCAGCGTCTCTAAGGACCTTCAAAACTGACCTAAAAGGGGGAGACGAAGTGATGTAAAAGAAGGCCCCGTGTTTGTTAGTTTCTCAGCGGCGTTACGGTGGAAAATGGCAGGTGAAGCTCCCTTTACTGACCGTAAGTGAGGCTGCTGGCTACCTAAGCAGCCCCTTCAGGCCAAGGAAAGATGCTTCGTGGGCCAGATGGGCCGGAAGAGCGAGGAGCAGAGAGAGGGCGCAGACCCCTCACCAAGGCAGGCTGGGCAAAGAGCTTAGGTAGCTAGAGGAGGCCGGCAGGATTAACCAGAAGGGAATGAGGGTAACAAAGGCCGGGACCCACTTACGTTGGGCTTCGGCTGGCTGCCCATAGGACACACCCCCACGAGAGTGGGTTTCTCACCTAACTTCCCTCCCTCCCCCCCTCCCAGACGCACACCCCGCTATTTCAGAGCAGCGGGATCCCCACGGGCAAAGATTTTGTCATTTTGATGAGAAATGATAAAATTACAGGTTCTTTTCTTCTTCAGAAAACTTAGTTCTGGAAATCAACATGAATTTCACACTGAGATTAAGTCTCAGGTAAACAGTGGCCCTTTTAGTTTGTGAAATTACATTAAAATCTCAGAGTACGGTGAGCAACATTTGTGAAACTTTTCTAGTCTGAAAGTTTGGCTTTGAGAGGGACTTGTCCATCCTTACATAGTCTCAATAAATAGATTGGGGGAAGTCTGAGGTACTTTAAATGTGCATTTCAAGTTCCTTGGAAGTTTCATGATCCAGTAGAGCTTTTCGTATTTTGAAAACATTGTAACTTGATTAAAAAAAAAAAAAAAATTCAAAATCTGTCAATGTCAAATAAATGTTTTTGTTTTGCCTTTTTCCTGTTTAAAATAAGTGTTTTTGGAAGGAAAACTTTAAAATATATTCGTAGTAGTCATCTTTATAATATTTATTGAATATTAAAATATTTAGTCTTTTATATGTAAAATGAATTAAATATTAGGATTTTAGATTGTGAGCAACTAGGTTATCCCCAGACTATTAAGTTAACGTATATTTCTTTGTACTATTGCATACTTAGCTTCACAGAGGCCACACGTTCTTTACTTAGATTTCTTTTATCTAGAGAAATTCAGTAAATCATTTGTTATTTTCACTTCCTTTTCCTAAATACTGTTACGGAATTTAAAATGTTATTATTCTTGAAGCAAGTTTGAATTTGAAGAAAAATGTTTCTAAATTATCGGAAGGATTGTTTAAAATTATTTCAAGACCCTTCCGTGTTTTTAGCATTTCAAATATATTTGCAAATTTTAAAAATTGACATTCTGCGTCCCAGACGAACATTAGACTTTATAAGTTTCTTGTTTTCCTTTTAGTCAAAATTCATAAAGTTATAAAATTCATTTTGTAGAGACTGAGTCGGTTCCCATTGTGTGTGTGCACCAAGAGCACAAAGCTCAAAACGATTTTTTCAGCCTTTACCCTCATGGTTGATTATTGAAACTTTAGCGTTCTTCTCTTAGATGACATTTGTGTTAGTGATAACAGTTTTTTAGTAGAAAAGGCAGAAGCCCCTTCCTGGGCCCTTTGCTAAGTGATTTATACTTCTGGAGGTTGGCCGGCAGCATCCCGCTTTGTACTTCTGTGTTTTGTGTTTAACTCAAGCCTTCAAGACAATGACTCGGTCTCTTTCTCTAGGAGACCTTGATAGAGCTCATTCGTTTCAGGACTGTATATAAATGAATGCAGAAAGTATCTGGTAAGTTTTTCATAGTAAAATATAACTTCTAAGAAGGGAAATTGTGACCTTCTTTATATTACATTAATTGAAATGTGTTTAAGAAATAAATTTCCAGCATATTTTAGTAAAAGAACAAAAAAAGGATGCGAATTGGGCCAATGGCCTCGAGACAATACGATTTACTACCATGTAGATGATCTGAGTCCAAAACTCTTTCCCAGAACTGTGAAAAATCTCCAAGTCTGGGAGATAATTGTCTCTCTCCTATCACTGGGAGATCCTTAGGGTGATATCAAACTTTCGTTATTGCTTAAGTCGTTGAACACAGTGGATTCTAAATGATGGATTTTTTTTGGATATGGCAATTTGGTTTTTTGTGACCCATTTGGATTATAAAATCTTATAAATTATGGAATTATACCTTATGTACGACTTTTCAGAGGTAGACTTAAGATTCTTTAATTATTTATTTAATACAATTATTATTTATTTAATACAACTAACAAACAATGCACCCTCTATGCTGGACTCAACCTGCTCAGTAACTTCTCTAGTTAGAACAATGCTAGTCAGGTTCTAGTCTTTCATGGCGGGTGAAAAACAAACTCTAGAACTTGGGTGTGTGTTGGGCACTTTTTGTTTTTATTAACATTCATAGAGAATATTATTGGCACACTAAGCTTTTCAAGAGGAGCATTTGTGTGTGAGCTTAACTAATGTTGCAATTCATCTAATCAAATATGCAGATGGCACTTAATAAAAATGAGAAAAGTATAACTATTTTTGTAATTAAAAGTTGTAACCGTTGCTCTTGTAACCATGTGTGTCGAACTAAAATCTGTAATAAATTTGTTAACTGAGCATGAAAAATAAAATTTCTTCCTGTCAGAGTGTGTTCGAATATGCCTTTTGAGTTCATTAGAATCAAATAACCTACGGCTATGTGGATCTCCCAGCCTTAAAATTCTTAGCCAGGACTTTACATGAAAACATTTTTATGTGGTTCCTTAGTCACTAAAATGAATTATAAAAACAATAATAATATTCAAAGATATCTGGATTCTGCTGGGGGAGACTACTGGTTTTTACTTAAAATATATTTTATGTCTTTGGCAACCTAGAATTAGTCATCACTATTGGCTATAGAAATGATCAAAATTCTATGGTATCAGGCAATCTGTGTTTATAAACAGCCTTCTTAAAGTTCATTAATAACTTCCCGTGCTGTGTGTTTCTATTTAACCTTCCGTTACCAATTTTAATTGTTTGAAAATCACTTCTGTCAATCAAATAGCTCTATATAATTATTAGATTATTATTGATTAGAATGATTATGAAATAAAACTTTGGATTACCAAAAGGAAAAATAGAAGCCATAAATTTTCATTGTTCTGTACGCAGTTATGAATTCTCTGTTGCCTTACGTGTGTCCTTACAAAATGATATCAGAGGTCACATGTGTGATGTGATTGTCCTGCTTCATCTTGATTAGAAATATTGCTTCCCAACAGGTTACCTTCTCCATCCACCTTCTCTGGTGGGATTCTAGTTCAAGGGTTCCTTTGACCTCCCTGTGTCCCAGGGCCAGTCCCTGGATCCAGGCAAAGAATCCATGTGTTCCGAGTTCTCTGTATCCCTTTCATTGCCATCATGCATCTCATCAGTGGGTTGACTTCTGGGAGAAATGCGTTCTGACTCCATGCAGCTTCTGGGTTTACAAATTGGTTGTTGATTGGAGTTCACTTTACTTATTAATCACTTATGGGCAAGGCGCGATCCCTGTGCTCAGGTAGCCTGAACATCTTGTATTCAGACTGTTTTCCTATATTTTCCAGTATTCCTATAAATTAAGAGAATTTATGTCATCTCCAAGTCCTGGAATGCCTTAGAGAAGGTAAAATTAGCTTCTGCAGCAGCTCTTGCTATGGTGGTTGATCCAGAAAATGGAGTCAAGTCAGTTCCTGGAGTTCTTAGTCACAGACTGAGAGGAAGGAGGAGCACTAACTAGGGGATCACCTTCCCCAACCCTAGCCCGTAGCCCCCCAAACAGCAGGAAAAAACTGGCAGCTCGGGAGGCGTGAGCAAGAGAATGGAGGGAGAAGTCAACAGGGCTGAGTTGAGGCCAAGAAAGGAGAGATCATCTGTGGATGAAAAGAGCTTCCCAAAATTTGGGGCTCTGAGCCAAAATGCCCCAGAGGTATTTGTCTTAGGTCTTCCTTGTTGGGCTTCAAGCTCCTAGAAATCAGGGGCGGTCTAGTAGCTGCCTCTGTACCCCAACACCTAGCCTCACCTCGCATGTATAACATCCTGGAGAATTACCCACCACAGTAGACTTGGCCAAGATGATCCCCCTGGGTCTTCCCTGGCTCTGAGCCAGTCTCCCCACAATGCCCCGTCAGGTCCTAAATACTGAGGGGGAGAGACATGGCCTTCCCTTGTAAGGGGACAATAGAATTCGGAGAGCTGAATGGCTCTGCTTATTTTATCTGTGGGTCATCAGAATTAAAAATGCAGGAGAAAGAATAGGGGAGAGAAAAAGCACCAGAATAAGGGGCACCATCAAGCATTTCTGTAAGAGGCATGTTGGTTCCTGGCATGGGAATTGGGAGGAAGGGAAAGGAGAAGAGGGGAGGGGAAGGGAAGATGGCTGTACCAGTCTTAGGTCTAATCGATCAGAAATCTGGCATGACTTAGAGCAGTCAACTCCAAAGCCCTCAGTGGTTCTAAATCTCAGTATTTAGTCCAATTCGTAACAGAAAAAGTCTCCAGCCCATTCCCCTTCTGGTGAGCTGTGATGGCAAGGGCCCTGCTTTTCCTAATAGTCTTTTGGGGTTTCTAATAGTCTTCTGGGGACTGGAAGAGACTGTAAATCTGTCTTTAATTTCATCTTAGTCTCAGTCTAGTATCCTAAGATATAGTTGGACCCTGACTGCCATCAACCATGTCTGCTCTCCTCCCTAACAGTAGCAGCCCCTCAGCTTTTCATCATCCTTAAATCTGATAAACCCATTACCTCTGCCCTTGCCAGCTTAACTGACAAAAATCTCAAAGAGCCCCTCACAGAGGGCAGAGTATGGGGCACTTCATGGGACGTCTCTCCTAATACAACACCCATCCTCTCGTGACTGTTCCAAGACTGGCCGTTCCAATGGTTCTCAATTTTTTAGCCAATAAATCTTTTTCCTCAATTTTTTTCTTTACTGGTATTTTATGTTTTTAGAAATGCATGCAAAGATAGCTTTCAACATTTACTTTTGCAAAACCTTGTTTTCCGAATTTTTCTCCTTCTCTCCCTCCCTCCCTCTTCCCCAAATCAGCAAGTCATCTGAGAGAGGTTAAACCTGCAATTCTTATAAATATGTTTCCATATTTGTCCTACTGAGCAAGAAAAATCAGATCAAAGGGGGAAAAACAGGGGAAAGAAATAAAAACCAAGCAAACGACCAAAGAGGAATTATTTAGTCAATGTCTTCTTTAAGGATCTGTGAATTCATGCTCCTTGCAACAGTTCAGTAACACGTGATGCCCCAAATAAATCATCTGTCTGGTGACCAGCCTTCCGGCTTGTGGCTGGACCTGCCAGGGCTGGAGCTGTCCAGAAGCGGGACCCTTCTCTAACTCCTCCTGCTGAGCAAAGTCCCCAGAGATGCCCACGTCTCCCCCGCAGCTCAGCGTTCTCGGGCTATTCCCCGGGGTATTGAGGTCACTTTCTAGCGCTGTGGCCAGTGTGTCCTCCCTCAGTGTCACTCACCGCTTACATCCTGTGGTTAATGGCTCAGTAGTGTTTCCCGGATAACGTCAATCAGCCCTTTAAGAGGGGTATTTACTGAGCAAGAACTGACCAAGCCTTCTCCCCAACACTGGGGGTGGGAATGGGGGAGGGTACTGGTGAAGAGGAAGGGTCATGCTCTGCTTTTTAATCAGTATACAGTAAGTGCCTACTGTGTGCAGATACCGCCTCAGGGTCTCTGGAGAGTGGATTCAGCCTGAAAAGCACCTGCTGGGCCGCATCCACTCCACCCATTTCATTTTAGAAAACCTCCTGGCTGAGGAAGGAGCCGCCCTCGCTCCTTCTCGATTGTCCTCGGTCCCTTGCCATGTAGATCCAGCAAGTACTTCGGGACTTTGGCCTCCCAAGACCGCATCTGCCCCGGCCCCCGGCTCCCGGCTGAAAACTCACACGAGAGAGCTAACCCTAGGCGGAGGGCGGGGCTCTCCTCAGCGAGCTTCCAGTCAACCTGTCTAACCCAGGGCCTTCATGGGGCTATTAGCTATTGATCCGGTGCTTCTGCCCTGGAAATGGATAAAGGGGGAAAGAGACCCTGCCCCAGGAAATGCAGAAGCCGAGGGGGGCGGCGTGTGGGTCCCTGGGAGAGCGTGGAGGGAGGCTCGATCTGAGCATCCCCGGGAACCGAGCCGGCCAGCCCGAGGGCACAGTGGGCCCGAGCTGGTGTGGGAGGAACCCGGAGCGGGGCGGGGGAGAGGAAGAAGGGGGGCGCTGAGGGGGGGGGCGATACTGAGTGCGATGGGGGTGCTGAGTGCAGCGGGGGAGAGGAAGAAGGGGAGCGCTGGGGGGGCGCTGAGTGGGGAGGATACTGAGTGCGATGGGGGTGCTGAGTGCGGCGGGGGAGAGGAAGAAGGGGGGCGCTGAGTGTGTGTGGGGGGGGGATGGTGTTGCTGAGGCCGGACAGAGCCCGGCAGGGCTGCAAGGGGTGGGCTAGCCGAGCAGGGGACTTGGGGTTTGATCCCGGGAGCGTGCAGGAAGATGACCCGGAGACGGTGCAGAAAACCTCCGAGAGAGCGCGCCAGTCCTGGAGGCGCGTCCAGTTCGAGTCCAGCCTCCGGCACCTCCGAGCTGGGAGACCCTGGCGAGGCACTTAAGCCCCCTTGCCTCCAAAAAAGAAAGAAGCTGTCGCGATAATCTGGGCAAGAGGGCTGCTGACGGCGAGCACAGAGAGGAAGGGCGGGAGCTGGGGCTGCACGTGGCTGGCCGAGTCCGAGGGGGAAGTCGCGGAGGAGGGCGAGTGGGGAGCCCAGGACGGCGGCGGGCGGTGGCTCTGGGCTCCCGGGAGGCCGCGTGGGTGCCCTTCACAGTCCCCGGGCAGCCGGGGAGAAGCTGTGCTCGGGCAGGGTGAGGAGCCCGGAGCTCTGGGCCGGTCCCTTCCTGCTGCCTCGTGCTGGATGGACGTCCCGGAGGACGCCAGAAATGCATGCCGGTAGCTCAGCTTATGAAGCCAGTGCTCAGCCACGGGGAGAGCGCAAAGGGAAGCCCTGGGGGACCCCGATGGGAAGGGGAAGAGCCTCAAAGGAGCCCGAGGAGCCCGGTCCGGGAGGAGGCGGAGGGCCAGGAAGGATCCAGAGGGCGTCCCGAGGAGACAGAAGGAGCCAGGAAGGCGGGGGCAGCCCGGCGCGCTCAGAGACCCACAGGTTTGCCGTGTTCCGGGACGGGGTCCCTTCCAGAGGGGTCAGCCCCTCGCTGCTCCCCCATTTGCCAAGCAAGGAAACCCGGGCCCGGGGAGGAGAAGTGAGGCTCGGGGACAGTGAGAGGGCCAGGAATGGGACCCGGCAGCCTAACAGATCCAGCCCCCTCCCGCCCCCCCCCACCGTGTCGGTTCCCCCTTCTTGCAGCCGTGTCCTTGGCAGTGCCTGAGTGACCCCCAACTTCTGAGATGGCCCCTGCGGCCAACTTTAATCCTTCGGGTCCTAATCTCGAATTAACGCTTTCCCAACACAAGTGTCATTCACTAAACCCCTGCTCAGCGGGCCCAGGGGCTCTTTATCTCCGACTTCATCAGAGGAAAACTGTAAAACTGTCTGTTTCAACATCACCTGTATTTCCCAATGTTCCTTCCCTCTCCTGTGTCAAAATCGCACCCCAGGGCTCATTTTTCTTCGCCAAGGAGCTGGAAGCAGAACTTGCTTTATCTGTCAGACTTCATTTTTAGCCACCCTGCATTGAGCAAAGTTCTGGGCACATTTCCCCAACGTGTGTCCTCACAGTGTGTCTCTGAGCGTTCTGGGGGTTTCTTGCTTTTTTATTGTTGTGTCTGTTCTGGTCCACTATGACCAGCTCTCTGGTGTTGCAGTTGTTTGGTGATCTTTGTTATTACTAGGGTTGTTTTGTGACTGTTTATGTTACATAGTGTAGTTGTTTCGTGATCTTTGATGTTACTCTTATAGTTGTTTGGGGGCCACAAAGCACAAAGATTAATGCCGTGTATGTTCTGACTGCTCCACCTACTGGTGGTTCTCTCATCTCTGTCTC
Organism: Antechinus flavipes; assembly: GCF_016432865.1. NCBI lineage: Eukaryota > Metazoa > Chordata > Mammalia > Dasyuromorphia > Dasyuridae > Antechinus > Antechinus flavipes. Next base: position 5,105,574 of record NC_067402.1, read on the forward strand.
TCTCTGTCTCTCTCTCTGTCTCTCTCTCTCTGTCTCTGTCTCTTTCTCTCTCTCTGTCTCTCTGTCACTGTCTCTCTGTCTCTCTCTGTCTCTCTCTGTCTCTTTCTCTCATCTCTGTCTCTCTCTCTCTGTCTCTCTCTCTCTATCTCTGTCTCTGTCTCTCTGTCACTGTCTCTCTGTCTCTGTCTCTCTCTGTCTCTTTCTCTCTCTCTCTCTGTCTCTGTCTCTATCTGTTTCTCTGTCTCTCTCTCTGTCTGTCTCTCTCTCTCTGTCTGTCTCTGTCTCTTTCTCTCTCTCTGTCTCTCTGTCACTGTCTCTCTGTCTCTCTCTGTCTCTATCTGTCTGTCTGTCTCTCTCTCTCCTAGGGCCTCCCTATTGCCTGAAACACAACAATGTTGATATTAGGCCCATTTAATAACCTTATAATGGCTTCTAAGCAAAAGGAAAAGTCAGTAGATACCCCAGACTTCAGCGTTGCCTTATTTTCAGACGTTGCCACAGTCGCCACCACCTTGAGCAGCCGCCGGCACTGAGACCCTCCACCACAAAAATATAATAGTTTAGGAGCAGCTAGGGGGTGCAGGGGATAGAGCATCAGCCCTGAAGTCAGGAGGACCTGGGTTCAAATCTGGCCTCAGACACTTAACACTTCCTGGCTGTGTGACCTGGGCAAGTCACTTAACCCCCATTGCCTCAGCAAAAAAAAGAAATATACATATATATATATATATATTTGTATATATATATATATATATAAAATAGCTCCCTGAAGCCTCAGCCATGGGGAGCATTTTTAGCGATAAAGCCTGTTTAGCGAGGGCGGGCCCAGCAGGCTTTTAGGCACCATACCATGGCACACAGTGGGCCACTGCCCAGTATGAACATAACTTTTCTGTGCACTGGGAACCAAACCCTGGTGGGGCCGCTCTGTTGTGGTGCTCGTTGTGTTTCAGTGGGGGGGAGGGGAGACAATGGCCAGTGAGCTGGCTACACGCAGGGGGCGCCCACCCACTCTGGGGGACTGGGTCGCAGCTCCTGAAATGAATGTCAAAGCCAGAAGCCCCAGTTCAAGGCCCCCCCTCCTCCCCCCCCACTTAAAGATGAGCAGCTTTCTGTGGAGGAAAGGCGTCTAAAGTCCTTGGCTTCTGCAGCAGCTCTGAGGGCTGCGAGGACACCCACAGATCGAAGGGCTCCTTAAACTACTTCCTGCATCTCGAAAATTTTTTTTCTTTTTAATTCGCAAAATGTAATTTCTATACTATCTCAGTATTAATTTTTTTTCACAAAAAAACCTATTACATAATATTTATGATACAAGACATATCTATACAAAGGGCATTCGTATATATTCCCCTATCATGTAAGCATGTATTTTACATATAATGTATTTATAATACATTGGCCGAGCGTCCCTAGCCCGTGCGCACTCCCAGGAGGGGGGGGACCAAGCCCCCCACCGTGTGACTGCCTAGCGGCTTCCCGCATTCACTTCCTTACGAGGCTGCCGGTGAACAACGGACGAGGGAAGTCCGGGCGTGGGCTCTGGGATGCTGTTGTGGGGCGGCTCCCCCCGAGAATGGGCCCTTTATGCTGCATCAAACTTGAAAGAAAGAACCCGACTCGGTTAAGACTGATTTGCTCGATGGCACTTTCCTTTGCATCTCCATTTTTGTTATGGAGTCTTTTTTCAGCTACAGCCATCTCCTCGTCATCCCACTCGGGGCTTTTCTGGGCAAAGACCTTTCCTTCTCCAGCTTGTTTTACAGATGAGGAAACTGAGGCAGACACAGTAAGGGTCTCAGAGCCAGGTCCCCTGATTGCTGGGACTGGCGGTCTTTCCTCTGAGTCACCACCGGCCCTTTCTTCTCCGGGGGCTGCCTCGGACCCCGCCTGCCGGGGAGATCCCCCCAACTCACCGGCGGCAGGACACGGGACATTAGGTGGCGCGGTGGGGTCTGAAGCAGACTCCGGCTTCCCTGTCCCTCTCTCTGGGCTTGGGAGCGTTTCTGGAGCTCTTTGGAAATAGAGCGATCGCCCCAAGACGTCCCTGCCCTCCAGGAGGTTGCCACCCACTGAAGGGAGGAGAGTGTTTTTATAAATGAACAGAACCCATTGGTCTGGGGCAGGGGTTGGGGCTCCCGAGCTGAGCCCCGAGTGAGAGGAGCCACCCCTGAGACGAGGGGGAAGGAGGGCCCAGACTCCAGGGGGGAACCTCTCGTTGTGCACTCTGGGAGAGATGATGAGAACTGGAGCTGGGCAGCGACCCGGGAGGAGGGGGAAGGAGACATCTGCCAGCCGTGTGGGGCGGCAAAGGGATAGGCTTTTGCAGCTTGGCTTGGGAGGGGGAGGGAAGCCCCTGCCCCAAAGTCAGCGGGACCCGACTGCACGGAGAGAGAAGCAAGGAGGAGAGGGGGCCCGCGGGCTCTGAACGAAACCTCCCCGGGTTCTGCGTTCTGGGCCGGGGGCTTGCCCGATTGCCGTCCAGGCAGCTCCCCCAGAGCCTCCTTGGCTTTGAGGAGGCGAAATTGAGGCTCTCCTTGATAGGTTCTTGCAGGCTCCGGAGGGCCTGGAAGCTCTGCCCCCGGGCCCTTGTGATGTCTGAATTGGTTCAGGCCCCAGCCTGGGGCTCGTGACCACCCACCCTCCTCAGTCTGCCCCGATCTGTGAGCCCAGGGCTGGTAGGAGGCCCCTCTGGGCTGGACTGGGGCCCCCTCTGGTCCACCGGCCCTAGCCTTTCCTCCGCCCCCACGTTCTTGGGCAGACGGCATGTCCGAGGCTCCCAGGCTTCGCTGTGGCTCTGCGGTTGGAAACGTGACTCCCTGGGAGGCTTTTCTTCTGTCTCAATCCGAACTCCCTGGTGATTTTCTAGGTCTCTTGGGAGAGGGTGTGGGCCCGAGCACAGCGGCTTCCTCCCCCACGCAGCTCTCGGGACCCTCCGCCACACCTGTTCTTTCTCCGTCCATTCTGCTCAACAGGCGCTCAGAGTGGGGGACGCAGGAGGAAGACCAGACAAAAGTAGAAGGGGGGGGGGGGGAGACATGAAGTAGGCACTGGGAGCCCGCAGGAAAGCGGAGCTTGGAGACTCCCCACTGATCCTGTTGTGCCATTTATGGCCTTGGAAACCAGAGCCAGGAGTCAGCACACTCTGCGAGGCCCCGTCCTCAGCCTCAGGGAGCGGCGTTTGCAGATCTAGAGTTAGGGGCTGGGGGAGTTTGTTTCCCTGAAAATCTTCTGACTCAAGCATTGCATTGATGGTATTTTCCCTATAATTCTTTTTGCAAATAGCAAGGAAGCATGTTTCATTATGATAATGCCTCGAAAATAAAGCCTAATCCTTTTAATTTTAAATTCTGTATATATGCATATGAGTGTATATATATATATAACCCTGTGGTCTCATTGAATTGGGGGCTTCCTCCCACGGGGCAGGTCCCACCTCGTCCACATCGGCCAGGCCGGAGGTTCTATGTCTTCTCCCATCGGCTTGTCCCCTGGGGCTGCCCACCTGCTGAGGCAGAGCATCATGGGAGCCTACTCACCTGCCCCCCACATTCTGCTCTGGCATCCTTGGTGATCCGCAGCCGCCTGCTCACACAGCTCCAATTTGATATTCAATCACATTGTGCTGACGCCATGACTTTTTAAACTCTCTTTGAAAAAGCTTCAAGCCATATTTCAATTTGGTGACCCTATATTAATATATTCATTATTAATGGCTAATGTGTATAAAGTCATCTTTCTGGTACTAAGTGAGAAGCTGGATAATGTGCTAAATGCACCAAACGCGATGTGCCGGGGCATCCAAAAGCAGGCCCGGGTGATCCGGCTCCGCTCTTCATCCTGGTGCCGGGTCACGGCGTATGGGGGCACACGCCTTTCACAGGGGCACCTTCCCACGCGGAAAGGGGAGAAAGGGGACGATTTAACCTCTTCTTGCCCATAGTCTTGTGCAAGTTTTTGTTTCATGGAAATCCTATTAGAACCAGGACATTTCAATCCAGTCACTTTATGAATTTATTAAGCATTTCAATGATTTAAAAAAAAACTGGCATGGTAGACTGCTCTCAGAGGCGCCCGGACTCGAGTTCAAGGCATGTCACGGAACCTCTCTGTACCTGAGCAAAGCTTGGGGGGGCTCACAGATGAGCGCTAATGATCAAGGACCCGGCCTGGCTCCCTCCCCCTGCTTCCCTAAATCCGAGGGAGGGCTGGCTGTGGTGTCTGGGAGCCGCTCCCAGGCCTCCTCCTCTCCCTCTTGTGATGAAGCTCCCAGACCCGTGGCTCAGTGTAGTGTCACCTGTAAAACACACACACACAATGAATTCTATTCTTCATGAAAATGTCTGAAATGGGATTTTGTGTGTGTGTGAATGTGAGTGAGTGAGTGTGAGTGTGTGAGTGTGAGTGTGAGTGTAAGTGTGTGTTTGTGTGTGTGACTGTGTGTATGTGTGTGAGTGTGTGTATGTGTGTGTGAGTGTGAGTGTATGTGAGTGTGTGAGTATGTGTGTGTGAGTGTGTGAATGTAAGAGTGTGTGTGTGAGTGTGAGTGTAAGTGTGTGTGTGAGTGTGTGTGAGTGTGAGTGTGTGAATATGAGTGTGTGTGTGAGTATAAGTATGTGTGAGTGTGTGTGTGTATGTGTGAGTGTGTGTGTACTTAAATCTGAGAGAACCCTAATTGGAGCCAGTGGAAGGGCCAGGCTGCAGGGAGCAAACTTGCTTGGGGGGCCTGTGTCTCGCCCCAGAAGGTGGGTTCTCCGAGTTGGTCAGCTTGTCACCAGCCTCCCTGGAGCAGGACGTGCTTTCTTTTTCATAAATAGAATCCATTGTCAACGAGAACAGTTGTGAGGAGGAAGGCCGAAGGTCCTCATCACGGGAGGGTTTTATTTCAAGCCAGAGTGTGCAGGAGCAGCAGATGCGAGGGGTCCTGAGGGGGTGAGCTCAATATTTTGGAAAAATCTTCCCACGTCAACAAGCCCCGCAGGCGGCCGCCCTTCCCTGTGGCCATGGAATGCTGGGACTTGAGAGTGGGCTTGGAGAGGTGGGGAAGGGGCCTCTGGAGCAGGGGATTCCTGGAAGGTTCGGGACATGGGCATTTCCTGAGTGAAGAGGGCTCCTGGTGTGGAAACGCGATCCACCGACAGAGCCACCCCAGCAACGCAGCCTCTGGCCTTGGAGAACGGTGTGGGCTGTGGCCGTTAGGGGAAACTAAGTCAGGAGGCATCCGAAATGAGGCTGGAAGCCTTGACTTCCTCACTCCCAGCTTGCCCCTGATCCTCATTCACCGGGCCTCTCTCCAAACTGGAGCTCACATTTCCAGTGTATTTGTATTTGTTGCTTTGATACCTTTTATGTTAAATCACCCACAACCCACACTGACCCATGCTGAATAATCCCCTGGGACAAATTAAAATTACTAAACAGAAACCTCTGACACAAAATCGGGGGGGAGGGAGGGGAAGAGGGGGCTGCACATAAAATAGTCTGCTTTAGCCGTTTGACATTTCTGTGCCATAGAAGGGGAGGTTCGCTTCATTCCCTCTTCTCTGGGAATATTAACATTTTTTTCATTAGTTAAACTCTTTTTCCACTTTTTCTTTCAATAAGTACGTGAGCAAAAAGGTTCTGTTTTGTCTGCTTTGCCGATAGTTAAATTTGCTGAAGAAGGAAAAATGATGGGCAACTTCTCAATCCTCCCCTTGTGACAGGAGCAGTGTTCAGCCACACAGCCATCCAAGGGAAGCCCAGGTTCCTCCTACCGCTTTGGTGCCCCTGGACCATCCGTGGTTCCCTGTGGATAGCACAGGCCTGCAGTGGGGCATGTACAGCCCCTGGCAATCCCACCTTAGCCTTGCTTTCCAAGCAGCCATTGCATCCCCTGGGGCCTTCTTGCTGCCCCTGTCCTGGCACTCACTGTCCACGTGCCCCACTGGCCACTCCCTTCGCTTCTGCTTAGAGAAACTGCAGCTTCCTCGGAGATGGGCACGCTTGCCACCCTTTTCTGAGAAGTCTGCCCTGATTCCCTCAGCTTAAAGTGTTTCCTCTCTCCTCTAAGGGTCTTGGATCATGAGCCCCTCCACCTCCTACCCCCGCCTCCTCTTTGCCTCTCCGCTGCTCCCAGCTGTGCTCTTGAGAGACCTGCCCCGACCTCACACACAGCTGGGTGCGGCCATATTTATCATCTGGATCTCTTTGGCCCAGCCGACCACGAAGAACATCTCTGTTAATTAAGCTAAAGAAATTAGAACTTCAATTTGGTTAACCTGAGCACGCCTGGCCATACTGGACGAGCCTGCTTAGTGCCCGTGTTCCCTGATGCATTCTGGTCAAGAAGGTTGTTCTCTTTGGCAGACCTGGCAATGAGAGGCTCGATCTCAGGGGCAAGCCCTCTGGCCAGGGCCCTTCTCCACCTCTGGCCAGCACCCGGCTCCCCAGGGGACAAGCCCTCTGGCCCGACTCTGCTGAGGGGTTCTGTGCATTCACTCTCTCTCTCAGATCCCAGAGGGCTTCCCATGTTGGAAAGTATCTTCTTCATCTTCTGTAGCAAAGTAGCATTCCACTCCTTGAGGGACTACAGCTTGTTGAGCCATTCCCCAGTGGACGGGCATTTAGCCCTTGGGTTTCTAGTCCCTGATCACTGTAAAAAGAGCTGCTATGAATATATTTGTGTCTATGGGACCTTTCCTATTTCTTTGGTCCATTCTGGGTATCAACCAGCTTGAAAGGCCTGAACTGAAGTTTTTATGTTGTTTTCCCAAATAGCTGTACCCAGTTCCCAAGACTGTACAAACGGGACATGGATGCAACCATTTTCCCATCGTCCCTCCAACATTGATCATTTTCCTTTTTGACCACCTTTGGGTCTCTTCTAAGTGTGATGTAAATTCCCAGAATGACTGCAATTTGCATTTCTTTTATTAGACTCTGTTCATTGGCTGTTGTTGATTGTTTTATTTTACCAATTTGAATCCTTAAACATCTCAGAAATGAGACATTCAGACAAATTTGTTGCAAAAGTTTTTCCATTTAATTGTTTCTCTTTATTGGAGAATTTGCATAAAATTTGCACAAAGATATAATTTTTAGTAAACCACATAATCCACATGGACATATAGGGGCAGCTAGGTGGTTCAGGGGACAGAGTGCCAGGCTTGGAATAAGGAAAACCTCGGTTCAAATCCAGCCTCAGATACTTAGTGACTATGGGATTCTGGGCCATCATTCCACCTTGGTATGCTGCAGTTTCCACAGCTGTTAAATGGGTATAATAAGAGTTTCTGCCTCTCATGATGGTCACGAGGATCCAAGGAGTAATATTTGTAACATACGTAGCACAGTGCTGGGCGTGTAGTAGGTGCTAGATAGCAGATTTCCTTTGAATGGCTCTTTAGGGTCCATTAGGAATCGCTTGACTTAATTCTGCAGCAAAAGCAATTCTTGGGGGAATTCTCTCCGTTCGCCCATGAGCTTTCCTCCAGCCTCTCTTTTCTCATTTTTTAGGTCATTCACCTTTTTCTAGGTCATTGTTTGAGGATCCTGTCTGGGCTTGGGGCCACAGGTCATTAATGGTTGTTTAAGATGCAAATATCAGGTGTAACATCTGACCAGATGTCAACATCATACTGGAGAAAACTGACTTTTTCTTAGAAAACCCACCTCTCCTAATCTCTAAAGTTCACTTCATACTTGTTTGAAGCGTTTCTTTTGGCTGTCAGCCTTAGACGCCCTTTCCTTGTGTGTGTGTTTGTGTGTGTATGTGTCTGTCTGTCTGCCTGCCTCTGTCTCCCTGTATTTGTCTCTGTCTTTTTCTGCCTCTATTTTTATTTCTTCTTTCCCACCCTTATTATAAATCAAGGCTATATTTCAAGAGGAGTGTACAGAGGAGTAAATCTGTCAGAGGAGCTAGCCTCTACTTATAATTTATATAAAGCAGATTCAGAAGTACTCTGTGCAAGGTTAAACAGGTACTTCTCCTAAAAGGTTTTCTTATTTTTGGATGTTTTCAGAAATAGTAAGAGCAAATTAGAATAATCTTTCACCAAGGAGAAATTCTATTTACAAAAAAAAAAAAAAGCACCATTTTCACATACAGAATATCAAAGACAAGATTTCTTAAAATTACCATTCAGAAAATTTATCTTTGATTTTCATCTTATGTTGGACTAAAATGATCTCAGAGGTCCTTGTTAGCTCTGAATCCGATGGCTCAGGACGATCAGACTTTCTCAGTTTTTAAGAGGCACAAGTCTCCCCGTGGAACTAATATTAGGCTTGGTTTTGCAGCCTTCCGTGAGTTAGATCTGATAGGAAAGAAACGGAACATCCAAAAAAAGACAAACTCATCAGAATGAAGTGCTGCAGACAGAGAACAAAGGCAGCCTCGCTTAAATCTCAGAGCAGGAATATTTGGGCAGAATAATTCTGAAATATAAAAAGTCAAATGGAATCTCAAATGATCGATTTACAACTAGAATTAAAAAAAAATGAGAGCCAGAGCCCAGCAGAAGGCTGGGACAGGGACAAACAACGATCAGGGAGATGGGGAAAAGAAGAGACCAAGAGAGGGAAGGAGACAGAAAAGGAAAAACAGAAGAGAGGGAAAGAGAGTTCGGAGCCTTTCCCAGAACATCTGACCAGCCCAGCCCCATCGGAGCTCAAGGCGTCCTGGTCCTGTGCTCTCTCAGGGTAGTTTCTTTTTAAGGGACTCACCTTGTAACTTCTCTTACCTCAATGTAGTTCAGTCACCAAAAAGGGGGTAGAGATTGTGCTTGAATAGTCATGGCAAAGTGCACCATGTTTTCAGTCTCAACAATAAAAACCTCTCCACGATCAGGAGCCTCGCGGTCAGGCACTTAAGTCACCCTTTCCTGGGGCTCCCTGGGGCATTTACAGCTGAACCTCTCCCCTCCCGGCACGAGGCAGGGTCAGCAGCAAAGGGGACATTTCATTCCCATTGGGGCTCCAGAGGGGACAGAAGCGAGGGCTGCTTGTGCACGTGTCCCTTCGCTTCAGGAGTCCGTCAGCCAATGACCGTGTGCTGGTAAATCACATCCCTCGGGAAAGCCGTCAGCCTGGCGGGCCGTCCCATCTCCCAGTTTGGAAGTAAAAACTAGTCCGGATCGGATCCGGCAGATTGGGCGGCTGCTCACTGGGTAAAAGACATTCTTGTTCAGCTTGAGTGAGATCGGGTGATGCGATTGGGAAGGAGGGAAGAATCCATAATCCTCCATGAAGTGGCCCCCTTACCCTCGGACTCCTCATCGTTAGGTGATGGTCCTTCCCACTCCCAAACACTGGGAAGAGTGAGGAATGGGGACAGATTCAGTTCTGCGGAGGTTCTGATGAAGGGAGGATACGTCAGCTTCTAGCAGGAGAGCTGCTGATGTTCTAGCAGGCACGAGTAAAATCCGGGTCAGACAAGCGTCCCTGGCCCCGCTCTTCCCCGTCCTTTTCCTCACCCTTGGCTCTTGCCTTCAAACCCCATCGTGTGGAGCAGCCCTCCCTGCTGCTGGGGCCTCCCTCTCCGCTAACCTTGGCCCTATCCTGACTGTATCCGGTAGCGACCTGGTCATTCACTCGTTGTTGCCCCCCTGAAACAGTAGGAACTGGTTGTGCTTGTATGTGCATCCTCAGCACTCCGGTAGAGCTGTCCCTCGGCAGTAAGTGTTACACAAAGGCTCGCTGGCTGATTGAGATCAGGAAAAAGACAGGAATAGATGTCAAGGGGATGAAGCTGATGGGCCGGAGACATTTAAGAAAGAAGAAATGTCAGACTCTGCTAACACATTGTAATATAAAGGAGCAAAGGGCAAGGGATGAATCAAAGTAGCTCCAATTTTGCTCGCAGACAGGAGAAAATGGCATGGAAGGCTAGAGGAAAGGTAAGAAGCCATCTTTGTTTAGACCAAGGCTATAATGATAATGTATTGTAAAGAGGTTGTCAATAGGGGTCAGGAGGCAATCACACAGACCAGGTGGTCCTGGATCAGCTTGGGATAATTGTACTGAGGGTTAACGTTCATGGGATTTGTGTACGATGACTACCCCGATTTGTCAGAGCTGATCTAAGGGGGTGCCCTCAGAACCTAGAAACAGGGAGCTGAAAGGGACCCTCCTTTTATGAAGGAGAGCATGGGACCTTATGAGGAGAAAGGACTTACTACGGGTCACTCGGGGAACACAAAACAGAACCAGTCTCACGAGGTTCACTCTGTGATTTCTCTTGGTCCCAAAGAGAAGGTCGTCAACTTGGCCGTGATGATTCTGAACTTTAAATTCAACCTCAGTAAAAATAGACGGATCAATAAAATACAGCAGAAAAATGTCTTGGTAGCTCAGTGATTGCAGCTGCCGAGCTCCCGTAAGCCTCGTCCCTTTCCATCGTCAGCCCCTGCTTTGCGGGACCAGATTCTGCCGAGGCAGAAAGGGGTGCGGTGCCACCCGCTGGTTCTGTGTCCTTGAAAGTTGCCTGCTCAGAATCTGTACCGGGGCTCACAGGTGTAAAATGAAGTTTGCCTCCTCCCGCCTGCCTCTTGCACCAAGGTGAAGGGTTCATTAATTCATTGCATGGTGCTATTAATTCAGTCCCCTAAAGCTCGTTCCATAAAGTCCTTCTGAGAGACACGGGCACGCACCACATCTGGTTACACAAGTAATAGCGCACTTGAGTCGGGGCCAATAAAAGCTTTCTGTGGGAAATATTCAGATGATGCTTCCAACCCTTTGGAGAGCTGACCTCTGGATGTGTGGCCGAGGGCCAAGACGCGGGGTCATTTCCCCGAGCGGTGGAATTTTCTCCCAGTAACATGAAAAGCCTATTATCCGCTAATGAGGAACAAGTTAATGACATTAGCCATGACTGATTACCTGTCCAGTTTGGCTGAATAGGGGCGACTTTGAGGAATGAATGTTAATGCCCTGATTACACCCTTGGGAGCACAGAAAGCCGCCCCTCCACACCCCGTCCCCGCTTTCAATCCCAGAGTCCTTGACTACTAAACAGGACAGGGAGGAGATGACAACACATTTCCCTCTGTAATGAGCCACGGGACAAGCAGGAAGACACGGTTTTGTGTTTTCATCGATTTCACAGAGTAATTCTATTCTTAATTTTCAGACTTGATGCCTAATTTTAAACTGTCTTTAAACAAGGGGCGCTTTGATCACATTAAATTTAAAAGTTTGATACAAATAAAACCAATGTAGCCAAGATTAGGAGGAATCGGAAAACTTAAAAAATTGAAAACAATTTTTAATTTTCAGATAAATAACTCAAAAAAGAGTCAAATTTATGAGAATATGAGATATTTTCCCAATTGATAAATGGCAAAAGGATATGAACAGATAATTTTTAGAAAATGAAAGCTACCTGTAGTCATATAAATAAAGATGCTCTAATTCATTATTTGAGAAATTAAAACAACCATGAGACATTATCTCACACCTATCAGAGTAGCTGAAATGATAGAAAAGTGAAATGAGAAAGGTCAGAGGGGGTAGGGGAAATTTGACTAAAACACTCTTCATGGAACTATGAACAGATCCCACCATTTTGGAGAACAATCTGATACCATCCCTATCCCCAGCCCTCAGGAGTGTTTCTGTGATAACCTTGTGATTAAAGGGCAGCAGACAATATTTGTTTCTTAGGCTAGAGATGTGCCCCCAGGCTGCCAAGAGATAGAAATGGGATGGGACCTTGGGGGTCTGTCACCATCTGCAGAGTCACCATAGCCAATGGCCTTTTGGCTCAACTTCTCAGGGTTCCCTTCCTCTGCTGTGAGCCTGGAAGAGGTCAGAGCCCTCTGGGGCAACCAGAGGACACCGCGTAGCACAGAAGCGGGGGCCTGCTTGCCTCAGTTTCCTCAACTATAAAATGGGGATAATCATAGCACTGTCCTCCAAGGGTGTTTTGAGGATCAAATAAGATAATTGTAAAGTGCTTATCACAAAGTGCCTGGTGCACAGCAGGTGCTATCATTATAAATGCTAATTTATTTAAATAATAATGGCTGGGCTACATTGGACTAAACTCTAGCTGTGCTTGTGAAGTGATTTTTTAAAAATCCAGCTGTTGGCCACCAAACACTGGTCTCATTCAATTTCATCTCAGGAAGTCTGGTCCACCGGCACATTTTCCAAGTCACCTTCTCTAATGCTCAGTCTCAGTGCCTGGGGGTGGAAGGTGCAAATGTCCTTTGTGAAAGTGCCCGGGGGATCTTGGGGTATACAAGAACTGCTTATGTCTTAGGATATTTTCCAAATCCCTTCCTCGACCCCTCCCCGCCCATGCCCTTTGGTTCCGGGACTGGACTGGATCAGTCGCCTTTCTTGCTGCCTCCCTGGCACACAGAGTCCCCCAGAGACAAAGAAGGGTTCCTAAGACAAGCTCCGGGATTGGGGAATGGAGGCTGCGGGACATGAGGAACCCAGAGCTCTTCCTTGACTCCCACCCAAACCATCAGGATCGCAGCCCTTGGGAATAATGACAGGGACAGGTGACTGTGACTTTTTTCAGACCTCCCTTTCCAGGGAGTCTTTCTGGACCCCCTTTGCCTTGTGACTTAGGTTTTGTTTGTAAAAGAGAAGGAGTGTTCTAGGTACATTTCTAATGAGCTTTCTTCCCCGAGGGGTCACTAGCTGGAAAAAGCCTAAGGGCACAGATTGTGTCATCTGTGGACAATCACTCGCATTTTCTGAGAGTAAAAAGTTGATAAAAGCCTGATTCTCCAGATGCCCACTCTAACCCAATAGCTGTTTTTAAACAAAGAATGTGCTGGACCCCGCAGAGGGCACTATATTCTGGAAAAGGGTATAGTTGGTCTGTAGCCCTCACATAGGAAGGGCCAAAGCCTGAGCTTGGGAGTCCTTTGTGACTTGCTTATATTTCTGATCTTAAATGATCAGCATGTGGGTGATCCGAGTTAAAGTCTTTCTAAAATCCTGGCTTGAGAAACTGATGCATTGTTAGTGGAGTTGTGAACTGATCCCACCATTCTGGAGAGCAATGTGGAACTATGCCCAGACTAATTATCCGGACAATAGCACTAGTAGGTCTTATTCCAAAGGGATCATAAAAGGGGGGAAAGCACCTACATGTGCAAAAATACTTCTAGCAGCCCTTTTTGTGGTGGCAAAATATTGGATATGGAGGGGATGCCTATCAACTGGCTGAACAAGCTGTAGGATATGAGTGCAGCGGAATACTATTGTGCAATAAGAAATGATAAACAGGAAGATTTCAGAATAACCAGGAAAGACTTGTAGAAACTGATGCAAAGTGAAATGAGCAGGACCAGGAAAACACTGTACACAGTATCGGCAAAACTGTGTGATGATCGGCTGACTCAGCTCTTCTCAGCAACATAACGATCCAAAACAAGTACAAAGGACTCACAAAAGAAAATGCTATCCACATCCAGATTAAGAACTGATGGACTCTCTTTTTATATAGAGATTGCTATTTATAAAACATGTGCATGGGTAATTTTTCAACATTGACCCTTGCAAAACCTTCTGTTGCAACTTTTCCCCTCCTTTCCCCCACCCCCGCCCCTTGATGGCAGGTAGCCCAATACATGTTAAAGTATTTGTTAAATACAATCTATGTATACATATTTATATAGTTATCTTGCTGCACAAGAAAAATCAGATCTAGAAAGAAGTTAAAAAAAAACTGAGAGGGAAAACAAAAATGCAAGCAAACAGTAACAGAAAGAGTGGAAATGCTCTGTTGTGGTCCATACTCATTTCCCACGGTTCTTTCTCTGGGTGCAGATGGTTCTCTTCATCATTGAACAATTGGAACTGGTTTGAATCACCTAGTTGAGGAGAGCCACGTCCATCAGAAATGATCATTGTATAATCTTGTTGTTGCCACGCACAATGATCTCCTGGTTCTGCTCATTTCCTCAGCATCAGTTCATGTAAGTCTCTCCAGGCTTCTTTGCTGGTCATTTCTGACAGAACAATAATATTCCATAGCATTCATGTACCACAATTTGTTCAGCCATTCTCCAACTGATGGGCATCCATTCGAACTGATGGACTCTTAATGTAGATTGAAGCATAATTTTCCACTTCATTCTTTTTTTGTTTTGTTTTTTTTCTTTTGATCTGTCATTTCTTTCGCAAGTATAATGTATATGGAAATAAGTTTTACATGATTGAATGTGTATAAACTAGATCAAACTCCGTACATCTTCAGAAGAGGAGAGGGAGGGAGGGAGGGAGAAAAATTTGAATTCAAAATCTTGTAAAAATGAATGCTAAGAATTATCATATATCTGGGGAAAGAATAAAATGCTATTACAACCACGGTAACCGGAGGCATTATAGCAGACCAGCCGCGGCTTAGGGAGAAACACTGGGATGAATCTCAGAGCTGTCCCCCAAAAAGCCCAGTCTCTCTCATTTCTTTTCAGTTAAGATCAGGTCTTGCAGATGCTTCTGACCTTTCTTGACTCAGCATCACTCTGTAGGAAGGTGAACAGAGATTTAGATTTGGACTCACAGGTCCTGGATGTGAATCGTGACTCTGGTGTCTGTGACCTCATCTGTAAAATGATAGGAAGCCTCCAAGGCCCCCTGCAACCCAAAGCCATAGCATCAGAGGAATGACACAGAATGGCATGTCACAAGGAGGTGCTGCTATGATCTCCATTTTACAGATGAAAATACTGAGGCATAGAATAAGAGACTTGATCACACAAGAGGCACACAGCTAGTCAGCGAAGCCACATTTGAACTTGGGCCTTCCCAACTCCAGCACGTTGGTTAAAAGAGAGGAAATATAGAATACAAAATTGGATTAAACCTCAAAGCTTGATTCTTGAAATCCATGGTTTTTAAAATGACATGACACCCTTGGGAGATTTATGATGTTACCATGAACAGCATTAAAACAGATGAAAACATCAGATAAATTGGGCTCACTGTGAAAGCGCCCGATCTACAGTCTCAGATGAAAAGCTCTGAAGTCATCACAGCTCCCGTCCAAGTGGCGAGGAGCCCTTTTATGTACAGAGTCAGCTTGTGTTCCCATGACATGCTGCTGTGTGCCAGCGGGGAGCTTTCCCCATCGGGAGGAAATTTGGGAAGTCGGTTCTGGACGCTGGAGACAGAGCTTCCCTGATGATGTCCACCCCCTCACCCCACCCCCAGTCCTCTCGCTCATACACAACTTAGACTCAACATTCTGAGTTTCAAGGGGGTAGAACCAGATTTCTCCGGCCCCTGGGGGACGTATTATTCTGGCTTCAGAAAGATATGGAGAATCCACCCAATGGTGAATTAGCAATTTTCAACCACGTGACCTTAATTCTTTTAACAACCAGCCCAGAGCCACAGAATGTCTGAAAGGAACCTGAACTGGAACCCTCCCCCTCCAGGGAAGAAGCCGCCTATTCCACTTCTTGGATGGCGGAGGATCATGGGAGAGCTTTCTCCAAAGGACCCACGTGCCCCATCCCTTTATTTCTTTGTTGATTGTCAGTAACATCCTATTGACATAAAAACGCTCACCCTGATGCTTTGCGTTCTCAGAGTGTTTGTTATGAGCCATCACTACTTTAAACAGTTCACAAATTTCTTTTTAACAAGGTAATAATTCATGTTCGATGAAGCTGTGCAACGACATCACTGAGTCAACCAGTCATCTAATTATACTCCTTGCAGTTGGAAAGTTGTCCCCAATCCCCCGCACACCCCCGGGTTTTTCTAAGGATTTTTATTTTATTTTTCCCCATTAGTTCCATAGAACCTGTGACACAAACTACCTTCTGACTTGTACTGTGGCTCCACTCAAGTGCCACCTTCTCAGCCCCCATCGGGAGGTCGCTGTGGATCTTCGAAAAGGTTATGGAAAGTTTGCCCCAGTTGCTCGAGTCTCCCAAAATACATCCCCCGCTTTCAGCACTTCTGACCATTTGAACTGCAAAGAGTGCCAGCTGCACGCAGAGCAGTTCCCAAAGCCTGCCAGGGAGCTGGCTAGATCGCGGGCTTGGCAACAAGCAAGCTTCCGAAATCAAAGCTGCAAAGACCCAGATGGAAGCCGGAGAAATATCTCCGGAGCCGTGACCTTCGTTCACAGAAAATGTTTATTCTTAGAGGGGTTTTTGTGGTTGCTTTGGGGGCGCTTATCAAGGCTCTTGTTTTCTCCAGAATGAGAAGGGATATTAAATTGGAGGATCTTTGGGAATTTAGAAACCATTTAGAGTTCTTGTACGTTCATCAAAACCCTTCTTGGAAATCCTGTCCTGTGGTAGTGGGCGAGGAGGCTGGGCCTTGGGCTCAGAAGAGCTGGGTTTGTCCCGATCCAAGTGGACTGCAAGGCATTGAGAACATAGAGGGCATCCAGTCTAATCACTGGATTGTCCTAATGGGAAAACTGAGGCCCGAGTAAAATGTCAGGGTGACGTCCCCAAGGCTCAAATTTAGGAACTTGCCTCCCTGGGACTCCCTGCCTCTGCTTGGGTCACTTCCCCTCTCGGTAGGCATCCCTCCTTGCTTTCCAGATTCCGAACCTGGGAGCTGCAAAGGGGCAAAATGCCAGGCGGTGATTCCCGGAGAGTTGGGGGGACTTTACTCCAATGGGCCATGGGGAGAGCCCTTTGCTTTGTCTGGACACCGTCTGGGAAACTCCTGGAGTTGTCCCACTGGAATACCACTGGAGGTTGGGAAAGGCCGGGGCTCCTGAGCTGGGGTGTCTGGGTAAAGGTCTGCAGGAATCCTTCAAGGTGGTTTTTGCCTGAAAAATGCTTGATGTAAAAAATGCCGATTTCCTCCTTGGTGCCCGGGGGTGGGGGCGGGCTCCCGGACAAAGGGGTTTTAGCTTTCAATCTTCCTCCTCCCCTCCCCCAACAAGTCCCACCCCTTCTCCTGTTTTCTCCAAGGGAGGAAGCCCGGGCTGTCTCTGGGGGGCCGGGGCCGGCCAGTTTGGGGTAACTGGGGCAGCGTGAGATCCTGGAAATCCAGGCTGGGGAGCAGGGTGCCGGCTTGGGGGACCCGCTGTTCCCCCGGCAAGATCATGACTTGTTCTTCAGTCATTTCAGCCGTGCCCAACTTGACCCACTGGGGGTTTTCTTGGCAGAGATGAGGGAGGCCGTCACCATTTCCTCCTCATTTTACAGACGAGGAAACTGAGGCTGACACGGCCATCTCGCCCTGGTGACTCCAGACCTGGCGCCTCACCCAGCTGCCCGTGGCCCACGGGGCTGCCCAGTTCTGGAGCCTCCGCTTTGAAGGTCAGACAAGATTGCTCCGACCACGTAGACCATGTGTGTGGCCATTTCCGCCCCGTGTCTGACCAGGTGGGATGTCCCCAAGGGGCCCAGCAGGCGTCCCAGCTGGGCCCAAAGGTGGTGCGGTGGGTAGTGCACGGGTGTGGCTCCCAGTTCTGCCCTGTGCTGCTTTGGGACCCTGGGCTTGGGTTTCCTCCATTTCCAAATGAGAACTCCTGGGGGCGGTAAATCCTGGGGATCCGAGAGGTAGCCTTAAGGTGGAGCCTCCGCTCCGTGGCCGCCTCACACGCGGGTAGCCGGGCCTCTCTTCTCGCACAGGGCCCCAGCATAGCCAGGCCGACAGGCACAGGCGTTGGGGAGGACGCATCGGCCCCCGTGCAGACACGCCGGATCACAAAGGGCTGCAAAACAGGGTACATGCGTCATCCCTGTGGGAGGGGGACGCCCAGAGAGGCTTCCTGCTCCCAACTCTTCCCACCTAGGACCTCGGACACGGAGCAGAAGCATCGGGCCCTCCCCACCCGGTGCCCCAATAGAGACTCCCTCCTCATCCTCTTTGGGAATCATGGTTCCTAGCTCTAGGTCTGGAAGCTACATCTGAGGGCAGATGGGGAAACTGAGGCAAATGCTAGGTCTGAACCCAGGCTCCCCCCCAACCTGGAATCCGGCACCCCTTCTACTGCTCCACCCGTATGCCTGCCATTCTTCCCTGGGGTCCTCCCTGAGGTCCTCCCTGGAGTCCTCCCTGCGGCACTGAGAGGGTGGATGGCCTGCCAGGCTCGCTGTGTCAGCATCCATTGTTCCCTTTCCTCTGCTGGATTTCCGGCTCTGACTTTAGACTTAGAGAGGTCATTCTCTCGATTTAGTCTCTGGACAGCAGCCCCAGTCTGTCCTTGGGCCTCCTTTGGAGCCTCCTCATCCCCAGCACCTTCCGCACTCAGGGTTACCTCCCTGGCTCAGTGACAACCCCCCCCCCATAACACTCCCGGTCCCTGGCTCAATGACGCCCCCGGGGAGCCCTCTGGGCACTTGGTGGAGACTCCCACCTGGCGATGGATCACGGACTTCTCACAGAGGAGCCTCACCTGTCTGACAACGGACTCGTCCCCGAGGGGACCCCAGCTATACTTGGGCCTGTGCATTCTGACCCCTGGGCAGGCGGCCGGAGCCCGACCTCAGATACGAAGGTTCCCAGCCCGTGGGAGAAAGGGGAGGGAATCCTCTGAAGGAGCTCCGCATTTAATGGCAGCCGCTGGGCCGAGCTTGGGGAGCCAGACACAGAAAGATCTCTGCGCTAATGGAGACAAAGTGCCGGCTGCGCCAAGGCCGAGTACAGCAGGGGGGCGATCCCTCGGAGGCAACACGCCGGAGTGGAGGGCGGAGTGTGCTGGTCACTCTCAGCCCTCCAGCTGCTGGGGGACAGCCGCCGGGGAAGAGCAGCCCTGGAGGCCAGGGCCGGCCCCCATTTTAGCCACCGCCCTGGAGAGGCTGCCTCACTGCTGGGAGAGGAAGCGTGGCTCACTGGCAATGGGAAGTGAAGGCTGCAGGCTGCTTCGCTCCCCCCTCGGAAGAAGCGGAAGGATTTGGTGCAAAGCCGCTACACTAAGATGGCGGGAACGCCCCTTTGGTCCAGGAGTTTCCCCAGAAGCTCTTACCTGAGCCGCATCTCCTCCCTCGCCACCCCGAGGCGCAGGAGCAGACATTGGGCCCCACGCACCTGCCGCCATTCACGCACGCGGGGTCACAGATGCCTGAAGGCGAGAGGCGGCTCGTGATGGCTCCCGAGGGCCCGGGCCCCTCCCCCCGGGGGCTCCCCCACCCCGGCTTACTTTTCTGGCATCTCTGTCCAGTGTACCCCTCGGGGCAGGAGCACACGTTCTTTCTCACGCACTGGCCGCCATTTTTACAGGGAGGACTGCAGATCGCTAAGGAAGCCAATGGAAAACGAGCAGATGGTGAGCATGAAAGGCATCATCAGCCGCCTTCCCGCAGCGGGCCAACTGGTCCTGCGGCGGAGAGAGCGCCAAGCCTCTGGCCAAGAGTGACCGGGCAGGGGCCGCCGCGGACCGGTCTCTGCATCGGTTTCCTCCTCCCTGTAAGGGACCCAAGGATCCCTCCAGTCTCTCAGTCGCCTGGATCCTCCGAGGCCCCAATGAGAGAGTGCACGGGAAAGGCCAAGAGCCTGGAAGTGCGGGTCATGGTCATCGGGACACAGGATGGTAACTAGCGCCCTACACCCAGCCGAGAAAAGGTGGCGCCCACGGAGAGCAGCCCCTCCAGGATCCGCGTGGATCCCTTATCAGTCCTTCAGAGAGAATTGTGAAGGAGAAATGAGAGGATTCTTTTCACTCAGTTGATTTTGACTCATTTCTCCAAAAAAATAAGGTCATTGGATTTCTAATCCAGCGGCTGGATCAGATTCCGAGCCAGACCAGAAATGGAAACAGAGGAGTGCATCATAAAAGGAACCGTGGCAAGTCCCAACTCATGATGGGAAATTCGCTGCAAATTTCCATTCCAATTCAGCAAAATCTACATGGATATCTTGAGACCAAGAATCCAGTTTTTAATTAAATTTCATCAGTCATTTAAAAGCTCCCTTTTCACTGTTCCGGCTCTCCTGCCGTGAAAGTGGAAATTTTCAGTATTACCGAGTGCGGCAGAAACCAGTTAAGTGAAAAAATTGTGAGCATAAGCCCGATTCCAAATTCATTCCGGCACAGCGGGGCATGGGAGCTGCCGAGGGAATCCCAGAATCTCAGCATGGCCAGGGGCCTTAATGGACTAGGAGCCCGCCGCTTAGAAACCAGGAAAATTAAATCAGTCACGTTTTCCCTGAAAATTCAAGTCCTCATGGCATCCCTCAGCTACGTCAAAGGCCCTCCCATCCATCTCAGGTGAGGTTCCTCTTCACATTTGGCCAGATTTCTTGTGTTTAAACCCAACATTTAAAAAAAGAAAGAGAAAAATTGGAAATTCGGGTTACCGTTCTGACACCTCAAACCAAAGAATCCAGTGGGGCAGAGGCAGCTGTTTGGCTTGTGGCAGATTCCGCCATTGAGGCAGACTGGCTCACACAAAGCTGTGGACAGAGAAGGAGATGGTCAGTGCTCCCTCACGGAAAAAAAATAAAATAAAAAGACAAAGAAAACTGAACGGAAATAACTAGTGGTAGGCAATGAAATACTTCATTTTCACCGCAAGTAAAGCCCATAACTGATAATTAATTTGGCTTTATTGAACATAAAAAGCCATGAATAAAATAACTAGATAATGGTGGAGGAAGTTTGCTCATTAATTTTATAGCTAACACTACACTAGGAACATGGAGGATGGGATTGGAATTCCAAATGACCTTGTTTAATTGGAGAGAGGAGGAGATTCAGCGGGAAGGGGACCAGGGCCAAACAAAATAACTGAAATATCCAGAGAAACCCCCCGGCTGGAGGGAGGTAATGGATGTCACGGAGCCCCAGTGGTCCTTAAATTGAACAGGAACCAATAAGGTGGCAGAGTAAACAGAAAATATGATACCCTGAGTGGGGAGAATCACGGTGGTGGAAGAGCCAGGGCCAGGCTTCCCTGTCATTCTGCCCCGAGCCATCTGTGAAAACTGAAATTTTAGGGGATGGGGCACGGGAAATGTAGAGAGCAAAGAGAACGTCCCAATGCAGGAAAGGATAAGGAAGACCTAGGAAGTAACCTCGTGGGAATCTTGGGAAATCGAGGCTTTGTCCAGGAAAGAAAAGCCTTAAAAACAAGGCGGTTGTGCATGAAAGAAATGGAGCGTCCCCATGTCCACTAATGAAAAGGTGGCTAGATGGCCCAGGGGGCAGGGCCCGGAATCAGGAAGACTCATCTCCCTGAGCGCAAATACGGCCTTAGACATTTACTAAGTGGGACCCTGGGCAGTCACTTCACCCTGCTTCTCATCTGCAAAATGAGCCGGAGAAGGCCGAGGACAAACACTCCGGTGTCTCTGCCAAGGAGACCCAACAGGGCTGAATAAGAGCGGGTGGAGGGACCCAAGGGAGAAGGCAGACAGGGCACCCCGAAGGGCGGGAAAGGGGGAAGCGATTCCCCGTGGTGAGGAAAGGGAAGTCAGCGTCCTGGGGCCCAGACCCCTCGTCTGGGGGCCTTGGTCTCAGCCTTCACAAGACTGCAAATTTGCAGCTACTTCTGCCTATTCCCATTTTCACACTTGTACACACACACACACACACACACACACACACACACACCTGAGTGTGCACACGAGCACACACTTGTACACATGCACACTCACACAGATGCCTGCAGTGCACACAGTGTGCACACACATTTGCACACACATGCACACACACAGTCTTTTGGTCTTGCTCTCTTGTCTCGGTCCCCACAGCTGCTGTTACTTCTTCTACAATGGGCTCCTTTGGGTGTCGGACATTCTGGAAGGGCAAGGGAGAGGAGGAAGGCGGGTATGGGGCTGTCCTCCGATCTGGAACCGGAGGCCTCAGTCCTTGGTCATCCCCCTCGCCATCGGGCCCGGGATCCCAGGAAATGGGCTGGTCTGGGCTTTACCTGTGGCGCAGGTGGGGCCGAACCATCCCCGCTGACACTGGCAGACGTCGGGAGCGAGACACTGCCCGCCGTGCTCGCAGTGCTTGGTGCAGACCGCTGGAAGGAGAGGGTAACGGGTGGGGAGCCGCCCGGCTCCGGGGCTTGGGTTATATCCCAGAGCTGGGCGACCTTCTAGCTCCGGGCCGGGCTGTCAGACACGCCGGGGTGCTGGACGGGGTCCAGGCCACTCATCAAGTGCACTGGACCTTTCTTTGGGTCCTCAGTGCTTAGTGCAGTTCCTGGCACACAGTAGGTGCTTAATCAATGCCAGGTGACTGACTTTGGGGGGAAATCAGGGTCACTGAGAAAAAGCCTGTGCTTAAATTACGGCTGCCCAAACAGAACACGAGAAGGGGATGGTTCCTTCAGACTTGCTCTTCTCCGAGAGGGGGTCTGGGAGGGATAGGAAGACGCCGAAATCTCGGTCCCTTCTGAGGATCCTCCACCTGAGCCCCCATGATCCCCTGCTTCAGACAGCAAATACTCAGAGCTCCGCCTTTCCTGGGAATGATGGGCCTTGTGGAGGCCAGGAGCTCTCCCTTACCTGTTTCACACCTTGGTCCCACGAAGCCGTAGGGACACGAGCAGAGATTATGAGCCAAGCACGACCCGCCGTGGCGGCAGGGTGGGCTGCAGGAGGCTGCGGAAGGAGAGGGCGGTTACGGGAATCATTAGTAACAGGCATTTCCAAGCGGTTTTGGATGCAAGGCCCACAATGACCCTCTGGCAGACACGTGACAGGCCTGAAGGTCACGGCCAAGTAAGAAAAGCAGGATGTGGGGAGGGAAAGAGAGCAGAGGGAACTCTGCCCCACCGAGGACCCCACCTTGTGCACGGGTGATTCCCCAAGGCCTGGGAGACACACAGACCCCGGGCTAGACACTTCCTGTGGTTCTTACAGCCGGGGTGACACAGAGCTGTGTTATAGGGAGGGGAGCATTTAGAGATGGCTGGGCTCCCTCCAAGCAGGTATGGGCTCCCTCCTAGTGGGTCAGCCCCCCCCCATTGGACTTACCTGTGTGGCAGCCGGGGCCAGAGAAGCCGGCCTTGCACCTGCAGACGTTGGGGCGCACGCACTCCATGCCCCTGCCACAGGGGTGCCTGCAGATGGCTGGGGAGCAGAAGGGGAGGGATGTGGCCCAAAAAGCCTGGCTGGGGGGGCCGGAGGGGAGGGCGGGCGGGAGCTCGGCTCACTTCTCTCCTGCTGAGACCCACTTTCCCTATGGTAAGAGGGGTCTCGGGCTGGGGGGCCAGGCAGGGGCCCTGCTCCCAAACCGGGCTGGTTAACTTAATTAGGAGGAAAGTAGAAAGGGCACCCACTGACTGCTATCAAGTGAAATCGGTCCCTTCGGGTTTTTATTAGTCGGTCATTTCTGCTAAAGCAGAACGAGGCCAGATGTGGACTCAGAGGCCCGAGTTCAAGAGCCGGTCATTTCCAGCTGGTTCCTGCCCCCCCCCAGGAAGGGCTAAGGGTGTGATGGGGGCCCCACTTCTTCTGGCCCCCATCTATGACCTTCCTCTGCAGCCACTGCCTCCTGATGCTGAACAAGAGGAAACACTTGCCCACAGCCGGGAGAGCAATTTAACTTTTAAATGTGCTTCCTCCCCTATGGAAAAGGGGATCACCCCAAGAGCCTGCCCCCCAGGGAGCCGGGATAGAGCGCCCCTGTGGGGAGGCCAGCGCCGTCATCATGGAGAAGGGGACCCCGCTCCAGACTCCTGCCGCCCCCTCTCTTCCCCCCAAGCCTTGTCCCTGCACAGGTCCCGCAGCTGCTCACTAGGGCAGGGAGCCAAAGCCCGGCCCTCCTACCTTTGCACTGGGCCCCATCTCCGTAGTAACCGAAGGGGCAGCGGCCGCACTGGAAGCCTCCGCCTGGGGCTGCCGCGCAGGGCACCCCGGGGAAGCAGGGGGAGTCGGCGCAGGGGAGCCGCTCGGCCGGCCCGGGTGCGGGGGAGCTCTGGTCCCTCTCAGGCGTTGCTGGGGACGCGGAGACTGCGCTGGGACCGGCTCCCGATTCCTGCTGGAGGCTGCCCGGGGTCCCGGAGGCCCCTGGGGAAGGGCCTGGGCCGCCAACCTCCGCCAGCCCCCGCCTCAGGCCGGGGCTGCCGCCGTCCACAGCTGGGGTCACGTCGGGCGGGGCCGCCTCCAAAGCCACAAGGGGCGGGGACAGGGACGCCCGGGGAGCACGGCCGGTGACCGCGGGATCTTCTTCAGGGGATGGCGGCCCGTGGGCGAAGCTTGGGACGCCGAGCGCCCAGGGCTGCGCAGAGGGCCCAAATGCTCCGGCTGAAATGACAGGAACCCCCCGCCGGCGACAGACCTTGGTGCCCGCCACTGTGCCGGGCGCTCAGCGCTCCCTTACTCGGTGGAAGCCCGGGGAGTCCCTGGTATTTAAGGACCCGGCTTTCAGCGAAGCCCTTAGCGTGGGCAAAGTTCCTTCCGGGCTCATCTGTCTGCGCCCCCAAGAACACCGGGACGGCCCAGCCCAAGGCGTAATTACCCAGGGTTCCCCGGGAAGCCACCTGAGGGGCAGCGACGGGCAGGGCGCCTTGCCCCCGACTGCGCTTGGCTCGCTGTCTTACACCCAAACCCCTGCGACTTCCTCACCGTTTCTGAGACGTGGCTGCCCAACGCAGGCTTAGCGCTACAGCTGGGCAAGTCGAGCCAGCGAGCGTTCATTAGGCCCCTACTGTGTGCCAGGAGCCGTGCTAAGCACTGGGATGGAGCAACGAGCTAAGGTCTAGAAAGCATTAAAGGGCCGGAAACGTCACCACCAGGGCGGACAGTCTCAGAACTGGGACAGCCAAAAAGTCCATCCCCCTGCGCCCGGCCTGACGCGGAGCCTGGAGCCCCTCGCACGGCATCCCCGCCTTCTCCATGTGGCACAGCCTGGAGGGACGGGGCGCCTCCTCCCACCCTCAGAAGGGCCTTCCGGGGGGAGGGCGAGTCGTCCGTGGGGGAGGGCGAGCCCCCCTCAAAGACCTGCTTCGGGGAAAGGAAAGATGACCCTCCCAAAGTGATGTGCGACCCAGCGCGCGGCGGCCACGGGGAGGGCCCAGGAAGAGCGCATTCTGGGGCCCGTGGGCGGGAGGAGCCGCCGCCGCCCTCCAGACAAGGCCGGGAGCTTGCCCACAGCCCCTCGGGCCCAGGGCAGCCCCGACCCCCGGTCCACCCCGCCTTCCGTGCGTGGAGCCTCGTCCAGCCTCGGCGCATGGAAGGAGGCGCAGAAAGAGGCCCATAATGGCCGGGGCTCCCAGCCGGCCCAGCCCGCCTTCCCCTCCCGGCCCCAGCCCGGCCCCGGACAAAGGACTGAAGCCTCCGAGCCTCAGTTTCCCGGCATGCGGGTCGCGCTTTCTGCCTTAAAGCTCCGCGGAAATGGGGACAGAGCCGCTGCGGAGCGCGCATTTAGACCCCAACCCCCGAGGTTTCTTGGGGGAAGCCCGCCCTCTTGTGGCGCTTTGGGGAACACTATTTTTTCCCTGAAGAGCAGCTGCAGAAAGCCTCGTTCAGGGAATAAGTTTGAGAGTTTAAAAGTTTAAAGGCGCGCGGCTTGACACAGTTTCTATGTAAACTTTCTTCCATAACCAGGTCTCACTTTAAGCCCTGCCCCGGGGCTAGATGGGCCCACATCACTCTGTCCCGTAGCGGGAGCCAGGTAACCTCGGTTATGTAACCCTTCGTTCTGGGGGCCCCGGGGTGGGACTCGCCGCCCCGGCCCTGCCCAGGCTTCTCCCTGCAGAGCCAGGCTCCCTCCCGGCTCCCGGCTCTCCAGCTGCCATCGCGTCCCTGATTTCCCTCGCTTCCCCCACCTGGGCTGGGAAGGATCCTTTTCCTTGTCTGTGCTCCCCAGACACTCCAACTCTCTCTCAGAGGGATTTACTCCAGAGGCAGAGGAGGGGGAATGGGGGGCAACAAGGGGAAGCCATAATGGGCCAGGGCACTTGGCAGCAGAGCTGGACATGTCCTTTTCCCAGATGGGACTGACTAAATGGCACGGGAAGGTGGGTAGAGGAGAGGGTGACGCTAAACCAAACATCCCATGTTGCCCCATCACCAGGCAGACGGGCGAGCCCCGGGAAGGTGCCGGAGGCATGGAGGCGGTCGGCCAGTCTGCTCCCCCCCCACTGCCTCCCACAGCCCCATTACCCCCATGGTCCCCTGCTGCCCCCCACGGCCCCCTGCTGCCCCCCACGGCCCCCTGCTGCCCCCCACGGCCCCCTGCTGCCCCACACGGCCCCCTGCTGCCCCACACGGCCCCCTGCTGCCCCCCACGGCCCCCTGCTGCTCCCCACGGCCCCCTGCTGCCCCCCACGGCCCCCTGCTGCCCCCCACGGCCCCCTGCTGCTCCCCACGGCCCCCTGCTGCCCCCCACGGCTCCCTGCTGCCCCCCATGGCCCCTGCTGCCCCACACGGCCACGCAGGGCGGGCCACGTCCTTCCCCTGGCCCAGGAAGTCTGACTCCCCCTCATTCTGCTCAGGGCTCCTGGGTCCAGGAGGACCTTCCACTTCATGCAGCCCCCGAGCACACTCTCCCAGGCACAGGGGGTTTGTCTCTTTGGGCAGGTCTGTCCTGGAGAGCGGGGGCCAGGATCCTGGAGGGGACGCTCTGGCTGCTGGCACTCAGGGCTTCTCTGCCTCCTGCTCAGTCACGGGGCCAGCCTGGCCCCTGCCGGGCGTCCTGCCTCAGCCGCCTCCGAGGCCCGAGTGGACCGAGCTGGGGGGGAGCGGGACTGGACCCGGTCCGGCCCCCACCGATGATTGTTCATCAGGCAGTCGGCACCGGGCGTCTTCCTCGGTCTTTTCTCCCGCCCCAGACGACACGTCCGAGGGGACACCGGCAAACTCGAAGTGCTTGACGGGCTTCCAATGAGCCTGGCTGCCCCACCTTCCTCCCTCTGCAGGGACCCACCCCGGCCCCGCCACGGGCCACGCTCCTCCCCCAGCCAGGGCCCGAAGGAAACCACCAGCAGTTCTAGAAAAGAGATGCTCCCTTCTTTCTCATCTTCTCAGACCAAAGGAAGCTTTGGGAAGAGAAAGCAGAAAGCGGGGCTAGAGCTGGGTCCAGACGGCCGGGGTCTGAGCAGAGCCTGGTGACCAAAGTCCCCTAATAAGTGCTTGTCCCATCACTTCCCTCTCAGGGCCTCGGTTCCCCTGTCTGTAAAATGGGGCGATCTAGCTCACTCTCTAATCCTGTGACTTCCCAATTCTATTCCTCTAAAGTCACTCCCAATCTTCCCATCCTTTGCTCAGGGAACTCAGGGAGCGGCTGGGGCACAGTGCATAGAGTACGTGGCTTGGAGTCAGGAGGTCCCGAGTTCAAATCCAGCCGCAGATACTCGTTGGCTGCGTGAGCCTGAGCCAGTCACTTCCACTTTATCTCAGTTTCCTCAGGTGTGAAATGGGATGATGGCAGCTCCCTCCCAGGATTGTTGTGAGAGTCCAAGGAGAAGGCTCTTCTAAAGAGTTAGTGCAGCGCCTGACACTAGTAGGCACTTAATAAATGCTTCTTTCCTTTCCCCCAAGGCTCCTCTCCAACAGAATCAAGAGAAGGAGCAAAGCCTGGGGTGCCTTCTTGCCCTGGGGCGGCCCAGATCGTGGCCTGGGGGCCTCGCAGAGGAGCCCAGAGGGATCCCCAAACTCACCGGCAGCACCTCCGCCGGCTTCTGTCCCTTCCGCCTCCTTCTCTTCAGAGTCCTGGGGGCTTGCGGGGCCGGAAATCAGCTCACTCCCAAGCACGGTTTCCCCTGCGATGGACGTGTCAGTCAGGGCTCGAAATCCAGGGAACAGGCCCAGGTCACGGCTCACAGGTTGAGGGTAGGGCACTGGTTAGATCACAGAGAGCCTCAGCCCACTGGGGGCGGGGGTCCCCCCACCATGGATCCGGGCACTTAACCTCCAGGAAGGCTGTGATGGGCAACTGAGTCCCTCTGGGCAAAGTTCTACAGGACAGCCCGCTTTGTAATGGAACATTTCTGGCTTTATTGCTCCTTTATTTTGTCTCAGGACACGGTGGGATGGAAAAGCCCGGTGCACGTCATTGGCATGTAATAGTGCCCAGGGAGGGGACACTGCAGCGGGCAGGCTTTTGCCCCCCTCCTCTGCCCACCCCCTTGAGGGCTGGCCGCTCTGCCATGAACAGGGGCACCGAAGAAGAGCAGAGTGCCGGGCAGGCCGGAGCCACAGGGTCAGGTCCCTAGGGGGGCAGTGAGAGAAGAACGGGCGCAGGAATGGGGGCAGAATTACAGGAGGCCTTCAAGGTCATCCTAAGGAGCCGTGGCCTTAACCTGCAGGTGACGGGTGGCTCGGACACCAGCTGCTCATTCTGAGAAAAATGGGGTCTCGAGACAAGTCTGAGGGGAGCCGTTTCGTCCCCTCGGCTGAGATTCGCCTGTGGGTGGTGGACAGTGCGGGAGGGGGACGGGCTTCCGGGCTTCCACCCCGGACACAGCAGGGACCCAACGGGAAAACCCTCGGGACCTCTGTGTGCTTCCAAGCGGCCCTCCTGGGTCCTTCTCACTTTAAGATAAGGTAACAGGCTAAGAAGTGTTTGCAGAACCAGTGTCGGGGCTTCCCCAGCCCAGCCCAGCGCGCTGGCCACTGAGACACCTGGCCCCCACGATCACTGAATGGGCCCAGCCATCCGGGGGACAGAGTGGCATCCGCAGGCAGCCCCTTACCCTGGCACGCTCGCCCGGCTCCGTGGACGGCTCCAGGACACGGGTCGCAACGATAGGAACCCAAAACGTTGACACAACGTCCTTCAGGGAGGCAGGGGCCGGACCTGCATTCGTCCACGTCTTCCTGGCAATTGGAGCCTGGGTGGAAACAGAGAAAGGTGAGGGGGAGCACCAATAAGTGGACAGTTCTCCCCCCTCCACCTTTCCAGCCAATCCCGCTCCACCATGTGTTACATTTATGGACAGCTGGGTCACAAGGACCGTCTCCTTCTGCCCTTGAATCTCCAGCCTGGCCCTGAGGCTGGCACAGGGGTCGGGCATGAGTTAGGGCCTGCTGAATGACTGGGGAAACTCCAGCCTGGCCCACAGGCTGGCACAGGGGTCGGGCATGAGTTAGGGCCTGCTGAATGACTGGGGAAACTCCAGCCTGGCCCACAGGCTGGCACAGGAGGTGGGCATCAGAGGCACTAACTGATCTGGGGAAACAGCTTCTGCTTGGACCACCCAGCTGGGGTCAAACCCACCTTTCCTGAATCCCCTTCTGGCACTCTCCACTGCTCCCCTGCCAGAGGCCCAGGCTATGGATGTTTCACAGAGCAAGGGCCAGCCTGCTCTCCTGTATCCTCAGTGCTTTGTATACAGTAAGTGCTTAATAAAGCTTCTTCATGTGGGAACGAAATACTTCTAAGCAGGAGCCAGTCTCCTGTCCCTGTTCTAGGGAGAACTCTCCCCCGTGGAGTCTGCTGTGACTCAGTCCTGTCTGATACTGTATCCTGCCAAAGATCCCCGGGTGACCCTTTCCTTCTTCAGTGTGTCCCCATTTAACAGATGGGTGACTTGCCCGATCATGAGTGTCTGAGGCTGTATTGAGCTCAGGTCTCGATGACTCCAGGCCTGGGGCCCCACCCACTGCACCCCTCCCCCCGCACCCCCTCCCTCTATGCCACGGAGCCCGAGCCCTGGGTTCCCGTGGGAGTTCGGGCAGTGGCCGCCACTCCTCCAGCATTCAGCCTGGGGGCGCGCTTGCTCCTCGCACCCCGCGAGGAAGACTCGGGAATTCTCCCGGCCTAGGCCATCTGAGCTCCCTGTAGGAGGCAGGAGGCGGGGCTGCCCCTACCCACTGAGCTCCCCCACCCTCCAAGGAGACAGAGCACGCGCACTGACCCGCCCACCCCACTGGGCATTCACAGGAGTGCTGGCCGGGGGCTTCTCCGCATTGGCCCGGCCCACAGGGGCGGGGCTCGCACCCGTCCAAGTCACAAGCCTGGCCTTCAAACCCCGGCCCGCGTCGTCGGGGGCCACCCCCTCGGGGCACACACCGGCCGCCGTTCAGGCAGTCGCAGGGCTTCACGGACACCTGTGGAAGCAAGGAAACGGCTGCTCATCCTTCAGCCCCCGGGGCCTGGCCAGCTGGTTGTGCGAAGGCCGCTCTGCCCTACGGCCACGAGGGGTTACTCTCATTAAACTTCCCCGAGAAAAGAGAGCACAAGTTAAGCGGCTCGAGGGGAGGCTGCTGAAGTCCCCCTGAGCAGGTGGAGCCTCAGTTTCCCCACCTGTAAGATGGGGACAGATTCCCCGAGGACCTCCCCGGGCCGGAAGGCTGGCCCTTTGGGAAGGGTCCTCACCTTCACCAGGGGGCCTCCCTACCTCGATGGTCACCGTGGCCTCGGCGTGGCAGTCATCGGCGGCGCTGACCGTGAACGTGTGCGTGCCCCGGGACAGGGCTTTCCACAGCAGGACGCCCCCGGAAGAGACGCTGGCAGCGGGGGGCCCCGAGCGCAGCGTGTAGGAGACGGGGGAGCCCTCCGGGTCGGTGGCCCGCAGCTGCTGCGTGAAGTTGGCGCCATAAAACGTCCAGAGTCTTTGCGGGGCTTCGTGGAACACGGGGGGCCGGTTATCTGCGGCCGAGCGGACACCCCCTCACTGCTGGAAATCTCCCCGCTCTGCCCGGGGCCGGCCGGAACCCTTAGGGGTCACCTGGGCCGGCGGCCGCTCTCCCCCGCCCCCTCCCCCCCATAGTCCTAGGTTCCCCAGACCCCCTGGGAAGCAGGAAAGAGAGGAATCCGGCAGCTTGGCGTATCCACCCCTACCTAAGGGCGTCGGGCCCTCACAGCTGCAGCGGGAGCCTTGTCCCCGCCCCGGCTCCCTGAGTTCCCAGGCCGGGGTGGGAAGGGGCGCTTCACCCAGCAGGGAGCCCAGCCGTCCATTAGCCTGCATCGGCTTAGCGACCCGAAAAATCAGCTTGGAAAATTCCCGGCCCCTCCACGAGCGGCGCGGTGGCCAGGCGCCTCTGGTCCCGCTTTAGTTAGGTAAAAGGCGGGGCAGGATGCCGTGGAGGCAGGAAGCCGCCCCGCTAAACATTGGGGACTTGTCCGCCCACACGGCCGGCTCCCCGGCCTCCGGGCTTGGGCGGCCAGGGCCCTCCGTGGGGAGCTGCGTACCTGGGGACACCGACCACGTCC
Source organism: Antechinus flavipes (assembly GCF_016432865.1). NCBI lineage: Eukaryota > Metazoa > Chordata > Mammalia > Dasyuromorphia > Dasyuridae > Antechinus > Antechinus flavipes. The sequence goes on from NC_067402.1 coordinate 5,136,550, forward strand.
ATTTGGAGAGGTCACTCCTGCAGAGCCGGCAGGGGCCGGTCGGGCTGGGCGCCCCATCCGGGTAGCAGCGGCCGTCCACGAGGCAGAGCTTTTCCTGAAGGTGAAGGAAGCAGCCCCATGGGCAAAGCTGCCCCTCTGTGAGCTTACCAGGCTTTCCTCTGTAGGTTCATTAGAGCCCCAAGATGGGAAGGGGAGACCTCGGCACAGCTCGGATAGAACCATTAGCGCAAACAGAAGGGAATACCTTTAACGTGCAGCGCCCCTCGGCTCGGGGGTCACACGTCTGGCAAGCCCCGTCATAGAGCGTCAGGATCTGGGGGTTACTGAAGCGATGGCCGTCGTTAGAAACCTGGAGGAGGGAACGGTTGTGTCTCCAGCGATGACCTGAGTCACGACTGATCAGAGAAGCGCAAGGGAACAGCTCTGAGGTAGCCCCTCCCACCTGTCAGACTGGCCAGGATGGCAGGAAAGGAACATGACCCACGAAGGAGGGGTGTGGGGAAACTGAGGCCCTGACACTGTTGGCGGAGCTGAGACTCTGACCTGGAGAGCAGGGGGCTGTGCCCCACGCCCCTGGAACTTGCATACCCCCTGACCCAATAATAAATACCACACCAGATCTCTTTTACAGAGACCTGTGTTGGGCTTTTCAAGGTAATAAACCTTATTTGTACCAAAGAATATTCAGAGCAGCTTTTTGTGTGGCCAAGGGAAACAGTGTGTCCATCAAATGGGGAATACGTATGGTTGGAATCGTTGTGGTCGGTGATTGTAAGAGAACAGCACGTGATAAGCAATGGCCAGCACCATATTCTCAGAAAAAGCTGGAAAGAATTAAGGGGAACTGATGCAAGGGGGAAATGAACAGAACCAGAACAGTGTACACAGGAGCAGAACCTTGTGAGATGAGCAACTCCGAAAGACTTGGCTATTCTTCCCAAAACAAGATCCAAGCCCTTCCCCAAGGACTCCCAGCATTCTCTCTGCCTCCAGAGAGAGAACCACCAGACTCTGGATGCAGACCGAAGCCTGCTGTTTTCAGTTTCTGTAGTTTTTCCGTGATATTTTCCCTCTGGGCCTGTGCCTTCTTTCACAACATCTCTCATATGGAAATGTTTTACATGACTGCACACATAGGACCTTTATCAAAGTGCTCACTGTCTCAGGGAGGGGAGGGATGGGGGGGGGTGGAGAATAAAATTTGAAACTTTTTTTTTCCCCTGAGGCAATTGGGGTTAAGTGACTTGCCTAGGATCACACAGCTAGGAAAAGTCAGGTCTTCCTGGTGCTCTATTCACTGTGTCACCTAGCTGTCCCAGAACTCTTTTTTTTTTTAAGCAAATGTTAACAATTGTCTTTACATGTAATTGGGGAAAATATTTAAAAAAAAAAAAAAAGATGGATGTCGATTAGCTTTTTGTCAAGGATTCTGTTTCACCAGAGAATCACTTAAGAAAAATCTGTTTTTTTGTTTGTGGTTGTCTTTTTACCTTGACTTGCCACTTTACAATTGGCCCATCTCCCCACTGGTCCATTGTGGGTAACTTCTGGACGTGGGCAGGCAGCTGGCAGGTGACAGTTGTGCTGTTTTGAAAGACGACCTCTGTGTATACGGGTGCTCCAGGGATCCCTTGGCTACCGTTATACTAAAGAAATAGAAAGCATGCCATTTCTCCTTTTCAGTCATGGAAAAATTCCAACAAGAATCAATTCTTACTCATGAAATTGTTAAATTGAAAAGCTTTTGGATTGGTTATGGCACATTATGCCCAGAAATATATATTCATTGAAAACCTTATTTCCAATCTATATCAAGAAATAAAAATCAATCATTTTGATACATCAGGGAATCTGATGCTTTCTAAACCTGCTGAGGTGGCCATTTTCTCCTTTCACCGGTGGAAAGGACCGCTCTAGTTTGACAAGATTTGATGTAATTTGTGGTCACTTTTTATCGAAGCTTTCAGCAGCAAACACGGATTTGTTGGCTTTTGACGTCTAGTGATGAAGGCATGGGACAGACAGAGTCATTTTGAAAGATCGAGTGAGGGCAACAGCTTTATTGACACACGGGGATGAACCCACCATGGACAGATTAGTAACATCTCTGAGCCCCCACTGAACCCCCCCCCCCAAGACTAGGAAAATCCAGCTAGCACAAAGTTGACCACAGCCACAGTGGAAGCGGCAGATGATTGAAGCCATGTGAAATGGGGCTGGACAGCGAATGCAGCAGGCAGTGAATCCCTTTCACCACCCTGGGTGAGACCTCGTGCCTTTTCAGTGCATGTGGGATTGGGCTGCGGTCCATCCCCCAGTCTTACACCAATGGCCACTCTTCATCACACTTCCTTTGGATTTAGAAGAGGAAGAAATCTCCCTGGAAGGAAGGCAGTGACGGTGATCTGGGGCCAGAAAGTATCAGTGCTCCTGTACCTTCCCAGAGGGCACAAATCCACTGGGCTCCGGCTTGACAAGGCACTAATATGGCGCCTGCTGTCACTTGGAAAGTCCTGCCAAGATTAAGACCATGTGCACTCTCTGGAGAGACACTGCCTCAAATTAACATTGTGAACACAACTGTCTTTTTCCATCACCATCTTCTTATGGTCATAAATTAACTTAACAAATTCAGGGCTTATTCACACAGGCTGTAAGGGCACAGTCTCTAAATAGTATTGTTCTTATTTACTTGTTTATCTACCTATTTGTTTTTGTGCAAAAACAACCTTTCTTGCTGTGTATTGTTATTAGGGGGGATACAGTGGGTTGGCTCGATTCATTGAGAATCATTTCAGAATGTCAGAATGGAGCTCACAGACCAGCTAGTCTAAGCCAGAGGCAGTTTAAAAAGAACCAATGGACCACACCCCTAAAATGGCCAGCCAACCCTTACTTGGAGATTTCCTACCTCCCATTTTTGGACAGCTCTCGGGCTTTTTTAGGATTCTTTTTCCCTGACTATAGATCAAATTTTACCACTTTGGGACTTCTACCAAACACTGCTGGCTTAGTTCTCTAAGGCTGTGTAGGTCAAAACTCCAACCTGAGTCCCGTCTATTAAACTCTAACCCTAACTGTCCATGCTTCAGTGAATATATATTCAATGGATAAGGAAGAGCAAGGTTAAGTCATTAATATCTTAATGATCAAATCACCCTTGGAAACAACGACTCTCAGATTTAAATTTATCAATGGAATGGGATGTGAGCGAGGAATCGGGTGGCCCGGGGAAGAGGGGGAAACCTCAGAGGTTATGGACATGTCTCGTGTTCTCCATGAGAGCCCAGATTCGCCTCTTCCAGTCAATCGGCATTTATCAAGTGCTGGGTTAAGTGCCGAGGACACAGGCTGGCATTTGACTGGGAGACACAGGATGTACTAGGGGAGGGAGGACACTAGCAGCCGAGGGAAGAAAGGGTGAGTTGAGAAGAGGAGATCCTCGCCACTTCTCCAGATCTCTGTACCAGAGGTCATCGGCCTACCTGCTGCGGGGTCATTTCACATTTAGGGGTTCGGGACTCCCTGAATCCGCGGCCAAAAAGTCTCACCGCCGAGCAGCCGCCGAGCTGGATGTCACACAAGCCAGCGTTCTCTAGCTCCGTGATTTCCGGGGCCTGGTCTTGGGGGAAGAAGTATGTTAAGCACGACTGGAAAGGTTAAAAATCTGTACTCTCGAGGGGAAAGTGGCTTGATTGAAACAATGTGGATTCTTTATTGAAGCCAGGGGCCGATCTTGTCATTGAAATCCGCTAAATGGTGAGAATCGTACAGCATCCCCCGAGGGGGCTCCGAAGGGCACCGCCAGGGCTGCGCCCTCCCCGGGCACGTCTTCGTTCTTTGTAGCTGCCGGGGAGCCTCCTCTTCGTGTTCTTCCTTCCCAGGCAGAGAGAGCCCGGAGCCAAGAGGCTGAGGGAGAACAATGACCCCCGGCGAACCGTAGGGAGGGCTGGCACCGGGCTGTCCGACAGCTTGAGCGACCATCAGCCACGTCCTGACCAACGCCGGCCATCGTGCCAGATGCCGGTGGCACACGTAACACATACAGGTAAATGCACACACATACATGTGCAAGACTGCATTCACACACATACACATGCGCCTCAAGGCGCCAAAGGACAAAAGCCGCACACATTCCCCGGCTCGTTCACTTACCAGACCAGACGCTGCAGTCGAAAGAACTAAAGCCTTGGGAGCAAGCACAGCCCCACTCCATGCACTGTCCGCGGCCGCTGCACAAACCCGGACACCTCAGCGCCAGGAGGACGTCCTCAGAGGCCCGGCCGTCGCCTTCCGGGCTGTGCGCTCCCTCCTCCAAGACCCTCCTCTCACACTCGTTCTCCAGGAGCGCCAGCCCCGCGTCCGCCCAGCCCAGGTCGTCTTTCAGGAGCGCGTCCTTCACGCACATCGCCAGCGCGCTGGCCATCCTCTCGCCCAGAAAACCCGCGCAGATCCTCCCGATGCTGGAGTTAGCCAGCCTCTGCCGGCAGACCTCGCCCGCCCGCGCCTCCGTCAGCCCCGACGGCGTGGGCCACGAGGGCGCAAGCTCTCGCTGGGCGTCCGTAGCGTGGTCCTCGGGGAAAAAGTAGCTTAGGCCTTCCAGGTCGGCGGGGTTGAGATCGGGGAAAGAAAAGGCGGGGAGATGTTCCCGCAGACGCTCTCTCTTCTGCCTGCTGCGGACGGACGGCCTTTCTCGGGGAGGAGCCGGCTTCCCTCTGCCGTTCTTCTGGCCAAGGGCCCCTTCCGATTCCCCTCTTGTGAGATGAGCATATTTTTCTTGGCTTGGAAAAAAGGGACCTGGATGTTTTTCTTCTTTCAACGAACGCCTCCGGAAGCTTCTGCTCGGCCCGTCAGCGCCGACGGCATCCATCGCAACGTCCAGTTCTGGTATCAAGGAAGGACGTCGGACGCGCTCGGCGTCCCTGCAGCCCGAAGCGCTCTCCGACTGGAAGGGACTGGCCGGAGCACTGACCCACCGCGACCCGGCCTCGGCTCCCGCACAGCTGCAGTAGGAGATTTTTCCAGGAGATTTCGAAGGAAGCGGGAGTTGATCGAACATACTCCTTCCCGGGGAGAGCCTTTCAGAGGAGAGAAATACAAGATGACAGGATAAAACGAAAACTCTTTGTTTATTGATGGGTCACCCGCAGAACAACAGGGGGTGCAGAGACGGGCGACGCAGTATGTCGGAGCTTTGAAAGCTAAGAAGGAAGCGTTGATTGACACTCACGAGGTGCAAAGCTTGGTTCTATTCAAATTCTCACTGACACAAGTCAATGGGGGAGAAAAAAGGGCAACTGGCCTTACCTCCACTCACGGATAAAAGCAAGATAGGGATCGGGGCGCTCCTTGAAGGGGGAGCCCCGTCTGTCATGGAAATCATTCTCCGGGTCTCCATCAAAGGTGCCACAGAGCCCCCGGGTACTCCCGTAGTCCGAGCCGGGAGACTGGACCGTCAAGCTCATGCCCCAGTCACTGAGATCGGCGCGAACAAAGGCTCCGGAAGAAAAGAAGACCTGGACCCAAAGGAGCGGAAGCAGACAAGTTTGAGAAGTGTGGGAAGATGATCACCCGGAACACACGCGGATGGATAAATGGTGACCCTTGGGAGTCTGGGTTTGCTTTTGACTCCATATTTAGCAATGAGGCCCTTTCATATTTGGTGTCATTTAAAAAGAAAGCGCATAGATCCCAGGCTTAGAGGTAGACGACCATCCTAGTCCAAGCCTCTTGTTTTCATCCTGTAGGACGGAGCCAAGAAGAAGACCTGGTGCTTAAATGGCCGAATCAAGACTCAGATCCGAGCTCTGATCTCCAACCCCGTCCCTGTTTCCACTGCTCCCCGGTTGCCTCCTTAATTATCGATCCTTATTAAAATGATAGCGTTCTGTAAGATAACTCTCCCTATCTGGCTGGGAAAGCACATTTCACACTAATAATTTCCTGATGCTATTAGATAATATTGTGAATCAAGGGACAGTATGACTCACAATTGTAAGTGAACAGTGGGCAAGGGAGAGAAGATGTATGGGAAGCATGTAAGATGGCTGCTGCAAATTAGCAATGATTTGTGAACGAAAAGGGGGAGAAAAGACTCTGCATGCACATGCAGGATTGGAGGAGGAGACCATCGGTCCTATGGAAAGAGTGAACGGGAAGAAATGGGCAACCAGATTGCACTGGTACCAACCAATAAGCATTTATTAGACACCTATTGTGTGTCAGGCACTGAACTGACCCAACAGATAAAAAGCCAAAATGAGTCAATCTCTACCTTTAAGGAATTTTCATTTTATAGGAGGAAATATCAGGCAGATATGGATATATGTACAAAATAAATCTGGGGACAGCATCTCCGCTAGAGGGATCAGAAAGGGCCTTGTATACATGAGGGCATGGCTTCTAGGAAATAGGTTTTAAAAGCCAGAGAAAGGCTTCTAGTGTGTCAGGTGAACTGTCTTCGCTAGATTAATGGAATAACATGGGAAAGAATTGTAGGAGCATAATGGATGGCAGTCTCTACAGATTGGAAGCTCTTTGCAGGCAAGAATAATTTCTACTTTTCCTTTGTATAATTTTTAGGGCCTCACACATTGTAGGAACTAATAGGTAAATGTTGAATTTCTTTGAAGGAACTTTGGTCCCATCAAAGCCTCTGATGTTGGGTCAATATTATACCATAATTAAAATATTTCTGAATGCTAATTGAAGGATATTTACCAATTAACCTTCTGCTCATATCATTCTGATCTGTTACATAGTAGTTATGAGATTATAATTTCAACATTTTTCTATCCTCACTAGCAAGAAGCACTTTCTTTTACTTGAAACACAGCAGTTGTTGATTTTTTTTTTTATTTCAAGTTTTACCAGCATACAAATATCTGTAGGAAATCGAAGTAATGCTTCTTGAAGAACAGAATTAATTTTGTCCTTGATATTGGACTGAAGACCAATAGAACAATTTTTGATGTATGTTATCTTAAAGTCAGAAAACACTTTGGGTATGAAATCACCGATTATACCAAACAATGAGGATGTCGTTTGAGAAGATCCTCGCAATAAATCCCTCTGCTACATACCGTGACTTTTCTTCCTAAGTAAGACTCCTTAATCTTGAGGTTGCTGGCGGGGTCTCTGCTCTTCACAGACAGATAGGGCTGTGACTCATGGAGCTGGCCGCTGCACATGTCCAGCGCAACCACATCGCCGCCTTCTTTGGCCACAAAGCCACAGTTACAAGCCACTGGGTAGTGAAGGCTTCCACAGTCCCACTGGCGAACGTGGACCTCAAAGTCTCGGGACACGCTCTTGTAGAGCACAAAAGTTCCAGTCTTGAAGTGCTCATAATGTCTTTCATGAAAGAAGAGAAAGATTTAGGCTGAAGACAATTGTATCTTCAAGTATTGATGGAGGTGTTACTCAGATTGAGGAAAATCTGTTATTATTTAACCTCCCTAGGTCTTGGTTTCTCTTTCTAAAACATTAGGAAGTTGTCATGATCTCTACTTTCTACTCAAATTCTTGTATTAGTAATATAATCATTAAAATGTTGAGGGAAGGAACTGTCTTTTGCTTCTTTTTGTATCCTCATCAAATGGCATATCCTAGGTGCTTAATAAATGCTTGTTGACTTGTAAGTATCAAATAATCAGTCACTCTGTGCTGTAGAAATTTATCTGAAAATGTAATTGCATTTAGAATTTTCCCTACACAGACACACACACAAACTAGGTTATAAATATCAAATAATCAGTCACTCTCTCCTGTATAAATCTATCTGAAAACATCATTGCATTGTTAGAATCTTCCCCTGTCCAGACACATATCCACAGAGCACACACACATACACAACTACCACAGTAAGGAAAAAATGGCTTTTGGTAATTAAACAGCATCCCTATGTATGGTACCATTTCCAGACATGTTTTACACTTTTGAATGCTTGGAATAGCCCTCCTTCTGGAGTTGTCCCGCATCCAGGTACCCAGGTAGGATCATTTTAGTCACTTTAAATCTTTAACAGTCAATGAAATTCGGCCATGTTATAGCTGCCAACTGTAGAGTGGACTAAGCGGTGGTATCCCTGGCACTTGTGCCCTGCCTGCTGTGCTATCCCAGCCCTGGCTGAGGATCCCCAGTCATTCTCTGGGACAAGTGAGAGCTGAAAATGTTCAAGCAAAGATGGAGCATAGAAGTACAAAGGTCCCTGGGATCATCTAGGGCAGACTCCTCATTCCCAGGTGAAATGAAAGGAACCTGCCCAAGATGCCACAGGGCTGGGTTCGAGCCCAGCCCTTCAGGCTTCAAATCTAGAGCCATTTTCCTTCCCATGGAGTTTCACTTTCACTTTGCAAAGGCAAATAACTACTCTTTTTTGTGAAGAAATCCCTCCATGGCAGCACTGTGATTTCTAAAGTTCTGCCCAAATACCGAAGGAGCTGGGTTTCCTATTTTGTTCTCTGAACATTAAGCAATCCCATCACCCACCCTTGCATAAAATTCCAATAACCCGGAGACATCTAGTAGATAGCGTTCCTCTGGTACAAAGCACAGGAGATTACATTCATTTGGTTCCTTGTGGCCTGCTGGCAGGAGGCCAACAGCACAGTGAGAATTGTTTTCTGGTAAGTGAAATTTTATGTGGGAATTCTCATTTGGGGGAAACAGACCTCATCATTGCTTCATGACAATGCAAATAAAGATTTTAGAGGAAAAAAATGAAAACTAAAAGGATCCAACTACTATAAGAAATTAGTGTGGCCTTAAATATGTCCCCACTGACTGCTGAGTTTTTTGGTGATTTATAGAGATGGGGAGGGGATCCACACATGAAATCACTAAACAATTCTGCTGCCCCCCTCAGCTTTACAACTCAGCCTGCTCCACCACATACACCAAAAATAAACAAATAAGAGATTACCTTCCATCCAGTGTAATTATGTGAGGATCAGTAAACGAATAGCAACTGGCTGTGGGAAGATCCTTTACTTTGATCTGGAAAGCAAAAACATTTAGAGCGAATTGTGTCATTGCTCATTGTCTTATGAGAAACTAAAGCATCCAATACCCTCCACAAAATTGATTTTCTGTTTGAATTATTACTCTTATTGTTCACATCTCTTCTAAAATACCACAGAAAATAATTTGAAAATAAAGCAGCTTTTCTCAACTGGAAATCACAAACCATATTAAATGCGTACACATTTATGCATCTATGATGTGCTATCTCTTCCATTTCGTAGCTGAATCAACCCTGCTCAGGGTTTTAAAAGAAACTCTTATGATTGAAAAAAATGTTTCAGGGTCAAATCTGATTAAGAGTTATGGGACAAGCAAGTTCTGTCCCTTCTGACTATGACAGGTTATGTCATGTCCCACCCTAAGACATGTATCTATATGCATATGACCTATATAAAGTGCTTCAGAAACCTTAGACTCCTAAATACAATAGTTATTACTATTAAATTATGATTACATGTAATATATACTATTTAACATATTAACAGTATATAAGTAATTGAAATCATTGTTATTATTATATACTATAGATATGGTAACTAGAATGGTTGGGATCAAATTTAAATTGCCTATTTATAGACCAAAAATGAGAATTTGACAACCAATTCTAAGATGAAGTCTGTAAATATATTAAAACAAGGGCAGTTTACTTCAATTTATGAGTATCTGTGATTTTATCATCAATTATTTCTTTCCCCTTATTGTTAAGTAATGGCTATATTTAAGAACTTAAAGGAGATATTGTGAGTCACCATATGCAAATATATTGAAATCTAGAGCCGTGGCTGGGGAAGTGTATTTCCTCTAGATCCTGAGAGACCCTGAGTGTCACCTTATGTTGGCGATGGTCCTTCTCTGGGACCCAGACTTCTGTGTGGAATAACAGGCAGGCTCAGACTAGGGTCCCACATGTCCTGTATAAGTGCCAGGTGCAAGGTTTGCCTAATGGGTGGTGGTTTTCCCCTGTCCCCCCTTCTCCCCATTTGTATGTGTGTTTGTTTTATGAGAAGGACAAGTGTCTCTAGAGATGTCTTGGCTGCATGTCCACCTGTATGCTTTCAGGGATGTAGCTGCTCCACAGGAAGTTCTCACTGACGATGGGTTCCACCGCAATCTCAGAAATTCTGTCCCCATCCCGTGAAAAATCTATTATGGCTGTGAAATAAATGACCGCCCGGCTACAGGTTCCGTTCTCACAGGATGTCGTCTCAGGAAGGTCCACTTGACAACGAGAAAGAGCCAAATTGAAACCTTGTTGTTCAATACCTGTTATGGTGGGGACGGAAAAAGAGAGGTAAGAGGCATGTGCATGTGGCAAAGAATTCTGTGATCAACACCTTGGTCAGCGCCCCCGACCAATGGCCAGATCTGGGGCAGAAAAGCGTCTCTGTTCTTTCCAGAAGGTCACCTTATTCCACAAAGCTTGTTCAAGGAGTTCCCTTGGAATTGATCCGTCTAAAGAAATGGCCTCCTTGTCTTGACTGCTCATGGTTATTGTCAGCAGACCTTCCTCAACTTCCCCACCGAGTATATCAGGAAGGGAAATGTTTGGACAAATTGATACCTCCAAAATGTTTCAGAATTTATCTTCAGCTCCATCTTTAACAGTCTTTTTCTATCTAAGTCATGATCTAATGCATTCCAACTCTCCATCCACCTGGGTAAAATTCTATAGTGGGGAATAAAAAATATTCAGCAAGACACTTTATTTTCTCAACCTTTCTGGAGATTCTGGCAACAAAAGAACATTCAGAAAAGTCCCAAATCTCATCTGCTCTGAGACAATATCAGAATAACTTGGGAAGTTCATCCACTGTCCATTCATTTGGCTACAATCTGCTTGTAATTGTGTGCTGGAGGTGAAGACAAATTCCCTGGCTAAGCCCATGGCTGGAGGTAGGGACTAAGAGAAAATGAAGGGAAGACAGAGGCAAGGCGCCTCCCCTGCCCGCTTCTACCATTGCCCTATGTCTACACCTAACGTATTTAGAACACCTGAACGTTTGCTTAATGTACTTTGATCTTTGATCCTCATGACCTTGTGAGGTACATGCTATCGTTATTCCCATTTTACAGATGAGGAAACCAAGGCTGGCAAAGATTAAGTGATTTTTTCCAACTTCACACAGCCAGGAAAACACCTGAGACAGGTTTTGAACCTGGGACTTGCCGACTCCGTGTCCGCCATTTTATCCACTGTACCACTGAAGTGTCTATGAGGGTGAGGTGCTCTGGATGTCCCATCGAGCCAGAATTGTTCGGTACATGGGAACTGTCCAACCTGTGACTAGGACTTTGCACTCGTGGCTGGTGGGCATTTTTGCTTTTAAAAAACATACTCTACTCTCTTCCTGGGGAGCCCATTAGACAAAAATGGAGCTATGGTTTTCCCTTTGTTTCCAAATTAGATGAGAACCATGAAATGATAGAGGCTGCCTAAGTCTGGCTTGGCGGGGGGCTTCCCCAGACCAGCAGAAATGACTGGGCAGCAACCGCTTCCCCCCAGCCGAAGTTTCACTGCCAACCCCCTTGTGCCAAGTCCAGAGGTGAATGTCTAAAACTGCAGATGTGCTTTCTTCTAGATAAAATTCCTTTTCCATAAAAAAAAAAATACACTTTGAGATTTTAGGTTCAAAGAGAACAGAGAGCACTTTGAGCAATATTAGGAGGGGGCCTTGACCTTCAATGGCTGCAGTGTGGGGGAGCACAGGGAGCTTCAGGAAGTGCTCTTAGCCTGCTAGCCCCCATGGGAGTGGGTAGAATGGGAGGCTCTAGCTTTACAGAAAAACCCATGCACATGGAGTTGGAATCTATCAGTCTACAAGAATCATCACCTAAACCATTGTATTTTTATACTCTTATGGTTCTAAAAGTTGTTTATGTTTAGAGTATTATTACAAATTTTGTTCATTTGAATTCTGGTCATTTTAGTCTCTATTGGATTATAAAAGTCCTTAAAATTGTTTAACAAAAAAAAATCACCTAAATGGGTCTTCTGAGAAAACAGCTTCCAGCCCTTGGCATATAATCCCCAGATTGAACCCCCAGTGCCCTTTTTACCAAAGGTTTCAAAGTCACCTGGTACAGAAAAGTCCAAATTTCTGCAAATACAGAAGCTGAGCTACCCCAAAGGGTGGTAGAAGCATGCCAGTATTGCTCCAGAATGCCTCAGAGGTCACACAATGGAACCCCATCATTTGGGGCGAAGATTCCTTTGAGTTCACTTAGTTTTGTGACCACTGTCCACTTCTGGCTATTGGAAACACGTCACAAGTGGACGTTGTGACCCAGCCTCCAATGAAACGTGTCTTACCCTGGTCAATGGTTTTCAACGTCAGGGAGATTTTGCATCCTTGGCCGGGTTCAGGACAAAGAATGGGAACTGTGCTCTCCAACCTCAGCTGGTGCTCCTGCCCGTCCTCCGAGATAGTGCTCACCTCTGGCTGGAGCTGAGGTGGGAAGAAAATGGGAATGATGGAAATCTAAGATGTAGGGTGCCTGCTGCAGAGCCATTACTCAATTACTACCTTGTGACTGACTCTTTCCCCACAGGAGCCCCAAATATTTTCCCTATTTACTCCATTAACAGAGGAAGAAACAGTGTGAAGCGGGTGAGCTGAAGGCTCGGTGACCCAAATGCCAGAATCTGAACTCGGGTTTCCCGATGCCCAAGGCAGCACCCTTATGAGAAGCTCACAGAAGCTTCCAACTTCCCACTCTCCCTTTCCTTCCCCACCTGGTCCTCCTCATCCACTCCTGACAACTCCCAGATTTCTACCCTCCGCGTACCTTAATGCCGGCAAAGAACTCTTTACTCTCGATGACAACACTTTGTATATCGGGTTTCTCCCGGAAAAAGGCAGACACGCCACAGAAAATCTGCAGGAAAAGTTATTGTCTCAGCAACAAAATCCTGGAGGACTACCAGGACACTGGGCTTTCTAGAATGATCACAGGACTGTCCCAGGACCAAATTTATCTTTGGGTGTATTCCATGAAAAGAGATGGGAAAATAAAAGCTCATAGTCCACTTGTACACCGTGGGTAGATTCTGACAGCCACCGAGGGACAGGAATCCTTTGCTCATGGAAATGCAAAGAAGTTTCCAGGAAAAGCACAAAAGAATTAAAAGAACAACATAATGTACATTTCAGGATTTCATAAGGGAAACTTTCAGAAATACTTCATTATTGGGGCAGCTAGGTGACGCAGTCAGCCCAGAGACCGGCCCTGAAGTCAGGAGGACCCGAGTTCAAATCTCAGACACTTAACACTTCCTAGCTTTGTGACTCTGGGCAAGTCACTTAACCCCAATTGCTACAGAAAAAAAGAAAGTTTCCCTTATTGGCCAGACTCTGGGATTAAGTAAAACTTCAAAAATAAAATGTATTTTAGTTAACACATAAGATTACTTTTTAAGCTCTCATGGATATAAAGGCTCTTCAGGAATGAGATGATCTAGACTTCCAGGATTTAGAATGTTCTCTATTTGAGAGAAGAAAAGGGTCATGAACATTCTTGGATTTCCCCCTTAAAAATCTTGACTTTTGTGGTCATGAAATAACAATGAGATTTGTTTGCTTAAAATGAACAACCATACTTAATTTTTTTTTAATGCCCATCCAACCCACTGGTTCCTTAGAAGACAATATTTGAGAGTTATTGTTTCCCTTCAGTCGAATCTTTTCTGACCAAGCAGATAAGTGTTTCCCAACTGAATGACAAAAATACTTGTCAATCTGAGCCCCTAAATGAAGACTTCCCAGCACCAGAGCTTGTTCTCCAAGAGCACAGTTTGACAACCCGGAGTCTCCCTTCCAGTAGGAAGCGGCCCCAGAGGAAGAAGTCAGCAAATGCATGATAAAATGCATCTCAAGTAAAGGTGTGAAAATTAGACGTGATACCATCTGTTTGAAATACATAAGGATTCATGAAGACCTTTAGGTGGATTTTGTGGATACTGACTATTGTATATATTGACAGATATTTATGACCAGAAATGTTGTGGATGCCAAAATGATGACATCCACTACAGATGCTCTCTGTGATGGGGACAAGGACCCATCTTTTGAATAACATAAGAAATTACATTTAGAACAAGCCCAGTCTTTGAACCTACCCTGTCTCCAAGTCTAAGGTTTATGCCATCAAGTTCTAAGAGCGAAGACTCTTCGACCGTGATCTCCTCCTTCAGTTCCTCTCTGAATCCTTCTGATGAAAGTCTGGACCAAGTAATGACAAATCCCAGGGAGCTGTTTGTGGGGGACCCCTCAAAGGTGCACTGGAGAAAGATCTTGGTTGCAATCCACTTGAGCTCAACCTTTAGGGCTCCTGGAGGGGAGGGCGGTGATGGGACAGCAGGAGGACCTAGTAGGAGAAACATCTCGATATTTCTTTGGTTCTTTCAATAAATTAGGACCGCCACTTCTGGGCTGTGTGACCCTGTGTGACCCTGGGCAAGTCGCTTAACCCCAACTGCCTCAGCAAAAAAACAAACAAAAAACAAAAACAAAAAACAAACAAAACAAGCAAAAGCCAACCAAACAAACAAACAAAAACAAGAAAAGAAAAAGAAATAGGGCGGGGGAGAAGACTCTGCTGCAAGATCTAACTCAATTACATGACTTTTTCTGAGTAACATTATCTCCATGCAATTAAAACATGGGAATAAAAAACATTGTCCTACATCTCGAGTATCCTAGGAAACAAGTGCCCGGCCTGATTCATGGACACGGAAGACCTGCAGAAAATTCAAAGAAGCCATGATCATTTTCTAGTCCTCAACAAGATGGAAAATGTTCTTTTTTGACGGATTTCCTCTCAAACGCCAGTGCAATAGCAATGCACCCCGGTAGCGCGGTTAACTACCAGCAATGCACATTGATTGTTTCCATTCACGAGAAGTTCAGCCACTGAGCATTAAAGTGACTTCTGTCTTCTGGAGCAATGATATTGTTCCAAAGGATGGCTCAGTCATAAAACCTCCCTAGTTGTGAACCATGACAGTTCCACAGCTCACCAAGGGAACAGTCTCCTAACGAACAAGCCCACGACGCACTATTTCACCAGGATGCTCGGTGACAAGAACTGCTCTTTCAAAGAGCGGGGCCAGTTTTTAATGAAATGCTAAGAAACAGCGGGGCCTCGTCTTTTGTGGCAGGGTCACAGGAGTGTGCACTCTCATTACCTCCAGGAAATTGAAGCAGGATTTTACAGTTTCAAATTTAGAAGTGAATCCAGAGCTGGGAGGTTTCTAGGAGCCTCACGTTTTGTTTTATGTAAGAAAAGGAACGGGGGCCTTATTGAGAGGTGGTTGTAAACATATGGATTTGTGAAACATTGGGAAAAACCGATTCGTGCCCGTGTGCTCCAAAGAAAACGTGCGTCTGGGAGATCTGAGACATCCCTAAGTACGGGCATTCTGGGCCAGGCTTGGGGCACCGAGCCCGAGCCGCAGACCTTCCTGCAAATCGACCGCCAAGGGTCAAGGTGGCCGAGCCCAAGACGGAAGCTTGGGCTGCCGTCCACACCTTCACAGACACTGCCGACTTCTGCTTCCTCAGGCCGGGGCTGGCCACGCGGGGCGGAAGCAGCTGAAAGGATGTTTTCATTCAGTCTACTAAAGGAGCGTTGAAAAAGTGAGACAAGAGTCCCTTAAGGCTCCCTCAGCTCATCCCTTGTCGGTCAATAAGTATTTGTTCAACACCCACCACGTGCCAGGGACTGTGATAAAGTCAACCCAGAGGGAGGAAACTCCAGTGAGTCCAGGTGATTCCAGACAGGGATTCTGTGTCCTGGGTCAGACACATCACATCTCAGTCTGTGCCTGTGTGTGTGTGTGTGTGTGTGTGTGTCACCTCCAATGGAGTAAGGAGGGAGGTTAAAGGAGAATGAGGAAGAGGGAGAGGAGGAAAGGGGAGGGAAGGATAAGAAAGGGAAGGGGGAAGGGAGAAAAGGGAAGAGAAGAGGAGCGAGAGAAAGAAAGAGAGGGAAAAGAAGGAAAGAAGGAGAGGGAGGGAAAGAAGGAAAGAGAAGGAGGGAAGGAGAGACGGAGGGAATGAAGATCAGTCACTGAGACATCCTCTTGAAAATGGAGAGAAATGAACAAAAAGAAGGTGAAGAAGCAAGCAGAACAGATTTGAAAGTTAACAGGTGGAACTTTATATTTGAAAAGGACAAGTGAGCTTCAGGTACTTATATTTTCATGTGAACCATCCTCTTTTCTGTTCTCCTGTATGTAAAAATGGGCATTTGCACTCTGGTATCTGAATTCAAAATAAAAAGTAAGTACTTTTTACAAAGCAAAGCAAAGCAAGCTAAGCTAGTCCACAGTATTGTAACACTGCGATACAAGTATTTCTGTGCTTTCAGAAGCCTGACCATAATAAGAAAAAAAAATGCAGGAAATACAGAAATTTACATCCCAAATTCCAGAAAAGAAGGAAAATAAGACACAACCTAAAAGATTCTCCCTTTCTAATGTAATCGCTTCCCTTAAACACATTTCAATAGGAGCCGCTTTTGTTTTTCAGCTCAGAGCTTTCCATTCCACACAGTAATTCGCCTCCAAATGGAAGCATGTTCCAGTAGCAAGATGGCTCCCGTTATACGACCAAACCATGTGCTCTGGGAAAATTCAGGGAATAAGACAAGGCAAAAGAAAGAGAGCATTTCTGCAGCGTTTCAGTGATTTTCTAAATTACTGTAATTATTCTTTCCAACCCTCAAACCAAGCAATATAAACAAAACCAGTCTGCTCCCTAGGTACAGAGACTGCATACAGAAGCCGCCAGGCATCCAACGCTGGGTTCTACCCCTCAAAATCTGGAATCTACCAAACAACCATTTTGCACTCAACAATTTAGCAAAAGAAAGTCCACCCTGAGTGTCTCCCACTTCCCTTAGAACAGTTCTGAATACAAAATAGAGTCTTGGATTAAGGTCCTCATCAAAAAAACATTTGGGGATTTTTTTCTCTTCATCCACCCCCTCATTCACCCACCATCCATCCACCCACCCTCTCATTCATCCCTCCAGTGGAAAATCAGAGGAAGGAAATCCGAGACGTGGCAACGTGCCCTGTCAGAGCCCAGGCCACCGGTGTATGATCGGCTCTCTGGTTGGGTCCCCACGCGGGGCTCGGGAGCCCGCTCCTGCATCTGCCCGCCCCTGGGGGCTTGGGATCTAGCCCCGGGCTCTCGTACCAGGCGCGCACCTGGGAGCGCGTCATCGCTCTTTCTCCGATCAGTGAGGGGGGGGGCAGTCTGGATTCGGGGTCGCAGCCCCCAGCCATGCTCCCGTAGTACGCTCCCGCGTAGTCCCGGGACCCCCAAGGGCCGGGCTCGCTCACCGAGGCCATCGGCGGCCGTTTCTCGTCTCTGAACGCGGGGCCCGGGACGCGCCCTCACCTTCTGCGCAGTAGCCCATGCAGCCCTGGGTGGGCTGCAGGAAGTAGAGCAGGAAGGGGCCGCAGTTCCTCACGGTCACGGGAATCCGGAACAGGCAGCAGTCCTGGGCAGCACCCAGGAAGTCCCAGGAGGCACAGGCGGTCAGCGGCGCGGCCTCCCCCGGCAGCGGCCGGGCTTCCCCTCCTCGCAGGGACAACCAGAGGGGGACCTGGGTACCGCAGCGGCCCGCCTGTCCAGGAGCAAAGGGCACAGGTGTGAAGGGAGAGGGAAGCCCTCCGGTCATTATCCCAAGGGGCAATGGAGCCGGCGTCTGCCCTTCCCACAGAGCCCAGTGCAGGAGCAAAGCTGGCCGGGCACCCCACGGGGAGGCTGAGGGAGGGGGGGCAGGGTGGTGGGGAGGACCGGCCCCCCTGGGGCCCCCAGCTTTGGGGGTCCTGGAGCCGGGGGCAGCAAACACCCCAAGTACTGCAGCATGTCCTATACTTAATGGCACGTTTAGTGTGTCCTTCCAGGCCCCGTCCCAAGCCAGGTGCACCTGCTTGTGCACCTGCGGGTGATGGGGGTCCTTCCAAGTGGGGAGGGGGAGTTCCTTCCAAATCAGCTGCAGGCACAAAGAAGCTCTACAGGCTTCCATAGGAGCGCCCTGATTCTCTGAATGGAGACCTTGTTCAGAAGGGAATGGGGAGGGGGGAGGAAGGAATGGGGCTAACTGTAGTCGATTCTATAAAGATCTCCGTCAGAATCCCACCATGGGTTTTACTAAAATGTAATTCTCTGTGCCTCAGTTTGCCTATCTGTAAAATGTGGAGATTGGATTTGATGGCCTCCATGTCACATTGGGCTTCAGCAACAGGCAGCTGGGTAGTCCAATGGATAGAGTGCTGGGCCTGGCTCAGGGAGATTCACCTTCTCGAGTTCAAATCCAGCCTCACACACTTGCTAGCTGTGACTCTGGCATATCACCCTGCTTACCTCAGTTTCTTCACCTGACAAATGAGCTGGAGAAGGAAATGAAAACACACACACACACACACACACACACACACACACACACACACACCCCAACAGTCCAGAATCTTTGCTGAGAAAATCCAAAATGGGGTCACGAAGACATGATTGAAACAGTTCAACAGCAGCGCACTGTCTTCATTTCCCCTGGTGGGCATTGCAGAACGCATTTCCCAGGAGAGCCGAGACTCTTGGGTTGGATTCGTGGTCCCCTCCCACTGTAAAAATCTCCTGGCCATCCTGCTTAGCACGCAGCCCATCCCGTCCCTCCTGTCCCATTTTGTGCCCAGGAAATCCAAGGGCTTCACTGGGCCCCGAGAGCCCTCAGGAGCCCTTCTGTGCAGCTGAGCTAGAGGGAGCTGGTACCTTCACACACGCGGTGGGCATCTCGGCGGGGCTGCCCGAGAGCTGGAAGCGGTACCACCCTGGGCGGAGGGAGCGGTCACAAATCAGCTCTGTGGGCGGCTGCACTTCGGAGACATCAAAAGCCACGTTCCTCCGAGGGTTCTGCAGGATCTGGTGGCCTCCGGGAGAGCACTCCTGAGCTAGGGATGCAGAGGAACCCTTAAGTCCTCTGTGCCCCTCTGGACACATGGGGGAGGAGCCCTGGTTTCAGGGGAAGCTTCGGGGTCATTAACGGCGTGGGGCCATTTCCCAAAGGTCTGCCAGCCCGCTGCCCTCCTCCAGCTCTCGGCCCATCCTCAGTCACTACCCAGGACGGAGGGCTGAGGGACCGGCTTCATGGACTGCCCGTCCTGAATTCTCCCTGAAATAAAGGCCCCCTTTTCTATCCTTGGTAATGTGCCCGTCATACTGTGTGGCTTTTGGCACTAGAGAACATGGCCCTGAACAGTGAGGATGAGGGCTGCCCAAAGGGCCATGGGAGGTACATGGCAGCTTGCAGTCGCCTACAGCGTCTCACCAAGGAAGAATTGGACAGAAGCAGCCGAAAGGAGGCTGTCGGAGAAAGGTGTGAGGTGGGGAGCAGGTGAGCCGGGCCCCCAGCAGGAGGGTGGGCCGCTTGTGTTGGTCACACAACATCAGGAGTACAGGGGAAGGAGCCTGGGAGGCCCTGAGAACAAAGACACGGACAGAGAAGGCGAGAATGGCCGGATTGGGGAGGTGGGGAGGTTGGACACAGGGGGTCACAATCCATCCAATAGTAAGTGGCAACTAACATTTTCAGAGTGCTCTTAGGCTTGCAAATCACTGAGCTTTTGTTACTGATTTGATCCCCCAGAAGCAGGTGCTCTTATCACCCTCATTTAACAGATGAGGAAACTGAGATAAACAGGGATGGGGGGAGGAGCGGGGGACTTGCCTAAAGTCATACAAATAGTAACTATCTCCTGACTCCAAGCCACGTGCTCTACTCAACGTGCTCCCAGTAAAAGATACGCAAACCCCAGACTCTGGACAGTCATCTTTCCTTTCCAAACTCAGTGCTTTCCTCCGATCTAAATGTGATGGACTTCTGGAAAGGTCAACTTTTGTGTGGGGGAGAGTCCTGCTTCCGTCAAGCCGGGTGATAAATTTAACTAAGAATCTTCCTGGGGATGACAGCAACTATTCTTGGGTCCCCTTTCTCTGCTGCTGCCGTGGGATTATTGCAGAGATGTGTCCGACTTTACATATGAGACATTTAAGACAAATCTTGATCAAATAATTTCCATTGTAAATGGAGTAGGGGCATTCATGTCCCTTAGGGACTCTCTAGTGTAGGGCTTCTTCAACTTTTTCCACTCATAATCCCTTTTCCCCCCACAAAGTTTTTATATGACCCCTATTATACAGGTAGATAAAATAGTTATAAAAATCAAACATTTACTAATAATAAATCATTTCATGATGCCCACATTTAGTTACAAGCCTCATATGGGGGTGCAACCCACAATTTAAGAAGCTGGGCTAAAGAATAGGAATTCTTAACTTGGGGTCTACTGGTCTGTTTTTTTATCTTTATGACTGTGTTTCAATATAATTAACTGTCTTTGTAATCCTACTACTTTATTTTATAAATTAAAATGACAAATTTTATAGATTAAAAAATAATTTCCAGATTTTATGAATTATTAAAAAATTAAATTAAAAGAGGGACTGAAAGAGTAGGCAGAAAGAGGATAAAAACGCACAAAAAGTTAAGAACTCCTGGATAGGAAAAATACTCATGATGTGGTCATTAGTCACTCATCAGACAGTGAGTTGGTGACTTCTCTTCAGTTATGCCCAAAGAAATGAACAAAATAATTCATCTACATCCCTTAGAATTTCACTTCTTGAATATATTTTATATGGGAGAAAGAAAAATCTGTAATTCTAAGTTGATAAAAACGAATAAAAAATGAGACAATATCTTAATTGTTCAGCCATTTTCTTCCACAGAGCAAACATCTGGATAGGAAAGGCGCCGCCTTAACTTTCCGGGGATGATTGAATAATACTGAGCAATGTGAAGAGATCCACTGCCTGACTTTATCTGACACCAACAGAAAGGGAGTCACAGGTTTTCTGTGAGATGGCAAATGTCATCCTTACAAATATTGACTAAAGTTGAATCAAAATTGCCTTCAGCCCCCCATGCAGATATCACTGTGCAAATACAAAAACCATTAAGACGAAGACATGGTCCTTGACTTCCTGGAGATTGGATTCTCCCAAGGACAAGACAGGAATGGAGACTGAAGAGTTAGGTGTTTACTGAAATGCAAAGAACATCACAAATGGAAATTAAAAGCAGCCTGTGATTGCCGCTTTAATCACCAGTCTTCCCAAGGCATAAACTCAATTCATAGGTACTATAAAAGAGCAATTCTCAAAGTAATAAGAGGGTGGTTACAAAAGCCGACAACTGCAAAATCATGTCTAAAAGAAGACAAATGGCTGCAGACTTAACAGAAGTTAACCTGACCCAACTGGCTGGCTGCTTCATTCTTGGAGATTTTCCAGCACCCATTCCCTAAATGGATTCAAGGAACAAAGTGAGAACGAGGAGGAAATGAACTAGACAGCTCCTTCCTTCTCCAGCCCCTCTCCCCCCCAGTGAGCCCCTTCCCCTAGTTTCCCCTCTGGGATTCTAAGGTTATCTCAGAGCTTCTCACTAGATTTTTACTAGGGTGACCTTCTTTCTCCTCCAGAGGAGGGTTCCTCAAGTTTTGAGAAAAGGCTTAAAGAGAGATTTGGAACATGAATTCTGGATTTGTTTCCAAAAGAATTCCAAATCTGGAATTTCAAGAAGGACTGAAAGGACAGAGAGAGAGAGAGACAGAGAGAAAGACAGAGAGAGACAGAGAGAGAGAGACAGAGAGAGACAGAGACAGAGACAGAGAGAGACAGACAGAGAGACAGAGACAGAGAGAGACAGAGACAGAGAGACAGAGAGACAGAGACAGAGACAGAGACAAAGAGACAGACACAGAGACAGAGAGAGAGATGGAGAGAGACAGAGATAGAGACAGAGAGACAGAGACAGAGACAGACAGACAGACAGACAGAGATACGGTAATTTTATCTGGACTAAGAGATAGGTCACAGGTTTTTTGTGAGATGGTAAATATCATCATTACAATACTAACTAAGTTTGAATGAAAATCTTCAGCCCTCAGGCCTCAGTTGAGAAAAGAGTGCAGGGTGAGGCTGAATTATTTCAGTCCTGCGTTTATATGTGAAATAGGAGTATCTTGGCCCATAAGTGCCTTACAAGTGAGTTCATCTTTCTCATGTCCCAGCTGACAGAGGCAAAGTTAGAGGCAAGGGGGGAGCAGAGGGTCCCTCCTCCTCACAGCTCACCTCCATAAGCTCTCCCTAGAGGCCTTGGGCTGTTGAGAAGGTGGAAACCACAAGCAAGTCCTGGTCGGTTAGCTAGTGGAAGGAGCCTGAAACCTGCCTGAAACCTGCCCTCCAGAGAGGGAGCAGCTTGTTATATGCCCTCAGTTTCCTCAACTGTAAAATGCACTTCACCGATTTGTTGTGAGGCTCAAGTTCATGACTCACATTGCAGCTGTTTCTCCTTTTCTTTTGACTCTTCTAAGTCAACGCAGCTGGAAAATAGGGAGGTCCCCCAAACTTAGACTCCCCAACACTGTCGAGTATCAACAGACTATCCCACCCAGGAGGAAAGCCCAAAGGCAGGCCCAGCCGGGTGCCGCCCAGAGCCCCCCGGCCACTTTGAGTATCGGGGGCACCTTCCCTCCCGATTGCCCTGGGGATCTGGCTCAGTCTTTCCTTCAGAGATGGAGCCAGGGAGCCCAGCAATGCATGTGCTTCTTGCTCAGGACAGAGGCCAGCTCAAAGCTGCTTCTTGTTGTAAAGGAATGGGCTCCTTTGGCAGGGAGGGGACAGAGGGGCTCCTGAGAGGCAAGTGAGATAACGGTGCAACGCACTTGGCAAACCTTAAAACCCCACATAAATGCCAGTTATTAGCCTACAGCCTCCGAGCTGGTGGAGTCTGTGTTCCCAGGCCCTCCTGCTGAGCACAAGCATATAGAGCAGCAGAGAGTGAGCTCGGGAGGTTTAACGATCAGAATCTCCAGAAAGCAAAAGATCAAAAAGTGATGGGGACTTTAAGCCACATCGTTAACAAAGTAAGTCCAGAAAGACAACAGCGTAATGCACTGTCGGGTTTGGAAAGCTTGGGAATCTCTGGGGTGGACGTGCTCACGCTCAAGTTCTCACAATAGCTGCCTCTAACACCGTGATGTAAGGGACCCTGGGAAAGCCTGGGAGCCTCTGGTGCTTCTGGGACTGCTGACGAGGAACCCGCGGAGAGCGGGGCTGGCCTAACCCGGAGCTGAAAGCACAGGCTCTAGGCA
This sequence comes from Antechinus flavipes, assembly GCF_016432865.1. Lineage (NCBI taxonomy): Eukaryota > Metazoa > Chordata > Mammalia > Dasyuromorphia > Dasyuridae > Antechinus > Antechinus flavipes. The sequence continues at coordinate 5,159,795 of NC_067402.1, forward strand.
AACACAAGCCACTGCGCACAGCCACGACCCCGCCCCCTCAGCCACAACTGTCGGGATCTCAAGACACGCGTAAGGATCCTCTGGCTGGACCCCTCCCCTCCTCTCCCATGGACGCCGGAGCTGCCTGGCTGACTCGTACCTGGACCTTCCCAGGCTGGCCCCCTCCTCTCCTCTCCCATGGATGCTGGAGCTGCCCGGCCGACTGGTACCTAGACCTTCCCAGGCTGGCCCCCTCCTCTCCTCTCTCGTGGACGCTGGAGCCGCCTTGCTGACTCGTACCTGGACCTTCCCAGGCTGGACCCCTCCTCTCCGCTCACCTCCCCAGATCCCCAGGCTGTGGACCCGCTCTTACCTTGACTCCCAGTCTCTGCCCCCGCAGCTCCTGGCTCCACCATCCACCAGCAGATCACAGTCACCCAGAGCACCCCGGAGCCTCCAGCTCGGGCCCCCAGACCCATCGCGACCTCCCAGAAGCCCGCAGTTGTCAGGGAGCCAAACTAGGGGAGGAGAAGCTGTCGGGCGGCCCGGGGGACCCCAGACTGGCGCCGAGCTGCTCTCCTGCCTTCCCGCCGGACCTGTGGTCCTGCTGAGCTGAGCTCGAACTTTGCCGAAGCCTCGAGATGCTCGGATCCCAGCCCGTGTCTCTCTCTTTTCTCCTCCCACCACTTCCCCCTCCTCCTCTGCTCCCGGGGAGCAGCCTCCTGAGTTCAGCCCCCTGGGTCAGATGTCTGGCTTCATAACCCCTCCCCTCTTACTTCCCCCCTCCCCCTTTTCTGTCCCCTCCCCTGTTGTCCCCTGGGCTGGGGGATGCAGGGACCAAGAACCACCAGGGCTGGGGGTGGATCCAGGCCTGATCTGCCTCTCTATATAATTGTATATAGTATTGTATATTGTATAATAGGCTTGCCCCTAAAGAACTGCCCCCCCCCAGGGTCCTGGGACTGGGAGGAGTCAATAGTGCAGAGGGTGGGAAGGGATGGCTTCCTCCCACCGGGACAGCCTCCTGCAAGTGACAAAACCCTTCTCTCACGGCAACCCTTGTGAGGTTATAGTTTAGGGTTGAGAGCATCGCCCCCATTGGGCTGAAGAAGCCATTGAGGCTCAAATCCATAATTATGGTAGCATTTATATAGTGCCTACTGTGGGTGGGACACTTTACACATTTGCTCCTCTTGGCAATCCTGGGAGGTAGGTGCCATAATCATCCCCATTTGACAGATTAGGAAACTGAGGCAAACAGAAGCTAAGTGACGTGTCCAAAGTCACAGAGCCAGGGGGTGAATTCAGATTTGAATCCAAGTCTTCCTGACTCCACTACATCATCTCCCTTGGTCCTGGTCAATGAGCTCTCCCAGAGTCACGGCCCTTGGGACTCTCCGAGATGCGGGGCCGGAGGCCGGCTGCCTGTGCAGAGACGGCGGGAGGGAAAACAGGGAGACTTGCATGTATATGCACCTGTATATTTAGATACACACACACACAACGCAGATATGTGTCTATATATGTGTGTGGAAAGAGACACAGAGAGAGGGAGGAAGAGAGAGATAATTCAGTCTCACTCTTTCTCCTCTCTAGAAGCTCTTTTGCCTGTAACAGTTAATAGGAAGAACCCAATGGAAGTTCTTAAGGAGGTCTCTGAGGTCCAACCCTCCAGAGCCTGTGGGAGCTGGGGAAGAAGCCGCCCCAGACGGGGGCCCGAGGACAGGTGTCCCCATCACTGTTCTGGCCCCGCTTCTGTGGCGACTTCAACAGGGCCTGACATTGGTGATTATCTCCTTGCAGATAACGCACAGATTTTTCTATCTGGTCTCTTTCCTGAGCTTCTCCCTCCAGGAGGATCTCACGCTCAACAAGCGAAGCTCATCTCTCTACAAATTCTTCCCTTCTCTCTCTGTATGTGTGCGTGTGCGTCTCTGTCTCTGTCTCTCTGTGTGTCTCTTTCTCTACACATACATATATATACACTTAGCAACACCTATACATGTATATTTGGACATATATACATTATATTTACGTGTGTGTGTATAAATATTAGCTGTATATGTAAATCTCCCTGTTTTCCTTTCAGACTGTCTGCCCTGCTCTGTACATAAATAAATCCATATTTACACACACATTATTTATATATATATATATATTATATTATATTTATATATGTGTATAAATATGTAGCTATAGATATGTAAATCTCCATTTTCCTTCCTGCTCTGCTGGCCAGCCTCAGGCCCTGCATCTTGGAGGCTCCCAGGGCCATGGCTCTGGGGAAGTTCCGGGAGCCAAGATCAAGGGAGATGTGAAGTGCAGTCAGGAAAACTTGAACTCACACCCTGGTTCCATGATTTTGGACACATCGCTTAGCTTCTGTTTGCCTCAGTTTCCCAATCTGTAAAATGGGGATGATTATGGGCATAAAGGGGGGGATGTGAGGTGGCTGAGATGGAGCTGCACACACAGTGATTTGGGGGGCAGGAGGCAACTTCTCACACACCCCACCCCACACCGCTCCCACCCCCTACACCCACAGGCTTCCAGAATGAACCTATGGCTTCGGACTCTGGTCACTGTGTTCCTGGTGCATAAGATGGGGACGACAGCCTTGCCCGTCATTCCCTCAGAGCTGCCCGCGCTGCCTCCAGGAGAGTCCACACTGTCCGGTGTGAGCCCCTGCGCGCTCCTCACCTCCTGATGGTTCCGACACTCTCTGCCGCTTCTCATTGTGCGCTTTGGGCCGCGCTCTCGCTGAGGAGATGCCGCTGGGAAGAACAGGGTCAGCCTGAACTGATGCTCGGGGTCAGCGCCCCCCACGAGGAGGCTTCCGGGCAGGTGGAGAAGCAGCCTCGGACCCTGGGGAGACCCTGCAGCTCCTCCGGGACTGGGAGCCTCCCCCGGACGCCCGGCCCCGCGGCCTGGTCTGTCTTCCGCAACCCCCCCAACACGCTGGGACCTCTCCCTCCTCGGCTCTGCCCCCGGAGTCCTGGGCCCTTTGTAGTCTCCCTTTGGGAGCTGCCTCTGGGGCCCATCTCCTGACCCGTCAGGCGTTGGTGCTTTCTGGCTCTTCCAAAATTCGCGTGTGTGTAAGAGAGACAAAGAGAGACATACAAAGAGAGAAAGAGACAGAGACAGACAGAGACAGAGACAGAGACAAAGAGAGACACACAGAGACAGAAGGAGATAGAGAGAGAAGCACTTGATAAACCTCCTCATTTCCAGCCTAAGCTCCCATCAGCCTCAGCAGACCCTGCGTTGGCTGCCCACAAAGGAGGTGCTTACACCTGAAGGAAGTGCATGAAGCAGACCCCCCTCCCAGCCCCCGGGGCTGGGCCAGTGTAAGGAGAGCAGGACCTGCTGGCCCTGTGCCCGCTCCTGCGCCCAGCCGGACCGCTGGCCCTGTGCCCGCTCCTGCGCCCAGCCAGACCGCTGGCCCTGTGCCCGCTTCTGCGCCCAGCCGGACCGCTGGCCCTGTGCCCGCTCCTGCACCCAGCCGGACCGCTGGCCCTGTGCCCGCTTCTGCGCCCAGCCGGACCGCTGGCCTTGGGCACTTCCGCGTCCTTCACAATCTTTGCATTTGATGCCGACACAAATCGGAAGTCAGGCTTTTCTAAAAGATGCAGTGTCTCCTCCCGGCTAAATCACACGCGCGTGTTCCGGGGGGTTCAAAGCCGTTTTCGGCCTTAACCACTGTTTACAGCCGGAGCACTTCCCAGAAGGCCTTGCTAATTGAAGGCCTGCCTGAGACAGGATTCCCAGCATTTCCCCCGTGACACGTTTCAGTCTTTAATCTCCCAAATTCCTACTTGTCCCCCCACCCACCCACAATTCTTGCCTCCGTCAGAGTGTTTGATCTGGGCTTGAGTGGCAGCTTAAACAGGGCTGGGGCAGGGGAAGAGGAGGGCAGCCCTTGTTGTTCCCTGTCTGTGCCCTCTATGATCCTGCCCACGTCTAAGCCCCCCGGAGCCTCGAAGGCCTCCCAAGGATGTAAGGATTAGTTCGTTCCCTAAACACAGAGCCTGTGAGGGACACCCGGGCAGCAGCCCGAGCTTGCAGACGATCCGGCAATCTCAGGGAGGGCCCATGTCTACCAGAGGAGACAAACCTCCCCCTTCCGCTGGTAATGAGAGACTTGGGCTCACGGGGAGCCTGTAAATGGCCCCTCTGCCTCGTCGATGTCCCAAGCAAATGGCCGCTTTCTGGGCAGGGTCCCCGCCTGCCTGTCTGCTCTTTGCTGGGGTCCCCCAGCCGGCTCCCTTCTCTGACTCCCCTCTTGCAGCAGCAGGAAAGGAAGGGCTATAATCAGAGGCTTCTCAAAGAGTGAGGGAGATGGGGGTGGGCAGAGCCACGTTCTGGAATTGGGAGAGAGTGGGGATGGCGGCGGGGGGCCACAAGCGGGTCTGCTCGTTCTCAATTCCCCACAGCTAGAGCCCGCCGCCCCGAAGGGAAGGAAGGGGAGCCTCTGCAGGGAGGGAGTTCAAGGAAATAGCTTCCTAATATTCTTTGTTTCTCAGAATTCAGATGACTCGCCCAACAGGGAGAAGTTCCTGTCTCCTAATTTCTGTTCCCTCCATAATATCCCCCCCCTTTTTCACTAGTTCCCTCCCTCATGCCTCGATTGCCTTCCCTTTTCGCTTCTGCTTCTTGGGATCCTTTGCTCCCTTCAAGGCTTCCTGCACTCTCTCCCGTAAGGACTTCTTTTCTCGTTAAAGCCCTTGGTCCACAGTTCTATCCAGACGCCTCGGGCAGGACAGACCAGCCGTCAGGGATCCTTCCTCAGGCCCAGCCTGCTCTGGTCCCTGCCTGCCCACCACAGCCCACACTAATGGCTGCCCAGGGTGGTCTCTGGGAAGGGCTGACTGCCGGAGGGGAGTCTCAGAAGCCAGGGGATGGGAGCCCAAGCCCCGCTCCCTCCGCTGGACAATGGGGAGACTGGCACAAACGTGGCCCCTCCAACTTCCAGGCTGGGGATGGCGAGCTCCTATCGCCGGCTCTAACACTGACTTGTGCTGCCCTTAGCTGGCCACTTGGTGGCTCTGAGCCTCAGTTTTCTGATCTGTAAAACAGATAATCGTGCCCCCAACTTCACAGGTTTTCTTTCAGATGGAAGAAAATGCTTCCCAGAACTGGCAGGGACACAGTGACCCAACTCAGGAAGTGGTCAGATCTGAGAGGCGGGGGCTGAGACCCCCTGGGGGCAGAAGCTTCATTTAGAAGCCCATTGCATGGGCAGGGCCCGTATCTGTGATCTGCTACGCTGAGTGTGGCTCAGGCTATCCTTGGTAAGCCTGCCCTTTGTGCCGGGCCCATGAAAGGAAAGAAGCTAGGTGCTCAGGAACTAGAGTTTGGGAGACCTGAATTCAAATCCTACTTCAGACACTTACCATCTGTGTAGCTTTGAGCAAGACACTTACCCTCTTATCCTCGGTTTCCTCATCTGTAAAATGGGAATAATAATATCTCTGTCCTACAGGATTGTCAGGAGGATCAAATCACATAATACAGAAATACATATGATCCTTGGAATACCTTAAAGTAGGGTGCAAATGTTATTAATTATTTCCATTTGTACCCCAGTAAAGCTCACAGAGAGCTCTCCGAGAAAGCCTTGGAATACCCACAATGCCTCTGGCCAGCACCCTGGGTCCCCCACCACTGTCTGGAGCCCAAACCTTGGTAATCATTTTACCAGATACCCAGTGTCCGGCATATCATCTTTCCTAAGTTTACATACAGAATTTGAATGGTCTTAATTTGATTAACACATGGAAAACCAGGCTTTGACATGCATAAACTCCACCTTCCAGAGAAATCAAATAGTGCTCTAAAAATCAGGATGACGACCCAGTGAGCGGCGAAGGCGGAGACATCCCACGATGAAACTTCGGCAAAGTAGTCAGGACATCCAGGATGGATTCCAAAGGGAAAACAGCGATTGCTGGCGGTAACTGGGAAGAAAAGGCCTCCATTTCCAGGGTAATCAAGGAGATATCAGTGAAAACAACTTCATGGTATAATTTTACACCCACCAAGTGGATCAAGAAGATGCAGAGCCATGAAGCTGAGGGCTGAGGAGGCTGTCGTGCCTCAGGTCCGCTCCTCTTGAAGGCAGACTCCCAAACTTCTATAGAACCTTTTGGGAGAGCGCGGAAAAACATCCTGAAATAACCATGTCCTTTGACCAGTATTTTTGAAACCATTGTGACGAATAAAGGAGGAGAACGTTCTCATCAGCTCAGCTATCTCTCCCTGATTCAGCTCCCCCACTTCCCCCACAAAGAAAACAACAACAAAAAGAACCTAAATGTTTAAAGACTTGGAAATTAGGGTTAGGGGTGCTCCTGATTAATTGCAAGATATTGGTGGAATAGAATACTGCAATGTAATTAAGACCAACAGCCATGAGGTAGATAAGGAAACAGAGAAAGAGCTCAATGAAATAATGCGATAGTAAATTATTATTATTATACAATACAGCATTAATAATTAGATAATTAATTCTCTAAGACTCTGGATTGAAGAACAGGAGCTGATCTAAATTAGTAGAGTTTTCTTATTGAGAGTTTCTTTATCAATAAAATCACACTTCCAGTACCTTCCCTCTCATCACTAAATCATTTTCTTTTATTTAAGCATTATAAAATACTCATCCTAATTATGTGAGGTCAGTAGTTTCATTATTAGCCCCATTTTAAAGATAAGGAAACCCAGTCAGAGAATTTAAGCAATTTGTCCAGGTTCACACAGCTATTCAGTGTCACTGGTAGAATTCTACCCCAGGTCTCCTGAAACTCCATCTAGTTATTCTTTAAACTGAATTAAATTGCATCCCAGGAAAAAAAAAGATGATTATATAAAGAATTTCATCTGTAAATTCAATCTATCTATGAGTTTGCACCATACTTATCTAAATTTTAAAGACAAACCAAAAAATGATGAATAACAACCCCGTTCCTAAGTCTTGGTTGATTCTAGACTATTGTGAGTAATGGGGGATATTGTCTCTTCCTCCCACTCTGCTCTGCCTTATGCAGAGACTCCCTGGGACCACAGGAATCAAGCAGGTGAATCTGGAGGGTCCAGAGATCTTTATCCTTCACTGTCCTATATTTTCCTGTGGCTCAGGCTTTCAGGAAAGAAGCAGACCTAGCAAGGACCATAGACAGCTCCCAAGTCTGTGCTGGCTATTAGATATATATACTGAAGTTGCATGTGAAATTTTGAGTGGGCTTAATGGGACTGGGCTCAGTGAAAGTTTGTCAGGGCTAAAAAGGAGTCTTGAGCATGTTCAACTGTTAACACTGCTACTTTACAAATACATATGAAAGGAACGTCAACATACTTGATCCTCTCTGAGCCTCATTTTACTCATTTTTAGAATGTCCTTCCTACCTCACAGAGTTTTGGTAAGAAAATGCTTTGTAAAGATTAAGGTTCTTTAGAATTGGGAGTTAGTAAAGATTGGAAAAACCAAGTGGTGAAATGATACCTTACTATGTAGGTTGAAAAAAAAGAGCAAACAGTCACACACAAGTATTGAGGCACCAACCCCTCAAATTACTTTTCTAATTTTTGCTAATAACTCCCAACACCCTGCCTTGATGTGGAGATAATTATGATGGTGCCATGAGAATCCATCGGTCCTCCCTGGAGCTATGTCTACAGGACTCAAAAGGGCCATTTTCTTAACTTGTGAATATGACTTTTCATGTTATCTTATGCAGAAATTGATTGGGGACAGGAAGAGGAGGGGAAGGGGTTTCTATGGAAACCAGGTAGCTCAGGCACTTATAAAGGAATCATCCAACAAAGGTCCTTATAATCTTTGGAATTCCATCTAGAATAGAGCCTTGCCACCATGGAAGAGGTGATTGAGTGAAAATCAGGAGCAGAGGCTGGCTGGATCCTCTCCACAAAGTTGAATCCCCCAAAGCAATTTGCCAATGGAAAAAGAGGAGTCAGATAGGTAGAGGAATATTCCAGTTAAGAAGGCTGCAAGGGGAGTTGGATGTTTAGAGTAAGAAGGCTATTGGAATTGGTAGCATTTCCAACTTGTGACACAGTTTAAAAATCAGTATCAGACCCAGGAAGAGAACTATCACCAAATGTCTCTAAGTGAGGAAGGAAAAGGGAAAGCCAAAGATAACACTAAGAATTGGGATATGGGACAGGAAATGAGTGATGGGGCTGCTGGTCTTCTGGGTTCCATAAGAATAACCAAGAATAGATGGGGGCATTTTTTAATTCATTCATTCATTTAATATTAAATACAAAATAGACAAAGGAAAAGACAATATTGCCACGTACATAGCAGAACATAAAAAAGGATTAAAAATATAAAGTAATAAATTTCCATTTCAAGGACGCCTATATAATAAATATTGTATATGTGTTCAGAGCTGTCCATCTTTTCTTTATTTCCTTGTAGGTTTTTTTTTTGTTCCCTGTTGTATACTTTTCACTTTATTTTTCCCTCCCTTGTTCCCTCCTTCCCCAAGAAGGCTACAATGAAGCACAGGTACATATATGCACATATACATATATACACATGTGCATAAATATACATATACATATATCTACTTACCTATCATCCACATATACACACACACACATTCATGTACATCTGTGTAAGACTGTTCTATGTTTATTTATCCTCTGTTTCCCTGAAAGTAGATAACATCATCTTTCATATGTTGAAGTCCATATCTTCTCATATTTTTCTAAATCCCCCAACCCATCATTTCCTACATCACAATATTTCAACCTTCTACTATGTAGTTATTTTTAATAGTCTAAAACAATATAAATTACTATGACTCATGTAGTGTGAACTCCCTATTTTTCTCTCTTGATTAAACCTATTTTGGCTTTAGTCTTGTCTGAGATCAATACTACCATTTTTTTTAACATAACAAATGTTTTCCTGATCTTATTATTATGTTTGTGTGTCTCTGTTGGTCCCTCTCCTTCCTGACTCCTTCATTTTACATCTTCCCACTAGCCTACACCCCCTACAAGGTTCCTTCCCTTATCCTCTCTCCCTACTTTTTTCCCTTGCCCTCTTGTTTCTATCTGAATTTAGAAGACATTTATAGCCTTCCAAATATATATGGTGTTCTCTTTTCATTCCATTCACATTAATCTATACACTCTTCTATAACCCTCCCTTTTCTATTCCCTCACCCTCTTCTTTCTAAATTTAGAAGACTTTTTTTTCCCTTTTAAATGTGTATGTTGTTGTCTCTTTAATCCAGATCTGATGTGTCAGGTACTCTCTAAAAATCCCTCTCTTATCCTTTCCTCAGCTACCCCCTTAACCGCCTATTTCTTTCTGAATTTAGATTTTTAGACATATATGTATACGTACACACCTATGTACATATATATAAATGCATACATATGCTACATATTGTTCCCTTTTTAACCCATTGCTGATGAGAATAGGTTTTCAGAACTATCAACCTTCATTCCTGAGTCAGTTCTTCCTCTGGCACTTCCAATTTTTTAAATTAATCACTCGGTTTATCTACTTCCTCAAAGCACCTCATTTTAATAAGATAATCACTCCTTTAACCCTTTCCTACATGGTTTTACTTTTTAAAATCACATCATTCTCGGTGTTTCTTTTGAACTTCCTTATTACTGATGATAATTCTTAGACACACAGTTTATATTTCTACATATAAAAAGTAAACAAATTGTCCTTATTGAGTCCCTTGTAATTTAGTTTTCCATGGTTACCTTATATTTCTCTTGGATCTTATTTGTCAGATTTTCTTTTGAGTTCCAGTCTTTTTGTAACAAAATCCTGAAAATCTGGAAATTCATTTAGCATCCATTTTTCCCATTCAGGATCATCCTTACTGTTGCATATGATATTTTTGGCTATAACCCCAATTCTTTTGTTCTTCAATATATCATATTCTAAGACCATGGTCTTTTAGTGTAGCCGCTGCTACTAACTGGGGCTCTGCTATTCTTGAATTGTTTTTCTTTTTCTTCTTGTTCATATTTTTTTCTTTGACCTAGTAGTTTTGGAACTTGGGTATTTGGGATTTTGTAATGCTAGAGAAACTGAGGCAAGATAGAGATTAGAGAGTATTTAATATTTTACTTGAAAGGGAGAGATTTACTGGGACCAAATGGATCCATGGTTTGGTCCCAGGGCTGAATGAGACTATCGTCTCCAAGAATCCAGCAATCAATGTGAGTTCTCAATCAAATAAAAGAAAAACCTGATCCTTGTCCGCAGGGAGCTTACATTCTAAGGAAGAGACATGTAAATATCTAGGTATATATGGTATAAATGAAATATTGTCTCAGAGGAAGGCACTAGAAGCTGGTAAATGTGTCTCTTGCAAATGAGATTTGCACCATCTCAAAGAGATCCAGAAGAACTTGGAATTGGAGGTAAAGAAGGAGAGCATCCAGACAAGAAGGGCAGTTTATGGAGGCTTGAGATGAATTGACGTGGGTGCAACAGCAAGTGGGCTCCAGTGTCTGAACCAAAGAATAAAGGGAGAGGAGCAAAGTTCATGTCAAGAGGACTGGGAGTGGCGGAAAGGTTAGAACTCCATTTGTTCATCCATTTCAAATCTACTTAGTCCATTCAGTGAATGCTCTCTGTCTTTTCAATTGTTTGACATGGCTCTGACAAATCTTATCTATAGAACTTCCTTTCTGTCCTTGAATTTGTTTGTGTTCCCAGGAATGAGCCAACGCATTTGTATTTGTGTTAACAACTTTCCTCAGATTATTTCACATTGATTTCCAAAATGTCTTCCTAGGAATCTTTGTTTTGGTTTTTTAGGTTTGGTTTTTGTTTGTTTGATGCTCATGATTTTTTCTCAAAGCTGCTAGTGGCCAGTCAGTCAGGCAACAACAATTTGTTGAGTATCTACTATGTTCCCTTTTCAGTAAATAGGCTAAGAGCTGGGAGCAGGGTAACCAGGAGAGGCTTCCTGTAGGAAGTGGCCTTTGAGCAGAGAGCTGAAGGAACCTAAGTATTCCAAGATAAAGCTGATGAGGGAAAGGTATTAGTGTGGAAGTGGGAAATGGAATTGGATCTGAGAAAAAGCAAGATGGCCATTTGTACTTGAAGATGAATCATGGGAGTTGAGCCACCTCGGGGCTTTGGAGGGAGGGTGTGCCTTATTCTAGGGGGAGCCCCTGGAGGGTCTCAAGCAGGGTCCCAGGGTCCCGCCTGCATTTCAGAAGGCTCACTTGGGCAGCTATGTGGAACATGAGTTGAACACAGGTGAGATCTGGGCCAGGAAGTTTAGCCAAGAGGCTGGCGGCCTAGTCCAGGCCCACCCTCACTTCCTAACACCCGGAGCAAGCCGGCTGCCCTTCGCTTCCTGAATGGGATCCAGGAACATCGCCAAAGAGCAAGACTCCAACGGGGAGCAGGTCGGGGCGGGTAGAGACAATGGAGAGCATGGGCACGATGGAGACATGGAGAGGCGGACTATGGCGCTGACCCTCAGGGTTACCAGAGCTGGGTAGGGCGGATACCCCTCTCCGCTGCGGAGTCCCGGAGGACACAGACAGGCCGGGCCAGTTTGCCGGAGTTATGACGCCCTCCTTCGGAGGAGGTGCAGCTTAAGGAGACCTCTGGGGCCGGCGGAGGGCGGGAAGGTCGCCGAGGCGCACGCAAAGCAGAGAGTGGCGGATGCAAACACAGCCCCAGAATGCAAATATGGCCTGAGAATGGTCTTTATGCCTTTTTGCGGGAGGGGGAGTAGAGGGAGGGGGGCAGAGGGGAGGAGGGGCGCAAACCTGGGAAAGCTCAGTCCACACAGAAGCAGAAAACCGGGCCGGCAGCCGGGCTTTCCCAGAACAAAGTACTCTGGAGGAACTCAAAGGGCCTCATGCGGCAGTTGCCGGCTCCCCGAAGTCCCGGCCGCCCCCGGGGGAGCCGGCCCGCAAATGCGCCAGCTCCGGCTCGGCTCCGACCCCCGGGAAGCGCCGCGCCGGTGCCCGCCAGCGGCCACTGCGCACTGAAGCTTCCCCGAAGGCCCCGGGGCTCCGGCCCTCTGCTCCCGGGTCACAAATAGCCTTTAATTTAGGGTGGAGAGGCAGCGGGGAGGAGGGCCGGCGAGCTGCCCTGGACCCCACTCTTCTAAGGCTGCTCGGGCACATGTGGACGCAGGCCGGGCGTAAGCACACCTCCGGCAGCTCCCAGAAGGCGTCGAGCCGCCTTGACAGAGGGAGCAGCTCCCCACGGGCAAGTCCCCACGCAGAAGAGACCCCAGGTCCGATTTAAACACTCTCACACACACAGATACAGTGATACATCCACATATATACACATACACAAGATACACATTTACATACACAAATAGACACACAGGGACGCACTTACATATACACACAGACACACATACGTACATACAGATAGACACTTACACACACATAAACCTACATATACACACAGAGCACACACATATATACAGATGCACACTTACATATACATCCAGAAATACATCCATCCACACAGACGCAGACACAGAGACATACAGAGCACACATACAAACATACCGCTCAGAATTATCAAGCACCAAACATTTCTTAAACCCTCCTATGAGCCCACAATTTCCACGATAGTTTTTTGTGGCCTGTCCTAGGAGCTCAGTGGCACCCCAATGGACAGCACATTGGAGCTGGAGTTAGAAGGACCTGAGTTCAAATTTTACTTTTACCAGTTGTGGGATTCCAAGCAAGACTGTTGAGGTCCACAAGGCAACTGCACTCCAGGCAAGCTGTGGGGATGTCCTCTGGACCCCCCCCAGGGGTGCTAATCAGCAACTGGGACAGAGCCCTGTTTGCCCATGCCAGTTATAATTCTGTACTGAGTACTTGCCTGACTGGCACCTTCTCACAAGAATCCTCAGGCTTTGCTCAAACTCCCTAAAATCCCCCCTTTTCAGCCCTGGGAGAGCAATCCTGATTGTTCACAACTTCCAGGAACCCTTCCTTCAAAGAACTAGGGATCCTGTCTCCACATTACAAGCCAACCATTAGTCTAGAAGGCAGACCAGCTAATTCCCTTGAAGATAAGGACTGCTTTTCTATTTGTCTTTGCACCCCCAATTACCAAAATGAAGGAAGGGAATAGACATTTATTAATAATAAACACCCGTTCTGTGCCGGGCACTGCACTAAGCACTTTACAAACACGATCCCGTTTATTCCTCGTGACCATCTAGAAAGTGAGTGCTAGAATTACCCACAGATGAGGAAACCAAAGCAGTTCTTTTTCAGATACTGTTGTCTAATAAAAGCCACCAATCCAGTCCCTCCCCAGAGCATTTGCATTTCTCCTGCCCCAGCAGGACCTTTGAAGAGGAGCAAATGGGAAAAGGATTCTTTGGGGCTTGTCTTCATCCCGCTCCTCGTCCAGGGACTGGCTGAAGGCAGAGGTCGGCCAGCACCGAACGTTCACTCATCAGTCAGATCATCTGCTCCGGACATTTGAGAAGTTTACCGAGAGAGACTGAGATTTCTGCTAGAAACATGATCTTTCTCGCAGAAATTTTCCACATCACAGTCCTGACAGCTCTATTGATTCTCGGGATTATCGGAAATGGGTTTCTAGTGGTCGTGAATGTTAGGAAACTGATTCAAAACAAAAGGATGCTCTCCATTGAGCTCCTCCTCACCTGCCTCGGGATGTCGCGGTTCAGCCTGCAGATTTTGTTAACATTTCAAGGCATCGTGAGCATATTCTTTGTGCCCTTTTATCGGCAGAATGTTTATGGTTCTCAGTACCTCTTTACCTGGATGTTTCTAAACTCTTCCAGTGTCTGGTTTGCCACCTGTCTGGGCATTTTCTACTGCCTCAAGATCTCTGGCTTCTCACATCCCTACTTTCTGTGGCTGAAATTCAGGGTCTCCAAACTGATGCCCTGGCTGCTGCTGGGAAGCGTGCTGGTCTCCGGGATCACCGGCATCCTGTGTGCCCATGTGTTCGATTACTCCACAGTGTCCTACGTTGACTGGTACAACAATGCCTCCCTGGCCAGCCCGGATTCTGAAAGACGCAAAAGCAATAATGTGCTCGTAATCAACTTGGTGTTGATATTTCCCCTAGGTCTGTTTGTCACGTGTACAGTGATG